>NC_052957.1:4052570-4405903 GCF_013358895.1 Oreochromis aureus | reverse complement strand
ATGATTCCTGAGACCTGGACCAGACTTAAACACTTAATGTTTTCTCCCCTCTCTGGTAGGTCAGGTATTACCCAGAGGCGGTATAAAGGAGAGGCGTGGCACTCTCAGAACGATCAATAGAAAGTGATGGGAAAACTCCAGAATGCCAAGTGTCTCACCTGTCTCCCAGAGAGCCACCACAGAGCCCAACTGGGAAACATATGATCCAGTCGTCTTGTACATTTGCAAGTACACAGTATAAGTTCATGACAGTTTCAAGTGTGCGGCTGCTGATATAGCTACCTGTTATCAAACTAAAGATCTAGCCAGGAGCCATCTTACAGTCTCCTTAATGTAAACCAGCACATTTTCTCTGTGGGATGAGCCACACACTTTGATCGTGTCGCTTTTTTGAAGTGAGTCATAAGTAATTCATAATAGTGTTTTTATGTCCTATGACCACTGAAATAAGACTTATGGTTCTCTTTTCAGTTATTTAGTTAGAGGCTTTTGCTCAGATGGCTGCTGAGTGATGACACTTAATTCTTGATATTTTCATATTTCTCTTGTGAAAAGTGATTAAAAAAAAAGACACTCTTCAAATTTACTGCAGATACATTCCAGCCCTTTCTCCATGTAAGCACGTACCTTTATGGCCTTCTGAATGTTGATGCAAGAGTCTCGGATCGTGCCGAGCAGGTTGTTGAAGCGACCCATCTCCTGCACCAGCACTGTGTTCATGCTCTGGTTGTAGCTGGTAGGAAAGCGGCTCATTGCTGCCTCCAAGTCAAAGTCTTCAGGCAGCTTACTGAGGATGTCAGCTGCCACTTCAAAGACCATGTCATCTGAGGATTTGGCATCTCCGCCTGAAGAGCGGGACTGATCAGAGACATGGAGCACAACAGAGCGACAGAGGGCTGATGAGAAGGGAAGGCAGGATGTGGGGTTCTCACTCGATTGACAGTTCATAATTTTTAGGGAAAATTACCATTTGCTGTCTTTGACTTGTCAAATTATGTATTCTCTTTTAAAGACTCATTTGCACTGGTGCTATTCTGATCCTGAAAAGACCCTGATGCTAAGAGGGCCTGACTTCTGACTCGACTTTGCTTATATTTCATCATCTTTGTGCCTGAGTGATTCACATTTTATGCATCTAAAAGAACACGGAATGACACAGAATATCAACGTTTTTATATTTTATTTTACCTTCTCTTTCTTAATTTGTACACATTTCTCAGGTTATAGCTGCAACACTGTCCACAGAGGAATCCCTGCAAGTATAATCTCAGGATTTCATCATACAGCGCGAGATGAAAGGCTTCACTGCATCTCTCCCCCGATTTCTCCCACGCAGTAATTTCACACACTCTTATCAACAATTATAATGATCATTCACTGTGATAATTATTCACTCTAATCTGTGATTCTTACGCTTTTCTCTCAGTCCAGCTTGCACCATTTACCTATATGATGCTTAGTCACTAGCCAGCGGTAATGGATAATCATTGGCTAATGGCACCAGGGTTACAGTAGGAGAATGATAAATAGCTGCTTCATTCCATTTGAAGTGTCTCCCTGTTTATCGGTCATTGAGACTGATGAGATCGTATTAGATGCTAATGAAGTCCACACATGACTGGAGCCATTATTAATCTTGTTGAATGGAATTTATACGAATAAATGCCAGACTGCATGGAGCTCTAATTTTAACTTGAGATCTAGAAGTCACGATGCATGTGGAGATAATTCTCTCTTTGTAGCAACCCAGGTCTGATGCTATAAAAATACACTTTCACTATATATGCTGAGCTGAATGCGGAGTCATTCTTCTCTACTGTTGTGTGTCGATCCACTTTAAAACTTCTAGCAAAGAGAAATATTTTTTCAGAAGTCAAAGACACTGTGGTGGTTCTTTAAATAAATGGATACACAGATAAATAAAAACCCCTTTCCACTTTGCAGTAGAAGCCACACTTCTTTCATGTTCGAGTAGGCCTTGATGCAAAATCCCTCACATTTGATTTCCATCAAACATCGACTGGAGCGGGGAAGCGGTAAGATATATAATCCTGAACAAGCTAACCTCGTCTAAGAAAGCTGAGATATAATGATGCTGGATCACACAGCTCCACCAAAGCCACTGTGACTCACACTGTGTCTCTGCAGCCTCAAAGCACAATGTTGCTCTTTGAGAAGTCTCTCTAAAAGCAACTGCAATATTTATTTAGATTTTTTTGTTTTTAATTAATGCTGCACGGTGCATTTTAATGCAGGCCGATAAAATATTTAGAACAGATCTACAGGAGGCATACCGATGCTGTGTGTGTTTATGGGAGAAATAACTTCAGTGCCTAGGTAAATGTCTTCCCATGCATGTATTCCGGTCTGTTTATTTTGTGTTTGTTTGTGTGTTATGTATTTGCAGGGTCAGAGTGGGTGGGGTCATTCCAGCTGAGCATCTGGGATGTTGGCCAAGAGGGGGCGCTTTGGCCTGGTAAGCAACCAAAGGCTGCTGGCTCTTTTTCTTTTTTTAATTTGTGCGGAGGTCTGGCCTCATTGCTGTTTTTTTTCCATTTCTGTGGTAGCAAAAAAAGATCTCTACAAACTACTCCTGGATATGCCCGTTTATTTTTCCTAAAAGATTACTCACGTGTGTCTGAACTTCCTGTGACAGCTGATAAATACAATACAGACTTATCAAGGGTCAAGGTAGCGTTACCTGTGTAAGCAAGATGCTGTCAAACAGAAGTTGAGTCTCAGCCTGGTCCTTGGTGATATCTGCGTTGGCGTTCATGCCAAAAATTTCTGGTGACGGGTTGAGTGGTAGCGACTTGGTATATTCGATGTAGCTGTCGTACTGCGACAGAGATGCAGAAAACAGAGGGAGAGAGGACGGGTGAAGTAAGAGGACGATTTTTAACGCAACATCAGGAAACATCTCGAGTAATAACACTCGCTGAAAAACAAGTCGGCTCCTTAGATTGCTGACATTTATTTTAATGACTATGTAAATGTGGCTTCATGAATAAAAGATGTGGTTGGAGGGGGGTGCAGTGCTGGAGAACAAAATGCCAAATAAAATGGTGTGCACCATAGATTGTACTAGTGTTAACAAATATATCAGCCCTCACTGATGGTGGCTTCCTGCTGTGCCTTGTTACACACATTTTATCTGTTAATGACTTTTTAAAGGTAGCTCAACAACAACGCAAAGGAGTCCTGCAATACGCTTCCTTGAAAAACTGCCAAGTTTACTTTTATTGAATTTTAAGGCAATGATACTGCCAGCAGCTTTGTGTGACTGATATTTGAATATGAATGAAAACATGTGTGAATAACATACCTATGCTGTACTATATATCAAAAATTCAACAGCATGAACAAACTCAGCATTTGCTAGTTTAGCAGACTGCACTTAAACCTGGCTGACATATTGTGACATCAAGGCAAATACTGAGGAGTAGAACATGTGAAGAGGTTAAAGCTGAAGGAACACTTGCAGTACACAGAAGAACTGTATCATTTCGTTGATGCATTTCAGCGTGTAGTTTTCATCAGAGTCTACAGCCAACATTTTGATTAGCAGGGTAAAGAATTAAAAATATATAAAACCATCCAGCATACAGCATACATACACTACCAGTCAAAGGTTTGGACACACCCTCTCATTTCATGGTTTTTCTTTATTTTCATGACTATTTTCATTGTAGATTCTCACTGAAGGCAACAAAACTATGAATGAACACATAGGGAATTGTGTAGTAAACAAAAAAGTGTGAAATGAGTCAAAACATGTTTTAGATTGTAGATTTTTCCAAATAGCCGCCCTTTTCTTCGATTACTGCTTTGCACACTCTTGGCATTTTCTTGTTGAGCTTTATGAGGTAGTCACCTGAAATGCTTTTCCAACAGTCTTGAAGGAGTTCCCAGATACTGAGCACTTGTTGGCCATTTTTGCCTTCACTCTGCGATCCATCTCACCCTAGGTGGGATAGGTCAGGTGAGTGTGGAGGCCAGGCCATCCGGCACAGCACTCCATCACTCTCCTTCTTGGTCACATAGCCCTTACACAGCCTGGAGGTGTGTTTGGGGTCAATGTCCTGTTGAAAAATAAATGATGGTCCAACCAAACACAAACCACATGGGATGGCACATCGCTGCAGGATGCTGTGGTAGCCATGTTGGTTCAGTGTGCCTTCAATTTTGACTAAATCCCCTACAGTGTCGCCAGCAAAGCACCCACACACCATCACACCTCCCCCTCGCTGCTTCATGTTGGGAACCATGCATGTAGAGACCATCCTTTCACCTTTTCTGTGTTATACAAAGACACAGTGGCTGGAACCAAAGATCTCAAATTTGGAGTCAGACCAAGGCACAGATTTCCACTGATCTGGTGTCCATTCCTTGTGTTTTTTGACCCAAACAAATCTCTTCCGCTTGTTTCTTTTCCTTAGTGGTAGTTTCTTAGCAGCTATTTGACCATAAAGGCCTGATTCAAGCAGTTTCCTCTGAACAGATGTAGAGATGTGTCTGCTACTGGAACTCTGTGTGGCATCTATCTGGGCTCTAATCTGAGTTGCTGTTAACTTGCGATTTCTGAGGCTGGAGACTCGGATGAATTTATTGTCAGCAGCAGAGGTGACTCTTGGACTTCCTTTCCTGTGGCAGTCCTTGTGTGAGCCAGTTTTGTCGTAGTTCTTGATGGTTTTTTGGGAACACAAGTTTTAGCAAGATTCCGGACTGACCTTTGGTTTTTACAGTAATGATGAACTGTCATTTCTCTCTACTTAGCTGACTATATTATTAATTCTAACATTTGTAATAGGGCTGGCAGCTGTGTACCAACCTGACTTCTGCACAACACTGATGGTCCCAACCCCATTAAGGCGGTAAGAAATTCCACTAATGAACCCTGACAAAGCACATCTGTGAAGTGAAACCATTTCAGGAGACCACATCATGAAGCTCATTGACAGGACAAGGGCTTGCATTGCTGTCAACAAAGCAGAGGGTGGCTACTTTGAGGAATCTAAAATATAAGACATATTTAGAGTTATCAATTTTGCGTGTCCAAACTTTTGACCGGTAGTGCATCTACCATATCTACCATAAGTCTGAACTGAGCATATGATCATGAGGTTTGAAGTCAATTATTGTCCCTGGAAATGGAGTGTGCCTGATAAAAAAAACACAGCACATTATATTTGGTCCATAAACTGGAGTCAGATGGAGTTTTTGTTGTGGCACCAAACACACATTTTGAAGATAATAAAAGTAAAGAGAGGTTAACAGTTGCCCTGTGCAGGGAATCTGCAGCCTGCTAAATGTGACTAAAGGAGAGAGTGACAACTCAGATCAGTGAGACTTTGCATCATGAATACTGCAAAAACGTTTCCCTGGTATTGACATATTACCATAAATCCTGTGCTTATTTTGTTGCCTACAGCCAGACCTAAACCAAAGAGGTGATTCATTAAAAAAAAAATCTTATCTGAGACTCGCTGTATTTCTTACATCTCCCTCAGCTGGTGCGTAGTACAGCCCAGTGGGGTCAAATGTGTAGCCAGGGTCCTCGATGATCTTTGGGGTGTAAAAGATCGAGAGGATCGTGCGCAGGGCTCGTCTGTCCCAGTCGTCTGTCACTCGCCCCCCGTAGTTACACTCACCGGTCATGTAGCAGAGGGCATCAAACGGCACTTCCTGTACAACACAATAAATCATTCATTTCATAAGAGAACATAACAGCGGATGAGCAAGAGGTAGTTGATTTTCAGTGTACACAGATCTGCCAGCTCTGACAGGTGAAGTGATCATTTTGTTTCATTGCAAAGATCTGCTGGGAAACTCATGGCATTCATGCAGACATTACTTTGACTCGTACCAGCCAATACTGCTGCAAACCCTCCTCATAGTAGATGCTTCTTCAGCAGAGCAATGTGCTCTGTCACAATGCAAAAATTCCTTAACAGCCCAAAACAAGCTGGATGAACAAAGACCCCACCCCACAATCCACAGAACCCGAGGATCCACAACTACAGCCCACTGCCAGAAACCATAAAACATCCAAACTATGCCATTCAAAACCACAACAGGTCAGAAGTATTTTGAAGCACCAAGGTGACATACACAGTATTTGTTGGGGGGTTATAATGCTGTGACCTGACACACCTGTCACTTTAGAACCAGCATTTGCACACAAAAAAAGCATGTGAGGATGCAGAAGGGTGAAGTTGTGGCCAGTGTGGCATTTTCTTGAGGAGGACTTCACTTAAAAATGTACTGAGCAACACTCAGCCACAAGCTGAAAATGTCACTGTGTTCCAAAAAGATCCTCAGTAGTTTATTTCTACTGCTTTTTCCACAGGAAGAGGGGATGGTGGAGGGTTGGAGTGCTATCTGTATGTGGAAAAATGTCAAGAGGGGTTTTGAATATGGCTTATGAAAAGGAATACTTGAGCAAAGCAGACGGTAGTTGTAAAAGCCAGAATTTTTAATATGAGCTTAGATGCTGACAGCTATATAGGAGTACATCGTGGATGTGGGTCTGCATGTGAGATAAACTTACTTCATACAGCTCTATGTAAAGTTTATATGAAAGCACTACATCCCAGACTGCATGGAATTTGTAACTGGTTAAACGCTTGCGCTGACTTGATGAAATACAATGTTTTTTGCAGAGAAAAAAACAGTAAGCAAAAAAATTGCCCGTGAATGGAAACATTTCAAGAACATCTACCTGGTACTGTTCCAGGAACATGTGTAGTTGCTGTACAGAGATCCGGAGGTCAGTCTCATTGAACTCGTATGGAATGTTCCAGCCTAAAGGTCCAAACTTTCTCCTCTCTTGGGTCAGGGCGTGGAAGAAACACAGGCCATACAATAGCTTCTTGAACACAGCCTGAGAGGTGGATAAGAACAAATGAAAGATGTGATCTAAGATAAATAGTGGTGCTCGTATCCCACTGCTAAAACATACACATCCTGAAATCCACCCGCTGATGGAGCCATGGTAGACATGCACAGCAAGCCACCAAGACATGTTTACATACTGACCGGCTTGCTGCAGCTGCCAAAAAACTCTGGGTCAGAGATGGGATCCATTAAGAAGGAGCGTGCAATGTTGGAGCGGAGACCTTTTGGAGCCTCGTTGGTCATCTTAACACCATTCTGGAGCACCGCCACAGGGAATGTGGGAGATGGGTAGCTAGTAAGCCACAGCCTGAAGTCTGGGTGGGTGGTGTCTGGGTTTAGCCCCTGCTCACAGAGGCAAAAAGCAAGTAAATACATGCATATATTGGAACAAATTCACTTGCTGTGTACTGAAAAAGCACATGTCCTCACCTCACAAACTCTCTCCAGTGTTGACATCCATGAAGTGGCCAAGTGGCAGTTTTGCAGAACCACCCAGGTGCCCTCGTTAATGCCTGTCTGAATCATGCGCATAGCAATAGGACCTTGGCCTTGGCCCAAAGAGAGGGATGTCAGCTTGTTACCAGTAAAGCCCTGAGAGATAAGAAGAGTGGTGCACTTCATTTTTTAGCTGCTTTTTGACTGAGGTCTCTCTCTCTTTTTTTTTTTTAGACCCGGTAAATATTGAGATTGAATTTCTTTCATTTATAGAGGCAATTTTGTTTTTCATTTACAGTTTCATGCACACAGCAGGATGACAGCTATAGTTGTAATGTCTCTGTACCTTTTCATCTCCAAACTTGAGCAAAGCCGCCATGGGGTCGGAGCCAGGGGAAAGGATGAAAATAAGGGGGGCACAACAGTGGCTATCTACAAAGGCGTTACTTAAATTAAAGGGTGGTGCTTCAATGAAGTGATGGCCCAACGTGTCTGAAACAAACTCCTGAACCATGGGAACAATCTGGGGACAAGTTAAAGGAATGTTTTAGAGGTTTTATGTAAAAAAAAAAAAAAAAGGAAAAAAGAAAAGAAAAGAGATCATTCCCCAAGTAGACTGACTTTGTCTGGCCTGAGACAGCGAATCACCAGCATCTTCTGAAACTGGCTCAGCTTCTCCTGCCACTCATTAGGAAACTGAGTCTGATGGGGCTCCTACAAATAGACAAAACACAGTCAGTTTTGATTCACGATAAGTATGTATGACAAGTACTTTTAGTTCCACACTGCATAACTTTCCAAATATTAATCCTGTCATGTGTCATAAATATATATTTCAAGTGAGAGCTGTAGAAAACCACTAGATATTTTAATTCTGTTGATCAAAATGATCCTAATCAAATACCAGCTGAGGGACAATTACGTCAAGAGTTCTGTGACAGGCAAGGTTAAATCAGTGTAACCGTGCAAAAAAGGTGAAACTAAATTCCAAATGTTGAGGAGAGAAATATTGTATATAACTAAATATGAAAATGAAAAGCATGAAGAAAGGGAACAATTGGAAGCAGACCGAAATGGGGAAGAGAAGAAAAAAAAACAGAAATGGGTTTTAGGTCACAGCAATATGTTTGATTAATTAGTGGAACAAGTGCACCGGAGGAAGTGAGCAATGGTAGAAGGAACTTTTGGAATTATTTCCCCCAGGCTGTTTGTCGAGAGACTTCTGGCTATGTGTGTTGGCAGGTGCTTTGAGATGGATACACCTATTTAGGATCTCCTGGGGATTCACTGTGTGAACAGGGTGTGTTAGCGTGTGTGAGCCTGAGTGCCTGTGTGCTTGATTGAACAGCTGTTCTTACATCAAAATTGAATAAATGTGAATTCTACAACTGGAACAAACTCCATTTAATTAGACAGAAGTGTTGTGGCTGATTTTGTTGATTATAAATCAAAGATGGTTTGTGTGTACGTATGTGCGACGGCAAAGACACAAGCCTGTGCGCCGCACACATGTTTGAGTGCGCCACACATTGATTAAGCAGCTGTTCTTGCATTTAGATTGCATAGATGTGACAAGCACAACAGGAGCTGAATAGATTTGATTAGATTAGATGAAACCTCAGTTTGTGATTCTCTGCGTTTCAAAGATGGACAGTGTCTCTGTGTGCATCACAATCTGACAGGAAAATGTTTCCCTCTTCAACCTCCTTTGTTCTGTATGCCCTTTATATTCACTACACTTATAATAACAGAAAAAAAGTATCATAAAACAAAGTACAAAGTTAAAACTTCAATGTGTCATGGGATTACAGAGTCAGATAAATCAGATCAATCAGTGGCTTTAACAATTAATAAAAAGGCTCATTTGAACAGGGCCAATATTTTTGAATCAGACATTTTCTTGTACTATAGGAGGGTACGGTATGAGAAAACAACTAATCCTATGATTTGTCTGGCAGATCTATCATTAATTAAAAAAAATACAATATTTGAAGTGATGTTGTATTGACAAAACTAAAAAGAAAAAAGATAACAATGTAACAAATCAAATTATGGCATATGTGTGGAATCAAAGTGAGAACACATGTTCTGATTAATAAAAAAAATCTAGCCAAGACAAAAGTAAAGGTGGTAAAATAGTCAAATTCAGCACATATGCTACCTTAAAGCATACATGCTATACTGAATGTATAAACTGAACTACTCTGCATCCACATTGTTCCCAGGCAGGGAAGGGGGGAGTGGCGCTGCACCCCAGTTGTGAGATTCCACAGAGCCACCCTGCTAAGCTTAAAGGTGGGCGAAGCTGGCCCTGTATTTAATGCTGCTATTTTATCTCATTCACTGTTTTCCCAAGGTTTGATTGTTTTGCCTCTGCACAGCCAATCAAACACTTTTACTCATATTAAGAAGAAATTAAGACTGTGTTTCTTGTTGTGTTTTCACCCGCAAAGCAGCAACTTTTACTCTAATCTGTGTCTACAAGACAAGCACTTCCACAAAACTCAATGCATCCATCAATCTTCTTCCACTTACACATCCAATTCTGGGCCTGGAGTCAATCCCAGCTGCCACAGGGAAAGAGGTAGGGTGCACACTGGACAGGCTCACAAGCTTGTTACAAGGTGACACACTCAGAAACACAACCATTCATACCTACAGACAATTTAGAATCACCGGTTAACATACACGACTGTTGTTGTGATTTGGCGCTATATAAATAAAATTAAAATGAATTGAATTGAATGTCTTTGGACTGTGGGAGGAAGGCAGAATACTCATAGAGACCCCACTGAGAACATGCAACCCCCACACAGAAAGGCCTCAAACAGCTGGTGGTCCTTTAAACCAGGAAACCACCACAATGCAGCCCGCAGGACACAGTCTGCACAAATAGCACAGACCGATAACACCCACACTGAAAAATAATTATAATATTTTGTCGGTTGTACGTCAAGTAATTAATCTATAAGGTTTGGGTAAGAGGGCGAGATGAAAAACATAGAAACAAACAAAAAAAATTGTTAAATCTTTCGATGTACATATTTCTTTTCTAAAGTAAACTTTGGGTCAGTGGATCTAATCTATCAAACCAACAGACTGCAGACAGATGTTTTAATTTCAATACTCTGTTGACACCAAAAGAGGCCCAGTTTGATGTAAACTGTAACCAAACTCACTTCCACCTAGAAGTTAACACACTTCCTAAAATATGACACAAGTCACACCAGCTAAATTAATGTTTAATATTGATTAACTTTACATTTTAGGATGATTTACTGCCCCTTTGGCTACGTTCACACTGCAGGTCTTAATGCTCAATTCCGATTTTTTGATCAAATCCGATTTTTTTTGTCTGCTTGTTCACACTACAAATAAAATGCGACAGCAAACGCGCTCTAGTGTGAACGCTCAAAGTGGCCCGCATGCGCAAAAGAAGACGTCACACACAACGCGCTCTGTTTAGACCCAGAGCAAACAATATTGTTTGACTGATGGCCGTTAATATAAAGACTTCGGATTTTACGTTTCCCAATTTTTGCTTTAAGTTATTTTGTTATTTACATAATAATTTAGATAACCTAATAATTATCCTTATTGCTGTTTTAGAGAGGCGGTGCTTCAAAGGATAGTTGCAGATTTCTGTCAGAATCTGCAGATTATACAGTACAAATAAAATGTTCACGTTTCTCCAACGTTGTCTTCCCAACAGTTTCACTGACATCTACACTGGATGGCCAGGAAGCGTTTGCGATGTCTTCTCCGGCGCTGATAATTGGCGTCTGTCTTGTGTCAGTGACGTAAAAGATGGATTTAATGCGACATGACCGTTCACACAGCAGTCGCTTTCTAAAACATCGGATATGTATCGGATTCAGTACCACATACGAAAGTGACCCAGATCGCATTTGAAAATATCGGATTTGTGCCGTTCACACTGTCATACCATGATCGGATATGGGTCGCATAGGGTCAAAAAAATCGGATTTGATGCGCTTTCGCCTGCAGTGTGAACGTAGCCTTTGATAGCAGCTGATCTGTATTTTTGGGTTGGATTCTTTCTCATCTTCCTCTTGACAATACCCCATATAATCTCTTTGAGCTAGCTGGCCAATAAAGGAGACTAACAACATGGTCAAAACACCATTTGGTAGCAGTTTTGGGACTGTGGGCAGAAGCAAACTTCTGCTGGAGAAAAGAAAAATCAGCATCCACATAAAGCTTGCTGTAGATGGAAACATGAAGTGCTCTGGTAGATGGCTGCATTGACTCTGGACTCGATAAAACACAGTGGGCCAACCACCACCAACATAAGCAGATAACATGGCACCCAACACTGGCCAACTTCACTGGATTTGAAACACCTTTTGATTCTCTCCACTCTTCCTCCAGACGCTAGGATGCTTTGATTTCCGAATAAAAAGCAAAATGTACTTTCATCTGAAAGGAGGACTTTGAACCACTGAGCAAAATACCAGGTAAAATATTCTGATGTGGTCTTTGGCTCAGACAGTTGTAGCTCCATTCCTGTGCATGGAGGCAGATTCTACTTCTTGAATCAGCAGTCTTCCCTATAATTGTTAATACTGCCAATGCAATGGTGCCAATAACACACTGAAATTCTGATTTTCATATGCTATAAACCATAATCATCACAATTAAGAAATAAAAAGGCTTGAATATTTCATTTTAAGTGTACTTAATACAGACTACATCAAAGTTTAATTTTCTGAGTTAAAACTAGAACAATAAATGAAAAATGTCATCATACTTTTTTACTATATTCAACAAACCCAGCGAGAGGTGACTTACTGGGCTGTCGTAGACCTGTTTCCACTCATTTCTGCAGCGTGTCAGGTCCTGACGCAGGCCTTTGAAATGTTCCATGGCATCCAAGCGGCATATCTCATCCCAAGACTTTTTAGAGAGCCAGGTGCAGGGATTGGAGTAGGGGTTGTCCAGGCCCACACCGCCCGTTAGAAGGAAGCGCCACTCCCCCTCATCCACCTAAAACATTAATTAGTGACATGGCCTGTTAACACAGCAGCAGAATGACCAGAATTTGTAATTAAGTGGATTAATGCTTGACAATTTGGGGGATTATCTTTGGATAAGCAGTTTATGCAAATTGGAAATAGAAGAAACAGATAATCTAAAACAATCCTCGAGAAGACCAGAGCTGAAAACTGACACTAAGGAGCTTGTTTGATTATCTAATCACTTATTAAAAAAAAACAACCCAAACAATATGTGTGTGTTCTCCACTATCAAATGTGTGTCTGTGTGTGTGTGTGTAGATTCCTACCAGCTTGCTGTGCATAAGCAGGCTGACAGTGAGGCAGAAGGAAAAAAGTAGCTTATCCTTCTCAAACAGAGAGCGACACACATTCACATACAGTATGTAGGTAAAGTGGTCTCTCAGGATCTGCAGTCTGAAAAAGAGACGCATGCCATCATTTAATAATCTTGTTAAATACAAGAAATCCCCTCACATTAATGCACCATCACCAGCATTGCATTTTATTTTTTAACAGAGACCTTAAAGCACTGTTTTGGTGACCTGCAGGAACTAGTATTTTGCTAGCACATTAGTCAGGCCTGCCTACCTCTGCTCCAAGTCATCACTCTTGTCTGAGCTCTCAATGGAGCTGATGAAGAGGTTAATAAACCAGGTGAGGGAGTATTGGTACATGGGTTCAATGTTAGCCAGGTCAGCAATAGAGAAGAACAAGATTGCCGAATGCACGGCAATAGGTGTGTAACCCATGCGGGTCTCATCAATCTTCTTCTCTGTCACCTCGGCCACGGCCTGCTTCTCTGAGATTTCATTGGCAAGCACCTTGGAAGCAGAGAGGATCTCGACGGCAGTCTCATCCTCCAGGATGTTGCCCTGAGAGGAGGACAGGACCTCTAAGATTTTGTCCTCGATCTCCTTCAGCTGTCTGAAAAAAAAAAGAAACTCTGAATTAACAGTCTATAGTATTTTTCACTCGGGGAAGTAGAGATTTTATTGAATTAGTTGAATGGATTTGACCTTGGTCTAACATATGCCTCTGTACCTTTTGTTCTCTGCTCCCTGTAGAATGAGAGCCTGTTTCTCTTCTTCCAGGTCAGGCCTCTCCCGGGCTACTACAATGCCCAGTAGCTGGTCTTGAATGCCCTCTGGAGTGATCATGAAGTTTAGCAGGGTCACCTACATCACACAGAATATCCACTTCACGTACACTATGGAGACATAATCGTCGAAGAATAGGTGATGTACGTGTGTATGTTTCAGAGGAAGGTGCCCGCCCTTTTTCTCAGCCATTAAAGTGAAGTGTTGATCGTCTCGGCTTCAGAGCTGTTCTCCTGGCCAAACCTCCTACCCAATCAATTCCAGTAACTACTTCAGCCTTGGCAAAATACAGGTAGGATACATTTACTTTTTTCCCCTTTTCTGTGGAAAGGTGTTGCAGCTCAAAGTGAAGGAGTGTCTTTTACCACAGGCGTAGTCATCCGGCGCTGCACTTACCCGGAGGTTAAAAGCCTATATATGCTATCTACTCTCTGCCCTAATAAACGAGTGCACTTCTTCGGGGCTTAATTCCATTTCTATTGATGCCGTGAGACCCACTCAGCTGGTGGTAAAGACTCAGAGCCCGTATAAATCTCCAGTTTGTCCTTTTCACACATACACCCTCCTTTGCCTCGCCTCGTCCCTTGCGCTCCTAAGGGCTTTTTTTTCTAGATGCTTACCCTCTTGTATTTGGAGCTATTGCATTTCAAATAGGGTTTAATGGGAATAATGGAAGCTCATAGTGTACTGTACAGAAGACAAAAAAAAAAGATTTAAGCAAAATGAGGGAAAAAAAGGGAAGAATTGAGCCAGCTGTGAAAAATGAGTTGAATCAATCTAATGGCTGCCCATAAAGAGGAGAGCCCCTGCAAATAGATGCTTGAAATGTGATCTTCTGTAATGCTTTCCAACCCCTTGCCTCTCAGTAATGCAATTTTCCTTTAATGCTCCTTTTCTTGGAATCCTTTTTTCAGGGTGGATGGGGGCTGTGTTCCATTGGGAAGGTGATATAGGTGATATCAGTGAACAATGATTCACTGTGTTATTGAGGTAAAAATGTCATTTGGGTGGTATCAATAACTAAGAGCCAAAGAAGAAAAGTAGATCTCATCTGCTATCAAATGAAAACTTTAAATAAAAAAACAAAACGAAAATCAAACCTCAGTTCTAAATGATGCTATTTATCACTATTATATTGATATTTTAAAGGCAGAAGACTGCAGATGACTCTATTGGTTTATGTCTGTGCTTGTCTTTTATTATTCCCTTCTTTGTTGGCTACGGCTCTGTTGTGGTAGATACATCTATCCTTAGCTGTGACACAATTAAAGGGTTGTAGCTCCATCTGTGTGGAAGAGGTTAGTACAGAATGCATGGAGGACTGCATACGGCTTGTTACAGCAACACTGAAACTTGCTGTAAACAGCACTGTTATGTGTGGTGACTATGAATGCTATCCTCTGCTTTAACTAAAGGTGGTATCAGATTTACGTCTCAGTGATGAAATATGTTGGATAGAAAGTTTCTCTGTGTGTCTCCACAACGTAGAATGAAAACATTAAAGCTAATCACCGGGAATTTTATCCATTCAAGTTCTTTCTGGATGCTCAGATACTTGATCCAACAAGCTGACCCGTGAAACTCCCAGCAAGCCATTATAATGAAACTGCAGCAAACCTGCACTACCAGTCCTGCATCCTACTGCACCTTCCAAATGGACTTCAGTACATGAAAAAAGGTTTCATAGTTATAAGTACTGCACTTTATACTATAGTAGGGAGAAGAAAAGCAGAACAGTGGTGACGGCAGTATCGCTACAGTACCTTGACAGAAGTCTCAGGCAGGTAGTGAGGGTTGCGTAGTTTGGTAGTGATGTAAAAGCGAAAGTCAGGAACATATTCAATGGTAGAGTCTCCTAGACGGATGCACATTGCACCGCCCTGTTTAAAGGTCTGTCGAAGCAGCAGAGGCTCCAGGATGGGATCCAGCTCCTCACCGACATTCTCCAGCAGCACTAACAGAAAATGTTCAAATCAGTGTTTTTTCTAATCAGCACCTGACCTCTTTCAGGAGAGAGACATCTTTATAAATATAATAAGCTGTCAAACTGTCCAAGGCGACCAACACTACTGCCTCAACAGCTGAGCTGCTTCAAAGCTTCAAATATTTCCAAATTCTTCAGCCCACACAAAGCATTTTACCTACAACACCTTTACCAGTCTCTTATAGATCACCAGTTAGCCATTTTGGCAGAACTGGGAGAAACACGCATTCAAACCCTGCATACGGTCGCCTGCTCTACCTGTGAAAAAGAGACTCTTAATACCAAATGTTTCACTTCCTGGTTAAAAATACACTATAAATGGTCTTTAATCTGCTCTTTTGCCTTTGATATTTAATTCTTAACCCAATTTAACTATATAATACAACTTTTTTTCACCATTATCATTTCACTGTTGCCATGTTTCATTTTACATCTCTCTCTTATATTAGTTTTATTCTGTTGTTTTGATTTAAATGCGCTGTACTGCATTGTGTCACGGCTTGTCATTTTACTTATTTCATGGTGCATTTATTTCATGCAGGACTCTCACTTCATGTCATTGTGGCCATGTTCCTGCCTTTGGAAAGTACTCTGCATCTTGCTTGAAAATGTTCTTTCAATTTAAAAATCTTTAAAATCATATTAAGGAGCAGTGGGAGACCGTTCCCAACAACGAAAGTTTATACTCCATACAGAGACTTGTAATAGTTGTGCTGATGCATTCCTGGCTCGCATAAACTATATATTATAAGTTATGTGATGAATTAAAGTTAAACTCACACTGTCTTTCAGCTTTCTGTGATTAGTACTCAACCGTGAACTTCCACTGCAGTTGCATACATGAGTAATATCAAGAAATCAGTGAAGCACATGAAAATGCAATCGCCTTACTCCCATGACATCATTATTAATACGATTTCACATTAAGTATGATAATGCTCTTCTCATGTTACCAACATCAGCCCATCTATAATTGACATTTTGCCTTTAGGTGGTAACTAACTTTTTCTTCAGTTTTCAGATGGAGTGATGAACTTTCTCTTACAAGTTAGTTACCAAAGCAGGTCAACCCTTTATAGGCATAAATATTTAATATATGTTACCAGATTAAAAAGCATGTTTTTAAATTTAATAAACATATGCATATCCTAGGAGATTTGCCATGAAAGCACCAGCCCAACCGTGCTAAAAGAAAGAATAGTAGTGCATCATCAGGATTATAAGCGGCAATACAAACAGCAAGAAACTAAAACTGTGAAATAAGAAAACAGGCTGTGAAGGATGAAACTGTACCCTCAGGGGACTCTTTTGCACCGTAAAAGGACAAGTTACTCTCTGAGCTGTTAGCCTCGCAGTCTTTCAGTAAGCAAAGACCTAGTGGCTGGCTGGGTCAGCTCATTATTTAGATGTCTCTGTAATGGTGGTGCAGCTTTCTCTGTTTCTGAGTCTTAATTCCTTCTTGAAGTTGCCCCCCGTGGCCCCTTCAAAATAATATGAGAAGCAATTATCTACAATATTATACCACAACTTTTTTTAAATGTTGTATACTTTTCTATGAGACATGGTGGGCTCTTTTCTGAAACCAGTCTGAGGACCAAAAGGTCACATCTACACAGCAGCACTGGGGATTGAATGCTGTTCCACTTCGGGGCTACAAAGATGAATAAAGTCAGACACAGAGACACATAAACTGGTCCAAAAACATCATCACATCTGCCTACACATCTCAACTTGAGCATAACACCGGGCAGGAGAAAAACTAAATGCAGAACATATAATAGATTTCTCCTGTGCTTTTATGTGATCTATAGTAGTCTGATACATTAGACCTGAATAAAGGCTCACTCAGGAATGTCTCACTCAGAAACATTGCTTATTTCAATTTTGCCACTATGGAACAACAGAGAACAAAAGAGAGCTGCAGTCTTGGGGCAGCAGTAATTAGTTTCTGTGGTGAAGAGAGACCTCAGCAGGCAGTAACAGGGAGTGCAACAGTGGTTGAGGCAGCCATGGCAGACGCATTGAACTAGAAGAATTCTTATGCTTACCTGGTGTGCCAAACTGGATGCAATTCTCCAGAGTGCGTACAAAGTCAGCATCGCTCAGTTTAATAACATGCAGGTTATTGGCCTTCTCCATATTTTTCACCCATTTGTTGGCCTGGCCTTGGGGATCGATCATCAATGGCCACCGCCTGGCATTACTACACACACACAAACACACACGCAGAGCAGTGTGTGATCAAATGAGGCCACCTTGGCAGTGAGAGAGATCTTTTTAACTGTGAGACATACGGGGTTGGGGGGAATGCTGAAGAACAACAACTGCGATACAGAGAGCAGCTGAGAGGTGAAAACCGACTGAGCACAGTTAGACAGCTCGCAGCTGGATAGCACCCCAGTGGCAATAGTACTGTGATTACAGCACAATGTTGTTCTTCGTTTACACAAACAGTGTTATTTTTTTAGTGCACCTTAAGGATGTACCGGGGTACCATTCATTTTAGACAAACTGACCAATTTAATCCTGATTCTTTGTTAATCCACATATACAGCTGACCTCAAACACTGCATCTAAACACATTCCTGCAGAGTAATAAAAGACCCTTGTCTCTATTACAGCAACAATCCAAAGGTGCAGTGCACCTCTAAAGTGCTTTGGTGAAAAGCCTATTTCAAGTTCTCTTTTCTCATTCTATTTTCTCATATTATTTTTATATTCTATTTTCAAAATCCTGTCTTTCTCCTTTCAATTTAATTCATTTTTCTGTAAAGAATTCACATACAAGATCATTTAAGTCACAGTAAATACAATGTTAAACATTACGGTAATATTTGGGCCTTTGAAAGTTGGACTTCAGTACTCACGAGATTATGATTGCGTTATCTATGGAGAAGCTGTCCGATGGCAAGCCAGCGATGGTCCACGTGCGAATTTTTACTGCATCACCCAGGGATTTCATTAGAGACATGTTGCGGGAGCATGGGATCCCTCTGCTCTTACAAAGATTCATCCACTCCTGTGTCTGATCCTGGAAAGCAGCAGATTACTAGTAATGACTTTCTTCATTTTCCTAGATGCAGACAAACACACTAACCTGCTACCAAATACATCACCTGCCCATTTTACCCGAAGACACTGGTGTACCCAGTGTTCTTTTTAAATTTCTGACAGCTTAGTTTACCTAGTGTGTTAGCAATACTGAAATTCATCTTTTGGATTAAACTGCTCATTAGCATTTCACTTTCAATAGCTAATATTAAAAATACTGGTGACCACTAGTGCTACCCTTTAGTCTCCAGGCAGATACACCTATGGCAGGGGTCGGCAACTTGCGGCTCCGGAGCCGCATGGGGCTCTTTAGTCCTCATACTGCGGCTCCGCGTGGTTTGGGCAAATAAATTAGAAGTATTTAGCTGAAGTGTATTTTATTTATGTTAGTTCTTTTTAACTCGTAGTTCTAAATTGGAAGATTATTGTGATAAAAAATAAAATTATATTCTATTATTTTTTCATCGCTCAAAATAAGAGTCACACTCGCGGAAGCCGGTATACCCGCCGAAACCCCATGCATTTATCAAGACCTTCAACCCCAGGTAGGCCAATTATGGATCTTTGGATCCACATTATGTCAGCAGCTGTTCTCCACTGTGAACTATGTTAAAGACAAACACCGTTCACGCCTGACAGATGACAGCTTACAGTCCTGCGTAAACTGACTTGTATAGCCCCGATTTGCGGACGCTGTGTGCAGAGGTTCAGGAGCAGAAGTCCCATTGTAAACACATCACGGCAGACCTGACGATGTTTCCATGAGCATGCTTTTGAGCATCTCTTTATTGAGCACTTTTCACACACGGTTGCTGTACGCATACAGCCGGCTGTAGCTTTTCAGCTCACAGCCCGACATACACCACCAACAACACAACAGCACAGATAGCGCAGACGTAAAGGCAGCGAGGCGTGATTGCGGGTGTCGCTCAGGTGCGTCCGCCTCCCCTGCAGCGGCGCTGCAAACCACGCCCCACCGCACGCATTAACCAGGTAAAATACATATTTAGGCAGAATTTTGCAAATATCTATTGTTCATTTTTCAGCAGCATAGTGCTTTTTTCCAATTATTTTTTAAGAGTCAGGTCAAGGCTGACAACAGTTTTTGTTTGCTACATGCATCATTTTAGTTCAGCTGGGTGTCTTTACTTTTGTTATATTTCTTTAAGAGTTCAAAATGTGTTGATTACATAAATATAATTTAATTTTCTCTGTAGCACTTCATGGATTTCATAAGCAGCACACCTTAGTTGTTCACACAAAGCATAAAGGTAAAAAACAATATATACAGTGTTATCTTCATTTTAGATGTCAAAAAGTATTTGCGGCTCCCAGTGTTTTCTTTTGCGTGGAAACCGGGTCCAAATGGCTCTTTGGGTGTAAAAGGTTGCAGACCCCTGACCTATGGTATCAATTTCAATATCCTACATCGTCTTGTTCTTAAGTTATCACATTCACAACATTTTCAGAAAACTTACTCTGCCCAGAGAGGTGAACGTCACTGAGATTTGAACTCATCTGAGATTTTTAGTAGATGCACATATGGTACAAAGTTTCTGTTTTATTTATATAGCACCAAATCACAACAACAGTGACCTCAAGGCGCTTTACATTCTAAGGCAGGCTTGGCCAACTCCAGGCCTCGAGGGCCGGTGTCCTGCAGGTTTTAGATCTTACCCTGGGTCAACACACCTGAATCAAATGATTAGTTCATTACCAGGCCTCTGGAGAACTTCAAGACATGTTGAGGAGGTAAAAGCCATTTAAATCAGCTGTGATGGACCAAGGACACATCCAAAACCTGCAGGACACCGGCCCTTGAGGCCTGGGTTTGGACACCACAGTTCTAAGGTATAGACCCTACAATAATACAGAGCGTTCACCGTGTTTTCAAGTTATCGCATTTATAAGATTTTCAGAAAACTTGAAACTTTGTTCACAAATGTAGGTGTCCTCGCCACCTGCCAGCTCGAGTGACAACAATACACAATCAGCCTTTTATAGCAGAGGGGTAAAAAGAGTCATTAACCTCTTTTCAATACAATCTAAGGTCTGTACCTGTCTGTAGCTTGACGTGAATGCTCCCAGGTAAGCTACTATGCCTGCTGAGATGAGGATGTCCCCAATCAGGTTATTGTAGAGGTTTCCAAGTTGTAAGGCCATTTCACTCCAGCGAGTCTTCTCCCCACCCAAACCTCCAATGAGCTGCTCTGCTCGCTCCAGCTTCTTACTGCAAAGATCGACCTGGAAGATATCATTACAAAAGGAAACTGAACAACAGTTCAAAAACATTGTACTTGATTCCTGTCTGTGCCATATTCTTTTCTTTGTTGTTTTTTTTGGTGTTGATGAATAACCACATACATTTGTATACATTCAGTGGAGAAAATACTGACTGTTGTATTTTAACATTTACAGAACACGTCTGTGATATTGACAGGTTTGATCACTTCCAGTGATCAGATCTGTGGAAGGAAAGTCACTGTTCAAAATTTCAAATATGGCAACTATTAAAATCAATTGGTTTCTCCAGCAGAGATAGCAAACCTGACTCTCTAGGTCAGCTTTCTTGTTTTTATTGGCATCCAAAGTCTCCTGAAGCTTTCCAAGTTTATCTTGGACTTCTTTTAGAGCAGCCTGCTTTTTCCTCAAGCCCCCCATGGCCACCTGTAGCTTCCCTTGAGCCTGTGCCAGCTTCTCTTTCTTTGGAGCCACCACCTTGGCAACTCTAAAAAAAAACATATAATCTATTGTCATAAATCTAAATGTGCAATACATAAGAATAATTTACTAGATATGTGTGAAGTATAGGTAAAACAAACCATTATGAGTTAGTTTATCTGTACAAAAATACTCATCTATACTGCATGAATATAAATTAACAGACATCAAAGTTCTGTAGCTTCTTGACTGCTTTTGGAAGATAAAAGATGAAATACTTCATACAATACGTGGCAGTATGAAAATATGAATTACGTAATTTCTCATCTTATTGTTTTTAAATTAAGGCTTTTACTCATTGACTGTGTCACCTGATGCCACCCTTATAATGAAACTGGATACTGTTGTTGAGCAATATTAAGAATTTCACTGCAGAGAGGAAAATGAAATTTTATGGCAAACTTTGCATCAATAAATAAAAGTAGCATTTAAGAATGTCACAACAATAATGATGTTAACATTTCCTTTTCAATGAGTCATATCTTGGAATTGGCCTTGCAGATGAATCACTTGGGACCTGGCATATTCATGGTATACAGCCAGAAACTTATTACCCCTTTGAAGCTAACTAAGCCTCATGTTAATCACTAAGACGGATGAAAAGCTTGCCCAGGCTTTGTGCATATACATTAGTTTTCATAACTAAGAACACAAGAGGAGAATATTACTTACTTGTCATACTTGTCCATGGCACAAACCCACTTACACATACCCTCAGCTGCAGTGGATGCAGTTCTAATCTTTTCTGGCACAAAGTCTGGGTTAGTAATGTACTTGGTGCGGATGATGGCCATAAGATTTGGAGGAATGTTATCTTTGTCATACTCATGGAGGCTCTGGAGAAACCTTAGGTCTCCCAGAAGCTTTTTGGCTGGGCCCCAAAAGTCTTCCACTTTTTTACCAGAGCCTGAGGGGTCCGGCACACGATCTGGTTTGATGCCTTTAAGAATGCAAATGGCCTCCATAACCAGCTTGACTGCTGTGGGTGGGCTTTTCATGGACTTCACCACTGTGATATCCTGTTGACAGAATCATTAATCACTATTTGCTGTACACTACATTTAGCCTTTGAGCCATATTAAAATATTCAGCTTTTACCTGAGGGGTCAGAGTATTCAACGCAGCCAGGGCTGACTCCAGGATGGGCATTGCTTCAGCCAGGTCAGCATCACATTCATCCTTGATAGCTTTGGCAGCCATGGCTTGTTCGTTGGCCACTGCTTCATCTATCTTCACCACCTTCTCTGTCTCAGCCACCTCCACAGATTCATGTTCAATCACCACCATCATCTCATCTACCTCTTTGCTAGCTACAAGCAGCTGTGGCTGTAGAGCCTCTAGCTCAACTTGCATGGTAGCCACTTGTTCTGCAGCTGACTCCAGCTTTTCCAGACCGACCTCATAGCGACTTTTCATCTTCATCACCTCACTGAGCAAAGGACAGAGGGATTAAAGGGAAACACTTACTCATGCAAACTAGATTTTTGTGCTCCTTGATTCACATCAACTGATGAAGTCAATTTAAACTAAAAACTAAAAGCAGCACTTGAATGAAAAACATTACAAATTAATACAGATACATAAAATATATCTTGATCTTACGCTCTTCTTGTCTTCAGCAAAGCTTTGAAGGTGGAAATGAGCTCCAGATATGAGGTTGGAGTGACATAATTGTGACGCTGCAGCTCAGTCAAAAAGCGGTGAGACAAATTAATGGTTGAAGTGTGGAAGCTCTTGCACATAGTGATGCAGCCTTCTCGGGCCTCTTCCGTCATCTCAACATCCTCCAGGAAGCGGCAGGCCACTGCCTGCAGGGCATCTTCAGGCCAAGTCTAACAAGGAAGGAAACAGGTTGTTTTCCTGTTTTTAACAGTTGTGTTTTCAGACATTACTATTTACCCTCTGCTATGTGGTACTGGTAATGTTATCAGTTACTAATGAAGCATGGAGCATGAAATACACTACATGCTCTGTGTTTACTGGTCAACTATTAGTGCAAACCTCTGATGGGACAAAAAGCACAGCAAAACATGTATCTAACATACATACACTCACCTGAAACCAGTCAATAGTACAGCAGTTAATGAGTGCGGGGAAACGTCTCAAACGGTCCCTGAAAGCATCTCCAATGGGACTCATGGCCAGCACCACATGCAGCTGTGTGCGACAGCGCTCTAAGAACATGTTGAAAAGCGACAAGGGGCTGCCATCTGT
The DNA here is from genome assembly GCF_013358895.1 of Oreochromis aureus. Taxonomy (NCBI): domain Eukaryota; kingdom Metazoa; phylum Chordata; class Actinopteri; order Cichliformes; family Cichlidae; genus Oreochromis; species Oreochromis aureus. The sequence continues at coordinate 4,382,486 of NC_052957.1, read as the reverse complement.
TTGTTTTTCTCTATCACGCTGCCTGTCCAGCACACGCATTCGCTCACATATTTCCTGCTTCTCATCCACTGCAAACAGGTTAGGCACCTGGAAATAAGAAAATATTTACAAATTCACACATTTTCTCCTTGTGTCACCATCTGTTCACCTGAATGAAGTAGTCAGTCTCTCTCTTCCATCCACTTTACCTCACCAGTGTTGAGCAAGTTACCAATGTCCTCCAAGAATGACTCCATTTTGATTTGAGCGTCTGTAAACAGGAAAACGCCATGAGCCTCTCCTTCCGTAGCCTTCCTCATGATTTGTTTCAGGTCATCGTGCCATTCAGTGGTCCCATAGGTCTTGGATATTTCCACCTGGAAAAGCTCTGCCTCTGCCATGTAGGCTGCCAGACGGGTGAGAGACTGACGCCCACTCCCACCAACCCCTACCAGCAGGGCATGGCCACTTGGCTGCTTGAGGATGCGGGAAATCCGGCACACATGCTCAATGGCAAAACGGAAGAGCACCAGATTCATTGGTGCTTTGCTGGTGTTGTTGAACTCCTCCAAGTGTGATTCCACAACCTGACGTAGCCGATCTAAGTCATGAACTTCACGGTAGCTGCGGTCCTCACCTTTGGGGTCATGGAAGTCACAAAACATGAGGCTGCGCAGGTCATCTTCAGTCACCTTTCCATCTTGGTCCTGGTCCAGATGCTGGAAAAGATGATGGAAGTTCTCCTTCATGTGAGTCTGACACACAACCTGTAGATGACTTACAAGCCAAGATCGATCAGTGTCGTGGACCAGTCGATCGTAGTACACCCTCAGGACCTAAGGATTAACAAGAAAAGGAAAGAAACAGACATGTGCAGAGACAGATATGGACAGATCTCAACACCAAATCTTGTTTGGCTTGACTGAAGCTATTTTATAATGTATTTCCACTTTCCACAGCAATACGTTAGGTTACTTTAGTTATGCTGCTTTCATGTACCTCATACTGTTTGTTATGTACAACATTACCTCATGGACCCAGAGCCGTTTGACGACAGACTGCTCCTCTGCAGTCTCTGGCCGCGACAGGCAGATGCCCTGAATAACCCGGGAGACATCACGTAAATTGAACAAGTAATGGGACTTTGTGGGGGTTGGTAGCAGGTTCTTGGTGGCCTCTTGGTAAACTGACATAGTGCTATGGACGATCTGAGAGGTCAGAGCAGCAAATGCCTTGGGGAATGAAAACCTGCAAATCAAATAAATTCATTGTTGAGACCCTGTTCCTGAAGTTTAGTTAGGAAAATGAATCTGTAATTGTTGTTTTAACTAAACACTGAACTCATAAATATATAGTATTATTAAAAATCTTTCTTCAAACAAATATAACTGTTTTCAAAATGCAAAAACATCTTTAAAACATGTATATTTTTAAAATGCAGCTGCCATATCCTCCTGGATGAGTGCTAGGGGAGATCTGAAATCTGTCCAAAAGATCTGATTGCTTTTGGTCTTATGGTCTCTCAAGTAAACAATGTGGCAGAGCAAAAAGGGGGAGCAAAAGTACCACCTTTAATCCTCAAATGACTGACACAGACACTGATGTACAGAATAATTGGATCCTAGCTGGTATTTACTATATGATGCTCAAAAAGATCTTCTGCAGTATTGAGTAACTGATTATCCTGTATATGCAAGGCACGGTTATTTACACAGGTACATATTCTTGGTAAATTTGAATAAATAAATCACTGTCTCAACATCATAATTGTTAGTGTTACCGTATGGTAAAATGCCAATTTGTGATCCTGGAGAAGATTGTATACATGGTCTTCTCATCAAAGTCATTAATGGTGATCATGTTGAAGTGACGCAGGAACCGAGGAGTGACAGGGTTACGCCCCCCACCTAAAAAAAGCATACAACAAAATACAAACTGGAATTACTAACTCACAGTTTGAAGCCTGCATCAAGCAAGTAGTTTACATCCTTGTCTGTCCAGACTTACACAGTATAGTGTATGTAGTAAACATTTAAGGAATTTGTTCAAAGGGTTTGAATGCATTTTGTTCCAAAATGGAAGTTATCAATATATTGACATTTTACCAATATAATGAAGGGCATGATTCCAGTGAGAAACATACTGGCTTCCCTTTGAGACTGTTTTTACAGTCAAGTACAGAAGATCAATAGAGGCCACGATCACATGGTGTTACTGTGATCACCTGAAGCTCAGCAAAACCAGTGTGGTTTTGGCAGACTACCAGGCAGCCTCCAGAGGAACAAAAGGCCTGCTGTCATAGTTTAATGCAGGGAAAGAAAGTGTAGAAGGTGGGCACCTAGCAGTCGAATCAATAAAAAACTCAACTGAGGCCACAGTACCTCTCCTCTCTCCTTTACCTGAGATTGACAATCCCTCCAACCTTCTTGGATTGGGACAAACAATGGCCAGAAAAGTAGACTTGTAAAAATATTAATGTCACAGTAAAGTTAAAATCTAAACTTAACATACAAATTATGTATTAATAAAATGTATTAGTTTAATTAAAGATGTGAAATTTTGTAATATTTTTATTTGAATTCTTGAGATCGGTCATCTTGACCAGCTGTCACTGTGGCAGCTGGTAAACACTTGGGACAGCATTTAGTTTCAGTGGCTGCCACAGGTACGCAGACCTCAGAAAAACTAAAAAAAACTGTCAGCTCACGCATCACCAAAAATGTGGCCACCTGAGAGTTGCTCCCATCCCCTTCCTTTTGCAGCTGTAACTGCCAGCTGCTTCAGTGGAGGAGGTTGCCTTCATGTTTACACTGGTCCTTGTAGTGGAGACAGATGTGGTAAACATTTTTTCTATTTGTAAAAACCTTAAGGCAATGAGAAGCTCACAAAACAGCAGGAAATGGTTTGTGACACTGACTCAACAGTCGCTCGAGCAACACAAAAACAAAAATACTCACTCTAAAAACATTTTAATCAAGCACTGACATTTCTGTCATTGTCTGATGGCGTTTCTAATTAACCTTTAGGTACCAGAGCGGCTACTTACCAGGTGGTCCCATCGCACATATGATCAGGATATCCGTCAGATTAATCATGGAGCAGTCCTTCAAGTCATACCAGTTCCAGTGATCAAGCCACTGGCGAAGCAGCTCCACAGGAGGTTGAGCACCATAAACCTCTCTCGCTGGCATGTTTACATCATCCACAAATACCACCTAATACGATGTAAGATTAGTATTCTTAAACTTAAACTGCATATACTAGAGAAAAACAAATTATTTGGTGTATTTAAAACTGTATGCTGCCACACTGAGTGCACACCAGCAAAGAAACAAGATGTTCAAACATAATAAAATGTAGGTGATACCATTTTTTTCCCCACTGGAGGGCCAAACACTCCTTTGCGTCGCTTATCTAGCTTGGACATAATAATGTTTTGTGTCTGGGCAGCTGTAGTCTGGGCTGAGAAGTTGATAAACAATGGGGTGTACACATCCTTCTGTAGCTTATTCAACAGGAAGTCCTAGGCAAGAGATTTGAAATATGAACACAAGTTATCATCAGATCTCATGGTATGGGAGCATACGGTAAACAGTATATTACATTTCTTTCTTTGTTTATTTACCAGGAGCAATGCATCTTAATGGACATCAGTGTATCAAAAAAATAAACTGTAAACATGGCAGATTACAGCAAACCTGCTAGTTTACATCTATAGTTTCAGGGCAGGTCACATAATACTTTGTAATAAAAAAGATACAAAGATATACAGCAAGAGCAAACACTAATAACACATCACACAGAAATGTGTTAATGGTCAGAGATCTGGTGTTCCGTTGGTAGAAAGGGTGATGGTCACACCAACACATTCAAGTGCAACTTATTCCAGCTATTCCGTTTATTTACTTTTAGTGTAACTTTAATATAAAATAAATCACCTTCCTCTCCTTTCCTGCTGATCTTCTCTATGTTATAACCAGGTCTATATCACAGCTTAACTGAAACCTTCTGTTAACCTAAAAAGTCGATATCGGAGGCACTAAGTAAAAGTTCCTCTGGATATTTACACCAAATTGGCTTAATCTTTTGACTTCGATAGCAAGGTATCACACTCCAAGACATGAGACAAACAGATATCTTGCTCTTATACTCAGTGGAGGGTTTATACTTATAAAGGCTTTCTTTCTGGTTTATTCAAATCCTACAAGTGATTTATAAAGAACTGGGTATGTCAGTAGTAGTAACATTTCTAGAAAATTATTAACCTTGCTGATTGCTGCACACTCAAAAAAAGAAAAAAAAAACTGTAGTGCTCATTTTCACCCTATTTTAAATTAGCATACCAAAAATACCTGTTACAAATACACATAAAAATGATCATTTTAAATTTTATCTGGATAAAAGGTTGTGATAAGCTTTTTAATCTATATAAAATAAAAAAGTGGCTTTCAGTATGTATTTCATTAGAAAACATTCTCAGTTAATCCCTGAAAATGACGTGTGAAATGAGGTGTCTCCCTGAGGACAGGCTCTAAAATAATGTTACACAGGCTAAAACGGTAAAATCAGTGACTTTTTCAAACTGCATGAGTTTACAGAAAGGAAATTTTACTAAAAGCTGAAAATTGTTAGGGCTGTTTTTGTTGTGCATCTGCACTTTATTGTTGTCAATGTCTACGCATGGGACAGTGTGAAACGTAATTTCAATTCCTTTGTATGGCAAGTACATTTGAAGAAATTGACAAATAAAGTTTTCTATTCTATTCTATTCTAAAATAACTGGCACCCATTGAACAAACCTCCTTCTGTGTTTACATGTACAGAGAACATAGCATACATAGAGAGCTGATGCATTTTATTAGGATTTTATCTTTAGGTTCAGAGCACATCCTTAGCTTGCTTTCTGCATAAGCATATATTAAGTGGTCATATGGAGGTTGTCAAACTATTTGAATAATGTGCTGCTTAATCAAAGGGAGCGTGTGATGTGAATGATCACAAGATGCAGACAAAGTGCATCACCCTCTTCCCTAAATTATAAATCAGCAGCACCGCTCGTCTGAATCTCACCCTAGATTAGTGTGGTGCAGGTGAAGTAGTCGGTCGAGGATACAAGTGCGGGCATGGTGCCATACATATTCACATAGTCTGAGTGTTTATCACTTCTGCCAGATTTGGGATTCTGCCACGGTCTGCTGGTTATGACATGGGACAGAGCCACTTCAGCAGGCAGGCAGACAGACAGACAGGAAGTGGAGTACAAGGCAGACTCCCCAGTGAGATGATCTCCACTCACCCCAGAGTCTGAAGTTTGAACTTGCTAATGGATGAACTAATGAAGCAAAGGAATGGAGGACGGATTAGTCCTTGATATAAATAGTCAAAGCACTGCTGAGAGATACTCTGTATTCTTCCAAGGTGGTCATTTCACACCTGGCTTCTGTAGCTGCCTACAAATGATTGGTGTGCTCACAGCACTTACTCTAGCCTGGGAATGGAAGTCTTACACATTTATAAGTTTAATCATCTGAGGTAGTGATGCTATCAGTGGCACAGGCAATGTTTGTCTGTATCTGATAACAATTTATGTAAATAAAAAACAGCTTTAAAGTGCACAAGATAATAATAGCAGTTGTCCCAGTTTTGTCTCAGGGTGAAAAAATGTCATAACTAACAGACCCCATCAGAGTGAGCTGATTTTCTGTTAATTTAATCAAAATTTGAATAATCCTTACCTTTATATAATGCAATTTTTAACAGTTACAGGCCATCAAAGTACATACATATTGCTGTTTTGCCAAAGCAATATGTGTTTCTCGTAGATGACTTATTTAATTGTTTGTACTATGTAAGATGTGGTTCTGACTGGATATTATCATCATTGTTTGTGGACATGTGACCTAAGTTAATGTCTTCTGAGCACTCATAACTTCTTAAGTACAGGAAATAGAAAAGTGCAACATTAGAGTTCTGAAAAATATGTTTAAGCTCTGTAAAAAAAATAAAATAAAATGCAACCAAATTAATTTTATGTACACTCCAAATGTCACAACTAACCACCTTCAACTGCAAATTAAATAGCTTTTCACAGAACTGTAGTAAAGTAGGAAAAACTATTATTGCAACCCTGAGTCTTTGATTAGTTTTCTGATCATTCACAAAAGAAAACTGAAAATTTTTAAGTCAGCTGCCCTGAAGTATACCAGGAAAGACTCCTGGGCAATCAGGTCGCCAGCTGTCTGTATCAGTGTTTGCAATAAAGTATAATCAAGGCATAAATTTTGAAAATCAGAGTTCAGGATGACATGTAGGAGCAAGGACATGTATGTATTTGCAGGTGAGGAGAAGAACTTGAACAGAGCCAGGTCTTAGTGTGGGTAAGAGACTGGCAGCTAAGTTCTGGACATACTGTCCAAGGGCTTTGTTAGGCTGACCAGTACACTGTTCAGCCTGTTGGTTAAACAGTACACTGTTGCAGTACACTGTTCAGCCTGTTGGTTAAACAGTACACTGTTGCAGTACACTGTTCAGCCTGTTGGTTGAACAGTGTACTGTTGCAGTAGTCTAGGAGGGAGGTGATGAAGATATGAGTGTGGGTTTAAGTCTGAGAATGAATGCCATTGTCTGGAGAAGTTCTTTGGGTGGTAAAAGGTAGATTTAAAGATGGATTTGACATGTGATGGGAACAAGAGAGCAGAGTCCAGGTTGACACCCAATTTGCAGACTTCTACAAATGTGTGTGAAATGAAGCATCCACCCACATTAAGATGAAGGTGAGCCACTTTTGCAGGCAAAATTTTGGAAGCCACAACCAAGAGTTCAATTTTATTGTTCTTTATTTTGAAAAAGTTGGTTGAAATTCTGATGTCATTCAACCAGTTGACAAAACCAAAGGAGGGAGCTAATTGGACAATTTGTAGCTGAGATACAATAGAGCATCAGTGGAAGGTCACCATATGGTGACACAGTTGTTTTTGTTGTTGTTTGTTTTTAAGAGAATGAGGCAGAAAGCAGCTGTTACCATGTGAGTTCTACAGAGTTGCTGATGACGTCGACCATGATGGAGACAGGGTGGGTAGGGATAACTTAACAAAGGTTGTATTAAATGACAGCTATTATAATAATGTGGACTGTTAACATCTTAGATTAATTTCAATATCACATTCAAAAGTGGTTTTATTCTAAATGTAACTACAAATTAAGCACTAAGTAATGATTACATCCTTCTATTGTAGCAATGTAAAAAGTCTGTTCTTGTCTGACATTATTTGAACTAACAGCTTTCAGCTTTATAGAGTTTGCTATACTGTGTATATTACCTCAAATCAGTTTGCATAAACACAAAATACTGTAGTGCTTTCAAAAGGTTAGATGTGTAAAATAGATGTGTTGCATGACTCACTGTAATGTAGACACTCTTGCCAGTGCCAGTGGGACCGATGAAAATAGTGGGTTTCTGGTGAGTGACGAGTAGCTCCATCAGTGCCATGTAGCGTACTGTGTTCTCAGTGGGAACGATGATCTCATTGAACTGCATGTCCTTGCCTATGGGGGGAGCAGCCTTTAACTTATCTGTCCAAAGCTCCCACCTGCCCGGGCCCTGACATGGAAATAATGAAAAGACGAAACTTGCATTTACGATATAAAGCTCAGTGAGTGCTGGACACATACAGTACCAGACTACTAATCACAGATAATACTATTTGATGAAATGGCCACCGGGCTTGTGAACAGTTAAACTGCTGCTTAAAGCAGGAAGGAATTGCTCTCCTCAGATCACAAGCATGAAAAATAAGAGGGTACAAGGATCACAACCTGTTTGTGTGTGTGTGTGTGTGTGTGTGTGTGTGTGTGTGTGTGTGTGTGTGTGTGTGTGTGTGTGTGTGTTTCATCATCTGGTATGTTATCTCTCATGTACATATGTCCTTTTCAAAGCAGATATTAAGAATATCTCAAATATCCATGTTGAAAAGGGAACTAACCTTTTTCTAAGAAAACAATGCTTGAATGAAAAATAAGAATTTACTAGCAGCACATTAAAGCCAGGTGGAGGGATGTGAAAGAGACTGCAGTATGCAACCATAAAGGTCACAGACAGACAATAAATTACACTCCCTTTTCCCCAACAATCTCAGGGAAGGAAAGATTTATAGTGGTATGTCACTCCATCTAGATTACAAAACTCAGAGTTAAGTTCTTTTTTGTACATATTGTGATTATGGCAAAAACAAAACCACTGCTACCTTCAGTTTTCTTGTTTTTATTCTGTTTTATTCAGGGTTAGGATTTATTCTAATCCTAAAACAGCTGAAATTTATATACAAGCATCTTATAAATATCATGCACAAAAGTATCTTACCTCTTGCACTCTTACCTCTTTAACGAAGCAGTACTCGTAGAGGGTTCCCTCAGTGGGTAAGGGGAGTGTCAGCTGATTCGGTGGAGCCTCCACAGTGACCAGAATGCCATGGTGGGATGCTGTCTCCTTACTTAAGGGGCCATTCATCACCTCTCTTACCAGAGCATCAAACTTTACTCGGCCCAAATCGTCACAGCTGGCCCCCACTGACCAGACCAGGCAGAACACAAACATGCCCTTTGTAAAAGAAAAGGAACATCATTACTGGTTTTGACTGCTCAAGCCTATCAGTATGGATATATGTTGTGGATATGATTCATGAAATCAATGGCGAAAGTTCAAAGTTCAATTTTTTTTTAAATTACCCCTACTCAGGAAACTGGGGTTGTTTATGAGCTAATCACATCCCACTCACCAAGAACAACATTAAAATACATCGAAAAGAAAACTTTCCAAGACATTTAAAATTTGTCTGATGAGAAAAACAGCGTGGAGCCCCTCAGTAGTATTAATTCCTTAATCCTCGAGGAATCATCTCACTACCTGAGGCTAGGAGAAGCCCAGGACCCACTGCAACAGCATCTGACGATTGGTCCAAGGATTTAATTCAAATACTTAGGGTGTCTGTGCATCTCTCCATGGATATGCCTCCCCAGACTGTCACTGACCCACTACCAAACTGGTCAAACTGAACATGCCTTCTCCAGATCCTGCCTGTCACATGTGCTCATGATGAACCTGCTCTAATCTGTAAAAGCACAGGATTTCAGTAGTGGACCTGCCAATTCTATGGCAAATGCCAACTGAGCTCCATGCAGTGAGCACAGGGTCCACTAGAGGATGTCAGGCTCTCAGGCCACCTTCATGAAGTGTGTTTTTGATGGTTGGTTAGGTGAAATTCACACTAGTGGCCTGCTGGAGGAGGACATGTTTTAGGGCCCGCCTGTCTCCTGGAATGTCCTGGTGAAAGACTTCAACACCGTGGTATATTTACCCAGTGAGCAGTCTTAGATGACTAAATAGACTACATATTCTGGTGGGGGTGAGAAGGTAAACAGATACCACCAGTCTAGCATAAAAATAAAAATCCCACGCGCATATAGAATCTGTTCTAAAATATTTTACTAAAGAGTCATGGGTTGTGTTTATTATACTAATTTAAAGCATCCGTGTACGTCAGCCCAGCTCCAAGTACTGTACAGGTTATTAAATGAGACAAAAGACAAAATCCAAAAAGAGAGGACCTTTGTTAGAAAAAAAAACCCCAGCAGGGGATACTGTAGGAATTGGAAATGAGGCTTAGCAGCCTCATGATAGCTCCTGCTGTTAAAAAGCTGATTAATTCAACACTTTGATAATGACTAGCTGAGAAACATAGGAGCGAGGGTTGAAAGGCATTCATCAGTGCAGTATGCCACAGGGGGATAATAGCAGTGCTTTCAAAAGACATGATACAGAGGCAAAAAATCAATTGTAACACATGGCTCATCTGCTAAAACTTTGCCATTTTCTAACGGGGCAGACCGTATTAATACAGTAAATTTAGAATGACAAAAGGAATGTTTTCTTTTCTGTATTATATCTGTATTGTTAACACTGAGCTGCAGATTACAGAAAATGAATGTCAAGTTTCACACTTTAATACTTTAAACTACAGTATTAATTTGTATTACTCAAGTCTGATTTTAGAAACAAACTGTTTTTTTGTATCAAAGTAGCAGCAGTATTTTTTTCTCATTTGCGTTCATGTAAGCATTTGCTTACACTTCCAAGAGCAATATCCCAGACTTACAGCGTCAACACAAAACAGAACCTGACAGTGCCAATTTTTTATGAGACATATTCTCAATTTGTATTCTGTGCATATAACAGGATTCAGTTTTGTCTCTGCAGTGTTTGCAGTACACTGTGTATTTTTTAATGTGATCAAATGAGAACAGACACAATGGGGAGTCAGTATTTCTAAGCTCTTGTGAGTTTGACTTTTTCTGATTGTGCTGTGTCATATTAACTAATTAGCCAAAATGCCGTATGCAGAATTATGCATATCAAAGAGGTACAGAGCTGCAATGAGAGTGGGAAGTGAAAACTGTATATTGTGGACTGCTCTGTAAAGCCATCTTTTAGGGTTGGGCTAAAATGCTAAAAAGGTATAAAGACCTCTACTTATTTCATATGTTACTATGTTTTATATTACTTCAATAACAAATAGCAGCATTAGCAGCAGTAGTGTGGACATAAACCTCCAGCCAGGAGCAAATATCTTTTTCATCCATGTTCTTAATCTTTGCTTCATCCTGAAATTCATCCATCATACAGTCCATCAGATTCATGAGGGACTTCACGAGGTTGGTGTCAGTTGTTGAAGACAGCTCCTAAAATCAAATTTTGAATAAGAATGATGTTTAAAAAAAAAAAAAAAAATCAACCAGACTCAGAAATAATTAATTTGTTAGTACAGAAGGCAACTGAGGCTATAAACATCTGAACGTAACTCAAGCATAAAACTAAAATTACACAAAATTCATCTGTAAAAGAAATCATGCAAATGCCCCAAGCAGTTTATGTTCAATTCCTGGCTGACTGGACCACTCGCTGCTCTAAAATCGAAGTACTGGCAACTTGAAAGTGTTAAAAAAGTTTCTAAGCACCTTGGTGGCCTTTCGAATGAGCTGTAGGCAGGCTGGCAGTAGGCGGTCAAAGAGGGCAGTGATGAGGTCTTTGTGCGTAGCGCTGACTGTAGGAGGCAGGGTACTGAGCCAGGACAGCATGAGAGGCCGCCAGCCAAGCATATGTGGCTCCATGTAGATCATACCACAGCGAGACACCTGCCACAATCATTTATATCACATTAGAAAATAAACATGTAAACAGTTATCCTTCATAACTCACAAGAATATTGTTTGTAAATAACATTAACTATAAACCGTCAGCCAGAATTATGATAGACTCCTTATCAGAAGATAAAGGTATACAATGCTGAAAGTAGATGTGATATAAAAACAGCAGTGTAGCAAAAAACACATACTGATAGTGCAAATTAATGCAGAGTGCATTCATCACATCATGTGTAATTATTATCTAATGAAAGAGTTGCTGCCTTAAGACAGAAGTTCTCTGTAACATCCCATTAATAGCTTGGCAAAGAAGTACTAATAAAGTTAGAAGATATTATCAAGGGTTTAATAAACATACTCTTTAACAGAGAAAGAAAAAATGAGGGATCAATAGTGCACAAAAGTGTCAGAAGTGCACAAATTGGGAAGAGTTCAATTTTATCACAAAATGTTTGATGCCTCTTCGTTCAGCGTAATGAAAGGAACAGATGCCAGGCTATAGAGAATCAAAAATAGAAGTCTGTTTAATAAAAAAAAAAACAGAGGCAGAAGCTATTCTCTCAAGACATCTATGCATTTGAAGCACATCCTTTGTTCCTGCCTCACAACAAATAACCAAAGAATATATACTGCAAGAAAACTACTGGTACACAAGGACTGCAGGTTATTTCAAATGGAAGAGAGAGGTGTGTCACCCCTGTGATCTCTTGTTTTGACGATTGACAGATTACGCACCCTATAGCAGACATTTCCTTTAGCACCTTTGAAATTACACAGTGGAGGGTGGAAACAGTGAGGAGGAGGTTGGGGAGGATGCTATCTCAAGTGTTATGCCCTCCTGATAAATGTCACTGTGGCTTTGTAAAGAAATGTGGCTGATGTTAGCGCATTGCTGTCTAGAGTCTCCCAAAGCCAATAGCAGAGGTGGCCATACAAATAACAACAGTGCAAACAGAAAAGTAGCATTCGAAGACTGAATACCTCTGCAAAGGCTCAAAATACCAGGCCATGCATGAACTGAGAGCCTGAACCTCGTTTAGACTGTGTTTGTCTATCTTGATCTTTAAAATTATGTCTGAGAACCTTTGTTATTTGTATAAATGTATTCACCAGGACATGGGGTGGGTGAATACATATATCTGTTGAGATTTTCAGTAATTCTGCAAACAGAGAAGATCAACCAGTCAAATAACCCCCACTGATGTTGTTAATATGACATTTCAAAAGGGCAGAAAAGGGGGCTGAATTCCCAAGAATAAAATTCTTCACAGTCCCACAACAAAACAGAAACATCTGTCATTCTAATTATTGAAACAGAGACCGCAGAGGTCGAGTCATCTAAAACAGGCTTTTGACCAGAGTATTCATGAATGACTGAACTTCAAGGTGACCTCATGATTTATAGTTCAGTCGTTATTTATCTTGTGCTTGGCCTTGGTGCAGGACCTCGGTTCATCTTCTGCCTGAAATAAGCTGTTTTAGCTTAAGACCACCTTCCCTTCAAGGCTTTCTTCAGATTGAAGGCACAGCTGTGTGCCATGATAGAGGTATCTGCTCTCATTGACATCATACAGAGCCACGAGTAGAACCACGAGTAGATGGCCAGTGTTTGGAAAGTGAAAAGCTTGAGGTTTTGGCTCACACACGTTAAGTGATAATGGGGACAGCACACTAAACTCAGTGAAACTCTAGCCCTGTTTAATATCAACATCTATCACACTAAAATTATATTTATATAAAACAAAATAAATATCACAAAATCTAATAAAAACTGTGTAAAACTATGAAGTCTAAATTAAAGGAGTCTCTCACCGTGGCTGGAGATGCCACCTCCAGGTCCATGGGTTCAAAGATGAGGCTCATTTGTGGTGACATTTGAATGATCTCACCGCTCATCAGACACAACTTCTTGTTGTCATCGAGTACTGTGTTCATATTCTCAATCCACACAGCATCCACTGGACCATCAAAGATGAGCCATTTTCTGTCAGGGCTCTGAGACACACAAGGAATATGAAGTTCATACCGTAAAGAAATCACTTCAACACGACTGAAGTTAAATTGTTAAGCTGTGACGTCAAAACATAAAGTAAGGTTACGATTATTAACCACAATCATGACCTGCTGGCTAGCCAGCAGTATGTTGATATATTCATCAGAAGACCATTTATGAGTGCAGTGACTCTGTATAACACTGAAGTTATGCAGTGTTGTACAGTGAAATATAAAGCCTTTAAAAATGACTGTTTAGCACAACCAACAGAAGTTCAGTGATGTGTAAAATCATTCTGGTGACTCTGTTTTATATTTTTGTAGTATCTTTATTTTTGCAGTGTGCACTTTATAGACGATCCCTGCACACTCATCTTACAGCCAGCTACAGTCAGAGATCAGTATGAAATGTCCAGCTCATTTTGAAAATGGCTGTTGCTCACTCTCTGTGGCTGGAAAAAAAAAGTCAACAGCTCTCAGCATCCGAAGAGTCGCACATGTACTCAACCTGCAGTTATTTATTTTAGTCTATAAGGAGAGTTGAAGTATCAAAATAACAGCTAAGATAGCGAGATAATTCAGTCTGTCCTGCCTGTGCAGATTAGCAAGCACATATACACCTTCAGTCTGAATGCATGTTGCCCGGTTGCACTAACAGGTTGTGTGAGCTTTACCTGCATGCTGTGTATGCCGAGCGTGACGATCTGGAAATGTTGGTAATCAACAAATTTAACAACAAAACAATTATTCAAAATAAAGTTTGAGGATCATGCACATTAAGGAATTTTCCCAGAAGAAAAAAGCAAAGAAGGTGGGCGTGGTCTGAAAATATCAGAGAAACCAGGAAAAACACGAGTGTTGATAAGTATGATGTTCAGGGTTAGAAAAAAATGTGTTTAAAGGTTTGTGAAAAGAGTGCATGTCTTACAACTTTATGTGCCAGTATTGTCCACATACTGCACTCACACTGAAATCACTGTGCATACTTTCAAGGTCACAGCTGAACTCCTGTGAATAACAATCTAAGTGAAGAATGTCTGCTAAATAAATGAAATTAACACCCACATTGTCATAATGGGGGCTGACAACAAGTGTCAATTCTCCAGTTAAATGGGCTGGCAAGAGCTGTACTTTAAATTGATTTGTTATAATATAAACAAATGGAGATGCCTGGGCTGGGGCCATCTGGTGCTTGTGAGGGAAGTGAACATGCAGTAATTTAATGATCTGAAAAAAAAAAGCATTTTGTATGCAGAAATTTAATACACTACAACGCAGTTTACTCCAGATTAGTGCACATGAAATGAGTTTAGTAAAATGTGTTGCAGGAAAAGAGAGCAAAAACAAAGGAAGACCACTGCCTGCAGAAGAAAATGACTTTAAAAAGCTAGATTTGTTTTCAATTTTGATTGCATCAGTATATAATGTTACTCCTTACAATTTGTAATATGACAGCTTTATATACTAACACTTTTTTTAAATGACAACTTCATTTGGAAACACTCTGAGAATAAAGGGAAGAAATGATTTTCCATTAGGACATGCCTCTAGTGCAGCCTGTAAATTGTCTGCCTGTGTGTGTCTAGTGTGTGTGTGTGTGTGTGTGTTTGTCTGCACGGGAATGAAAGAGAGTTATTAAAGATCTAATTTTAACAAGACAGCCAAATGTTTCTCTTGTTTACCTGCCACTGAAGCCTTTCTTTCTACTAGCTTGCAATTAATTGGAATGTCATGCCTATTGTATAAAGATCCGTCAAAACTCATTAACTGAGGATGAGCAGACAATAATGTATCTCGATCTCATCTTATTCCTGCACAGCTACCAACAGTAGGTGGATGCACATCGGACATCTGGTCCAACTGTACCACAATTACCGTGTGCTTTAAAGTTTTACCTTGTAGGGGGGAGTGCAACAGTAGTTTCCTGCTTTCCCGATTCAGTTCTGAATTACTCATTATGAACAAAGCATATGCTGTATTGCTGTATTGCCGCCTGCCTTGCAATAAAGTCAGAATAATCTACACTGGCAAACATTCCCATTCAAACTTTTTATTTATCTGCACTATAAAATCCTGCAGAAGACAAACAAATAATAAATAATAATTATTTTCTGATACAAAGGTGTTCCAAAAACATTTTTCTGAACTGACAGATGAGTGCAATAATGTTACAGAAATGCTAAAATAATGCGGCAATAAAGTATAGTCGATTTTTACTCCACATAGAAAACATCCTTGCATGATGATGTTGCTTGGATCCAGGAACGAGAAAGAGACAGCTAGTCCAGTAGTTCATGAATTTCAAAAAGCTTACTCGACCTTTAACAGTTTAATCACAGTTCTGCACTATCAGCTGAATATATTTAAACTGCAAGCACTAAATCACATGCATAAAATTGCTAATTATATTCTCAACAGAAAAGCATTTTCTCCAAAAAGCAAAGCAACAGAAAAAAAAGGGTTTAGTGTACACCTGTTCTGCCCAGTTCCATTTCCATACTTTTATACTTGGACCCTGATAAAATAGCTGTGCATGAATAACTGTTCAAAATAATCCTTATTTATCTCATATCTGAAAAAAGCATCCACCACAGGGAGAGGAAAAATATGATGCAAAATAGAAAAAAGGACTCACTATAACCCTGTTTTGAGCACAGTTAGCATAGCAAAGGGTCAGCTGGTTTTGAAGTTTTGGTGCTCAGATACCTGTAGTAGTAGTAGTAGTAGTAGTAGTAGTAAGTACTAGTAGAGTTTGTTTTTTTTTCTCACTACATAATCACACAGCTCATCAGGGTGAACATGTTCATCTGTATGACTCTGAAAGTGCATGTAGCTGAATAACCACTGCTTGGCTGCTTTCATCTTTTGACTCATTGATTGTTTTTGACCTGAAATTTCTGATGATCTCCTGCTAGTACTCTGCAGGCTTTTGCAAAACATTCATGGGCAGCAGTCTTACCTGGGAGGCAGCGAAGGATCTGTAGCTGACAGCGAGGATGCCATCAGACCACTCGTGAGAGACGGGGTCAAACTGGCCGTACAGCTGGCCCATGGTAATGGATTTGGGATTGATTACTGTGATCTGTACCTGGTTCTCATCCATCAGACCCTGATAAAAAGCCATGCGTGCAAAGAGATATTCTTACTGGAAAAAACAAAAGCTGTCCAGACAAATACAAATCAGACAAACGTGAGCCACATGATTATACATAAGATGACTGCACTCTGTAGTTGGGGCAAAAACAGACTAAATGTGTTTCTATGACACTCATTTGACCAACCTGTCTTTGCCTTGACACATAAATTGCTTACACAATTACTGCCAGTTTGACAGGGTTCGTGCTAACTGAAGAAGAGAAGCAAAACCTGCTTCAAATGGCACTTCAGACAGGATGTCAGTTTGAGTTAAAAACTGCTGGAGGAAAAAACAAAAAACAAAAAAGGAGCGTGAGGGGAGGGAGGCTGGACATGATCAGTGGATGTGCAGCGACAAGGATGACGATGATAAATGTGGCATTCCCACGCGCTCCATCAGCAGGCCTTCATCTGTCTCCTTGGTGGGATGCCTCTCAGCCCTCTCAGCCATGTAAATACAACAAGCCAGTTCTGGTCCTTTCTGGGAGATCGATAACTACTAAACAAAGACTACAGCTCTGACAAAGTGGATGGATGTGTATACTTGGGACAATCATGTAGCTCAGATAAGCCTTGAATATTGTAAGACATATTTTTACTTGACACAAAGGTTTAGGATTTTTTTTTTCTTTCACAGATTAAATTTATACATTAAGGACTCAGGTAGCACTATTAAAAACTACTAACTCTGCTTTGTCAACCACTTAAAATAATGCTTTGTTTTTCGTTTCTTTCAGGACAAGATATGTGAACATATTAAATGCCATTCAACCTAAGGCCAAGTGCCACTTATAACCACTTATGCTGTTGTTGCCATTATCTTCAATCAAGACTCTTATTCAACCACTCAAACCACCTTGTTAAGTCCAAGTGTCAATAGAGTGCAAATAGAGCTGGGACTTTCTATTTTACAATTCACTGGTTAGATTTTTAGATTTAAAGCAGCATCTCACCTTCTTAAAAATGTCATGAAGGGCAGCTGCCAGCACACGGTAAGCACTGGTCTTCCCACCAAACGGTTCACCCACTAACATGAAGCCGTGTCTCACTATCATCATCTCAAAGATTTGCAGGATTTTCTCAGCAAAGAATTCTGTGACTTGAAGGTTCATTTGCCGGCAGTTATCCTCAATGGCCTCCAGCAGAACGTTGTAGTCACGTTTTGGGAGTTTGACTCCCGGAAAGAGGTCAGAGGTGATACCCTGATATGAAAAATGAGAATTGGTGGAGAATACTGGAGTGGAATGATGGAACATACTGTATATACAGATCCTTACATACTAACCACAACATACAATGGCAACACACATTCACTTTGATGTTCGGACTGAGGACAAACGATAGACACATAAATATTCATTCACTCATGCAAACACACGTATAACTCAGTCAGATTGACAGGTGCTTAAAATGTCCTTGTGCATCATGGGTTCAAATGAACTGACTGGAATTAACTTGAGCTGACTTGAGCTGATGTGAATGGCTCCATTTATCAAGCCGAGCTGAGCTCCACACACCTCAAATAGCTGCAGATCGTGGTCCAGGAATTTGGGCAGATTGACATCAATAATGGATCTCAGCAACAGGGTGTCTTCATTCTCCTCTGGAAAGGTGAGCTGTAGTAAAACAAACAACTCCGAGGTGAAGGGAAGAGAACCAGACAAGGCACCATTCTGAGCATAAATGTAGAGAGCTAAACACCCAAACAGTGGAAAAGGATGAAGATATGTAATGCAAAGAAAAACAATATTTGCCATATTTGCCAAAAAGAGAAATCAGCAGCTGTTGCTAGGGAACTCACAAAACACATTTCCATATGAAAAAACAAAACAAAACAAAAAAACAAACAACATTTTAAAAGACATCAGGCTTAATTTTTCTGCTCTGCTTGTACAAAACCCGATGATAAAATTCTCAGTATGCATAAGGTCACTATGACTCACATCCCTCTCTTTCACAAATTACAGTACTCTGCAAAACATTTTTTCATGTTGTTTTTCTGAAATGCACCGATATGGGCCAGTCCTTAGACTCTTGTGTTTAAAAGATTGCTCCTGGGGAATAATATAAAAAAAATAATACCCCAGAAACACCAACTTTTAACCCAACCTGACTTAAAACTTACTTCTGGTGCATTAAAAATGTAAGTAAATCTCTTTTGAGGGTGAAGCAATTTCTTACACTCAGCTATGTGAGTGTTTGCCTTTTAAGTTGCTCAGCAACTTTTATCAGGAAAGACTGAGCAAGAGCTGAGAAATGTTGCACACCCCAATTATGCTTTCCTTACTTTTGGTCCTTTAGTTCAACCACTGCAGTCTAGCAGTTTCACAGCTGACAGTGAAATCTGGTTATTTTTTGGAGCTCAATTAACAGATGTCCCCTAAACACTGTTGCCTTGAGAATAGGGCAGTTTTGAGGATACACACACTGAACATTTGTGCTGCTCCTAACAAACAGCACACAGAAGTGAGCTTGAGGAACAGAGCTAACGTTGCCTGCTACATTCAAACCATTTTGCTCTCTGGCTCCTTTTCACCTGCTGCTCGAAACCCGTCCCGGATCGGTGATCCCTCATCCTGCCCCTCTAATTAAGAACACAGTCTCCCTTCATATGAGCGTGAATCTGTTTTCACGTACCTTAAGGTTTCCAGCAGCAGTTAGCACAGACTTGACAGCTCTCATACCATAGTCATAGTGGTGCTGTGAGGAGAGCTGCTCAGAGCAGAGTCGATAAGTAGCCACTATTTTCACTGACAAGGGTCGCGCACTAACAAAACCACATGAGTAGAGGACAATCTCTGCAATCATAGCATAGTCTGGTACCATCATGGCAACGGTCCTGAACAGAGCCTGGTATGAAACCAAAAAAACAGTAAAAGATGTATTAAATGAAAACATGATTTAAGGCTCAAAAGATTCTGAGCTGAAGTAGTAGTAGAGAGAAACATAAAACAATCTAATCTAATCTGAGCTAATTTTAGAAGACAGTGCCATTTCCTAAATTACCAGAAAGAAAAAAAAAGAATCATATTTTGAACGATTAAAACAGGAACAGTGACAAGAACTGATACTGTACCTTAAGGTTGTCTGGTAGCTCAGACCGTCCAGCATAGCCAGGATTCATAGTGATGAACACAGCGCAAGAGGGATCCAGTTTAAGTTCAGTCCCTTCAAACATCAACATCTCGGTGTGGGCAGCAATTCCTGGGGGCACGAGTGCAGTTAGAAACAATATAGTCAGCTGCAAATGGATTTTTGATTCAATCCAACTGCTGATTTAGGGAATTTCCTAACAGCACATTTCCATAAGTGGCACATATAAATATGAATTGATATACTAACATTTGCGGCAGCAGGCTAAGAAACTCAATAATCTGTTAATTTAGCACGATTCCAGCAAAAAAAGTTAACAATACTGACTTCAACTGGCACTAAGGTGCCAGTGGGGGCGACGGGGGAGGACAACTTGGAAACAGATAGGGATATCAGTATGCTATAACAGTAGTTTTTAGGCACAAACAGAACAGCACAGCTCCATTGGCCTTAGGTGCATCTCTGCACGTACAGTAGTTGACAAAAAAGAGAGAGAAACCAGTGAGTTTATTTCCTATTTTATAGCCTGTACCAGAAAAACTATGCTGTATACGCTAATAATAATAATAATATAATAATAACTTTATTTTTAAAGCGCTTTCAAACAAAGTGCTGTACAGCTATTTGAAACTAAAAAGATAAATAAAGAAAAGCGATAAACAGCAATACAAGTAAAAACACAATACAAGTTAAAAACAGTAAGAATTTAAAAACTAGAAGGCATAGAATTAAGACAAAATGTGTCTTCAACTTAGTTTTAAAAAACTCCACAGAACATGCCTGCCTAATATCTTGAGGGAGGTTGTTCCACAAGAATGGGGCACGAAAAGAAAAAGCACACTCTCCAATTGTCTTTTTTCTGGCTCTAGGAACCTTTAGAAGGCCAGAGTCCTGAGATCGTAGAGCACGGGATGGAACATAAAGGTGTAATTTGTAATACATAAATGGTAAAAGGTAAAACAGTATTAAGTTATAATCTGGTTCTTTAGAATTTTAGGTTTTTTTAGCTGGTTTTATGTGTGTGAAATGGTTAATGGCAACAGCAGTCTAATAACATTATTACCCAACTTAAAGTTATAGCGTCTGTGTAAAATAAAAAAAAAATAAATAAATACTCCCATGTTGTAAAACAGAAATTCTGCATAGGCCAGACAAGTTCAAGAGAATTTTATTTGGTCCAAAATCTGACATAATAGGAAATAAGGAAAAGCTCTATGTTTATGTACGACTGTAAAAACAAGCATCCTAACACCTGTTAATTAACCAAAACCTACTAACATTTAATTTTTTTCTGGGAGAAATTCTGGGCATCGCCATGGCTGCATCTCATGACACAAGTCATTGAACGCCGGCAGCACTCAGCGGTCACACTGCTAAACACTGCTGAGCTTGAAGTTCTGCTGACCAACACAAATTGCCTTAGTTCAGTGTTAGTGTGCTTTGTAGAAAAACCTGCTTTTTCACCGCTGAGATGATGTCAAATTTGTTTCGGGTGTGCTGCCAACTTTCTTAAAGATCAAAGGGAAAGAAAGGCACAAACACAAACCTCTCTGTATTGTGAGAATCTGTTGCGCCACCACAGAGAGCACCTCCAAGTCAATGCGGTTAAACTCATCAAAGCAGGCCCATGCTCCGCAGGACAAGAGGCCCTGATCACACACACACATACACACACAAGTAAGTAAATAACATAAACACTTCTTATCCGAACTATTTTTTGGATCAGCATGGAAAAAATTATGTGTAAGGAGTTTCATTATTCTGATCATTTCTAATTACATGACACTGATCAGCCGCAGAGGCGCTGTGGGTCACTGAGGCGGCCTTGCTGGCCCATTAGTGTGGTGCTATTGCTATAAGGATAAATATTCAGAATATTCACATCAGAAAACTATGGCGGACGCAATCTTCATATATTTGCGTACCACAAACAAATGCACCACTGTGCCACATTTTATTTTTCAGAACAGGCTGTGAAGAGGCTGACATTTAAACGGCTGTGTGCCATGTGGGGAAGGAGGAAACACTGTAAGAATGAAACTTTACCCCTGTGTCTTCTTCTATTATCTACATCTTTGAAGTGCTAATAGCTACGCCGGTGGGATATTCCCAGGTAGATGTGTGTGTTCTGCCGCACTTCCATCCAAAGAAGACGGAAACAGCATGTATGAATATGTTCCTCTGATGAGCTATGTGAAGTAAAACATCTTTTCGAGGGCCACGTTTCACTTACGTCTAAAACTTTGTAGCGTATGTCTGCTGGGATTGACTCACATTAACACAATTTACTCACTTTGAAGAATTTGCCCAAAGCAATGTAGTCCAGACCATCAGAGCAGTTAAAGACCACACACTGCTTGGCCACAGCTTTGGCCAAGTCTTTGGTTGTCTCCGTTTTTCCTGTGCCAGCTGGGCCTTCAGGAGCTCCTCCCAGATGAAGGTGGAGTGCTCCAAACAGCGTGCTGAAAAAGAAAAATGAATTTATTCTTCTCAGGTAAATAAAAATATAACTTTGAATGTTTAATGGCTTACAAGTTTTTTAATCTGAAATCTACAGATTAAAGTTTCAGTGAGGTACATGATACTTTATATATGTGTATGTATATAGATCATGTTTTGAGGGAGTGTGCACAGCTTTTTTTGAACAATATGAACTCTTGTTCCACTCTTTAACGTTCTTCCTGTCAGGGAGAATAAGGCTGTAATAATTTGCAAGAAACTTCACTACAAAAAAATTAAACTGCAGCAACTTCTTGGTCCTCTTGGACTCTTTCCTGTTTAAAGTACTTTTTCTTTAACTAGTAAGCATTGAGCTATGTCTAGCGTATCCTAGACAGACAACATGCTCTTGGCTTGCCAGATGCAAACGTTTATACTATGTAGCATCTACACTGAATTTCCCTCACCCTTCTCTGCATAGCTGAAGTGTAACAAAAACTGAAAGTGAAAGCCTTGTTCGGTTTTTGTTATACCTGTAACATTATATCACCTTAAGATGATAAGAAAAGTTTAAAACGTATCTTTGTGTTAAAAGTAATAAGACAGGAGACTAGCTAACGGTGTAGTTAACTGTTGGGTATGTTACTGCAGTAGCTTTACCGGTAGCAGCGGTCTGTGAGTGGTGTAATGACCAGACGTGGAGTGTTGCCCAGGTATTCGTAGCCATATGGCAAACCAGCATTGATCATCTTGGTTTGGAGATGGTTTTCCTGCAAAGCGTGTGATGCAGAGTCTGAAGTAAATGACTGCAACTGTATTATGAGTTGCCATGAATGCCCAGTTTCCCCAATCATTCCTGTCACATACCACCCAGTAATAGCGCAGTTGGCTAAGCCACTCAAAGTCGTTCTCATCACTTATCCCCTTTTGCACCAGTGTGGCTAACACATCCCTGGCATGGACATCCAGCACGACAAGGGCTCCGAGGGTGACCCGGTTCTGCTTGGACAGTTTTCCACGCACAAGTCCCACAATGTCATCAATCTGTCTGTTGTTTTGCTCCAAGTAAGCATCAAGAGCCTAAGGGAGAAACATCATTAAACAGAAAAAAGAGGAAGCCAGAGTCCAGCAAAGATAACAGCATCAAGTTTAATCTTTGAAATTACTAATAAAAAAAAGTCCAAAATCAAGAGATTGCATTTTTCTTAGTGCTCTAATTGGCTGGCTATGTCCTTAATCCTGTGAAATAAATTGTAAAGAATTTCTGACGAATATTAAAAAAAAATATTTAATCTGTGAGATGCAGCTGGTTACAGCAGCCCTGGTGATATTGTTAACAATCAACTTTTTAGCCCATATTCAGGATATACTGTATATGATATATTAAAAAAAATTACCTTCTGTCCTATTTTGATAGCTTTGTGGATATGCTTCGTCCAGTAGACTTGTGAAACACACAGTACAGTCTGGCCTGGCCAAGCACGCACCCAGTTTATCCTCAGCTCATTGGGGTATGCCTCAATAGCCTCCCCTATTACCTGCAATTGACCACAATAGCAGCAAATCACTCAAAAAACTGTGTATCGTGAAGGATTTTGGAAACCACAGAGTGCAGCCTGGAACATGCATGGAACATCCATGGTCAACTCTGGCTGGAAACAGAAATAACACATAAGAGCAAATTCTTAAACCAACTATTTTTATAAAGCAATCTAAAAAACTGCATCTGAGGTATGAAATGTGTTGTTTTCAATTTTTTCTCTATGCTATAAATGAATTAATCTTTAAAAATAGTTCAATAAAAATCCACACAACACCTTGTGCAGGGACGCAGTCATGCCACTCTCCAGTTCTAAAAGCCATTTCTCCACCTGTCCCCTGGCTTTGGAGGTGGAAATGGCATTCAGGAGCTGCACCATTTCACCCTCACTGCTCTTCATGTGGGTGATATCCAGCACATCAGTGAACAACACACTAGCAATGCCTTCAAAGCACTTCTTCAGATGGGGCTGCACCCTTGTGAAGAGGAATGCAAGAAAAATGAATCACTAAAAGTTACAGTTCAAGGTCCACAGGCCTGTATATCTGATCAAATGGCCAAAATATATGCAAACTTACACTGTCCCTCACTTTAACACAGTATCAAGCTTGCACATAGCCATATATACAATTGTCTGTTAGCCTGTTAGCTTTGTGAAGCTTAATTTGGATTGAAATGAATCCACTTTAGACAAAACTACAGCTTTGTCTGTGAGCTGCTGATGCCCCTCTTTTACTACACTGTCAGTGAGACAAGCAGTAAAATGTCTGTGTGTCTGGATCAATATCACCCAGACAAATTTCTATGTCGTTATGTGCAAATTTCCCCATGTGGAGAGTTTGAAAACTTTTGATTTTGCTGTATATAAAAAGACATTGCGTAATAAATCTTCTCTCCCCCTTTCATCTGAGGAAATTGAGCAAATGGATTCAAAGCAACACAAAAAATGGATTATTATTTGAACAGTGTAATTTTCTACTAATAGAAACTTTTGCAAACAGAATCATTTTAAACAATATTGAAACAAAATTGTACAAAAGGGGTTTTATTTGATGCTTATGTCCCCAGCAATGAGGGTGATTTATTAGTCTGCATTTATACTGACTGAGCTCTCATTTGTTGTACTGAATAATAAAACTTGGATTTGTCAGTTACAGAAGAGTTTAGAAAGGGGAAATTCATAAAAAGAAAGAGAGAGCACACATGAAAAAAGATAACTGCACTCAAGTCTCAATACTTTTCAGTGTTCTTCAGTTTGCCACAAGACACCAGCTGCTATATGATTTTCTATCCATAGGTAGACAAAAAGCATGTTTTTTTTTTAGGTCTTAATAGTATCAGGTTACTTTCCAAAGGTTCAGCCTTAAAGCGTATGATTATAACTTCTTTAAATATTAAATCACTGAATTTAGTAAAATAGGTCAGAATGTAGTTGGAGAATTTTCACACACTTGCACCTATAAAACCTCAAAGAGATGACTCTCAGTCAAGCATCCTAATTTAACTCTTCATGTCCTGTGGTTTGCTATGTTGTAAATGCCACATTTGTCTGTGGCATTTGCTAAAAAGTCCCTGAATTTAAAGTAAGCGTTTTTCTCAGGACATTACATTCAGTGACCAGTAATGCAAATTTCCCCCAACATTAATTACCCCTCTGTGGCTTACACAAACCCACCATCCACATCAATGAAGCAGAAATCCCTTCTTTACAGAAGAGCTGATGACTGTGTATCTGTACAGATGTACTGAGAAGTCCCAGCAGTCAGAGAGCGAATTGAGGGAGAGCAGAATGAAAATGAAATGAGAAACAGAAATAACAGGAGGAAAGTAAGAGGCTTGAACATCTTGCCTCAAATCACATTTATTATTAACTGAACGCCCAGGGTGAAATGAGACAAGTGTTGGTTATCAGTGAGGATTTCTGGGTAACCACTATGGAGGTAAAGTAGCTGCTGTAAGCACAAGAAAACAAAGGGCTGTTATGATTAATTTATAGTAGCTAGCCCCCAATCACAATTTTAAACAGTCTTCCATTTTCTTTTCTGCATTCCTTCTTTCACTTCATAAATCTCAATTTCAAATCTTTTTATTGGAAAATGCTCTGAGACCTTTTTATATGCTATACATTGTGGTACAAAGCTAGTTTTGATGGGGTTTTTTTCTTTAAGGGATGTTGATAACATCCATAGCTAATTGATTACAATTATTATTATGATAAAAAATTAATCTAACTGTGTGCACACTTATAGTTCTTTACCTTGTAGGATCTTTGGTCTCAGAGAGGATTTCCAGCAGCTCCTCGTTTGAGAGGAAGAAGAACCGTGGAAAGTAGAGACGTTTCTTCTCCAAGTAGTTATTAAGACCTTTGAGAATCATTTCCAGAAATTCGTTGGACTTTTGCAGTCTCTCCAGGATCTTGTCGATGGCTATCACGGCCAACACGTGCTTGTTCTGCATTGAAGAGAATCAGCTTTAATGCTTTGTCCACTGCCAGTGTGGGAAATTTGATCTTCATTGTCAACTTATTTCAGCACATTTACAAAACTAGTTAGTACAAAATGTTTAAATTGGATTATTTTAAGTTCTGAGTTTATGTTCTTTTGGGTGGTAAACAGGCACAACTACACACTGCAGTTTCACAGATGTGTTACCAAAATGTTTTTTTATGTTGGCTTATTTGGAACACGAAGCTTTCCACTGGGTTAGCTATTAATGCAAGAATACAAATGTTATATCACATTAGCTTCTCAGATAGTCACAAAACTTGTACAGCAAGATGACTTAGTTCAATGAGAAGTCGCACTAGTCTTAGGCATAATCAGATACATGTCTGATAAAGCCCTAGTTAAAAGGAAATACCATACAGAGTCCTGTGATAATGCTAGTCCTGGATGAATCAGCAACTGTGTTTCTTTTTTCTTTTCTTTTTTTTGACATCTTTTCTGCATACAAGTTGGTGAGGCTGCACTGACAATTATACATATGAGTTTGGAAACATCCTGGATGCAAATTCATTATTCAGCTCATACCAATAAGCAGCACAGAGACTCAATGACAGAGAGAGCAAATTCAAATCCATCAGAAGAGCAAAATTCTGAAGGATAATGAGACGAATAACATGCACGGCAGCATTTGGTGAGGAACAATGTGCTATTTTGCAACTGGCTCAACAGTGTGGCAGCCTGGAAACAGAAATGTTAAGTATGCAGCTATTAACCACAAATGTCAGAAAATTAGTGTAAAACACAGCCTGAAGTCTATCCCAGTTGGCTTTGAGTGGCAGGCTGTGCGTCCTGGACAGCTTAAAGCACAACATAAATACCAGAATTACAAATGAATGAAGTTACCATGTTGGAAAAGTGAGAAAAATGCAAAAGTGGCCACTCTGATGATTAAATAATAGTCATTGGGGTGAGTTTTATTTATAATACATTAACATTCAGGAGAAATTCACATTCCTTTTTGGTTTCTGCTTTGCATAAGAGTTGTCACTGCTGCTCTGAAGGTGACAGTAAAACACTGCAATTTCTTCCTTTAACAAAATCCACTTTATGCTCCACACTGAGATCCACCTGTCACACAGTCTAGAGAAAAATCTATGGTGGGAGAGAGCAATAGAGATTTCACCTGAGGCATGTCTAGCACCTTTGAAATATTTCAGCTCTCATATCATCTCATCTGTACACTAATTCAATATCCTCTGGAGCTGTCACCCCCAGGAAGCGTCTAAATAAAAAGTCTGTCTAATTTCCAAGGTTGGACAGTGAACGTCTAACCCGTTCACATGAAGATTTTGGCAGTTCTGAAATGAAGTCTGATATCATCTTCTAGGAATGAAATAACAGACAGGAAGGAGCAGAACCAGTGTGGAGTCAACATGAAAAAACACGGAGGAACATTTGGTCTATTGGTTACAACACAATGCCCGCGGTCTGACTCCTGGTCAGATGACCCGTGTTTGTGTCTCTCCTTACATTGTGAATTTTCAAAATTGTGCAAAATACCATAAACATGGAGAAAGAGAAGAACAAGGTATTTCTCCTGATTGCTGGTCCTGTACAAGAACAAGCAGGCTGGCACCAAAAGAAAACAAATCTGGTAAGGGGCTCCATAAAGTAATGCACAGGAACAAATGAGAATATAAACATGAAAAATCAGGTAAAATAAGGAAGAATCAGGGCTATAAGACTAGTATATATACACTGGCTGGATAATTTGATCAAAGGTTTGACACAGAGACGTCTGGAAGCCAAACAAATGTTGGATGTAGAACAAAGAGAAAGCCAAAACGATAACTGATTATACCTTGAAGGTAAAAATGGTGCAGACACTGTATCACCTTATGCTGATTTGCAATGATTTAGTCATCCTTAATACATGGTTGCTCTTGACTTTGTATAATGTGCCAAGCAAGGGCAGTTTTCCCAAGTTTTTGTTTCCTACTAATATAATGAGAGTAACATTTAAACAATGAGAGATTTAAACTGTTGTAGATCGTGTATTTTTTTCTTAAATCAGGCCAAAAGATATAATTTTAAAATACAGTAACCGAGAAATGAAAGCCTAAATCAGACATTCAAGCTCGATAGCAAAGACAAGACACATTTGATTGCATTTCTGTCAGCACGTAATTATTCTGACAAAGTGTTCCTAATTGATGAACTATGAATCTTCACATTTGTGATTTTGGTCCATTCTTTAGGAGTACATTGTAATAACAGGTCTATTTTTATATTTATGTTGAAATGCTAATATTGATTTATGCAAGTACTTTGTGAGGTAATGTAGATTTTTATGCACCATACAAATCGGTAAAGGGTAGGAACTGTTCCCAGCTGATACAGCAGGTCTTAAAAAATTAACACACATTCAGGACAAAAATTTTGTTGTCCTTTATTGCACAATATGAGTGTGAACTAGTCTTTGATTAGCTTACTAGCACATGCTCAGTTTTATTATAGGTATATCTATATCTATGGTTATATTAATAAACACTATGCCAGTCGTCTTCTCTGTGTGCTCATAGGTAAACTGTTTCTGCCCTTCTTCACTCATTCAAAGGGACTCGAGTGTGGTGCGCTGCATAGTTAAAAGGAAGCAGGTTCATAGAAACAAATCTTTTAAATTGATTTACCCTGTTTGTACTTGCAACTGAGCATGCAATAGTAAAGTAAGTGACACACTAATACAAGCAGCAAATAAAAAAAATAAGGCCAGGAAAATTAAGTTAAGATGGTGATGGTGTAAGGTGCTAGAAGATGAGTGGATCTTGAGCAACTCCCAGTGGCTGATGTGATGACAACAACCTGGGCAAAGACGTCCTGATGTGGACAGAGGATCTGCCTTTGCTCACACTCGTGTCATAGCATGTAGTTGAGATGATTCTAATTTCATGCATCACTGATCAGTCTTATTGACAAAGAGAAGGGGTGTACTGTTTGTCAGATTTTGATGCAGTACAAGATCATGCCGAGGAGGTATTTTTCTGTAACTGGCCCTCATGTAGTGGTGGATTAAAATGGTAAATTAGCTTTAAGCAATGAACAAAATTTGAGATCAAAAAGCAGAAAATCATAATTTTTATGGCCATAATTACAATTTAGTCAGGGAACTCTTATTTGAAATGATTTATGACCCTAGTTACAATAAAGTTAGGACACTGTTAAATTATAAATGAGAACGCAATGACTCGAAATAAACACATATTTTATACACAAGAGAAGATAGAAAACATATCAAATGTTTAAACTGACAAAATCTGTTATGTTTTCAATGTTGCACTGTGAATAAAATGTGTTTATGAGATTTGCATTGAATCATTGCATTCTGTTTTTATTTACATTACACACAGCATCCTAGCTTGTCTGGAATCGGGGTTGTATTACAGCAGCAGAGGACAGTTACAGATTTTGAGCTCATCACTGCTCTCAAATACAGAAATTAGTGAGTGATGAGTAAATCTCCCATCAGAGCATACAGATGGATGTTTGGGTGGCGGCAGGGTGTCAAACACCAGGGCAGAGAAGCAGCAGCACTGACATGTCAGAGCGAGACATCAAAATTGACTACTAAAACTGGGAGGTGGTGTTTGGTTTATGATAATGTAGTTTGGCTGAACTAGCTTGCTGGCTTAGCTTCATACCATAAAATATTTTGTTTTCCACACTATTAGCAGAATATTCCTTTTTTGTTTGTTTATTTGTTTGTTTGTATTTAGCTATCTAGCTAACATTTCTAAAAAGGTTTACAAACTTTTTTTCCCTGTCATTACTGATAGCGCTATACATTCACATTTATCAAAAGTTAGGGTTCAATAGGGAATTCCTCTATCAAAAAAAAAATTAAAAATTAAATTTTGGGGATCTGTTTAAGATCATTTTCTGGTGTGACACTGAAACACTTTCACTTTGGTTCAATGCACTAATATATGCCTTTAGCAGTGGGACATCGTACACTATGATATCATCACAATACTTCAGGCATGATACAGTATTATTGCAATTTTTAACATGTTGCGATAAGCAGAGTATTACAATAACAAATATTTGATTTGTCATCTTTTTCAATTGCATATTATGTCCTCAAAGTTAAATTTAAAAAATAACCACTTCAATTATTTTTTTGCTTTAAAATGCCACAAATAAGATCGAATCAGTCTGCTATCAGTCTGCAACTGAATGGCAATTACATGCAACCAGTTTCTTATAATGTAGCATCTAACTGTGATAAATTGTTGAAAATTACATATATGTTGCATAACGTACATTATCTCAGGAGACTTGTACATGAGATGAGCCCTCTTGTTCAGAGTATTCACATTTTAATTTATATAAATATCAATAAAATATCAATATTTTGTATCCCTGTAGATACAGTATACAATATCCCCCATGGAAAATATTATAATACTATGCCATACCAATTTTTTTTTCCCAACCCCATACTGTATATGTTTGCGATGCATCTCTTCCACTGCTTCCAAATAGTTTGATTTTTGTTTGACAAACTTACAATGAACCAAATCTGACAAGCAGTCAAGTTGCTGAGCACAGATTGTTTTACTGTGGCCAGCACTGTGCTGTATGTGTGGCATGATACAGCAAACCGCTGAACACTCTCCTTCCAACATGACGCTTCAGGACACTGCAGAAAGGTGTGTTTAGAGCATAGGTTTACTTTGGCGTATGATTTCGCGGTGCAGAAATGAATCTGATACACTGCACTCAGGCTCGGTAACTGAAAGCTTCTGAAAACTGCTTGGTGGATGCTGGAGGCCCATCTCTAATGATCCTTTAAATAAAATCTGGCTAAATTTGAAACTGAAGTTGATGGCTGCTCTCTGGATGAATGTAAGGTCTGCAGCCAAATTCCAGACACACAGTGCAAGTGGTCAGAACAGGACTTCCAGGGAGCAATCTAAAAATAACCACCACACTGGAAGCTATCTGGACGGTCTTGAAAACATGACCTTGAATAGAGAAAAACTTAAATTTATTGAGGTAAAATTTCTGATTTTTAAAGAACCACTCCACAAACTTTTTGATCACACCTTCATAATCTATCCTTTTCTCTCACTCCAACAAATCTTTCTATTTACAGAATTTTCTATTAAATTTTCAATCTTTATATTGATACAAAATTTTGGCCATACGTTACTTTAATAAAAGAAAAAAAAAGTACAGATAGCCTTTAGAAACTGAGCTCCATTATACAGGAAAAAAATTAAGTTTAAACTGTACTGCTCTAGTATTTATGCTGACATGCTCAATAACACAGTGCAACATATCAAAGCAGCTTAGAGTGTACACATGAGCGTCTTTGTGTGCAGGCTGCCCATCCCTCGGTGACCTCATTTTCTTTGTGGTTCCATACACCCCTGCCCCTTCCAGACAAAATCCATAATTTCTATTTGATGGTGCAGTCAGGCTGGGCTTTCAGAGGACACTGCCTGAAATTGATGTGTCTCATTTCAGGTCTACTGAGGACGCCAATTACCCTTTGGAAACTCTTTGAGGATGCTCTTGCAACACTCACTTTCTATCCCTGCTCAGTTGTTTTTGTCTTGCTCCCCATCCGTTTCGGACTGATTCACTCTTATCGCATTCCCTCTGTCTGAATGCTCCTTTCTGCTTTGGCTGTATCGGTGTATTTGGCTGACACTGTTCTTTTCCTACATATTCTCTGAATCTCTCAGTGTGTTATGTTTATGTGTCTGCACACTGACCCATCTGCTCAGGTTAATGCACTGAATTTAATCTGATTACAGTAGAACACTTGAAATTTTAATGAATATGCTGCCTAGTGCCTAGTAATAAATACTTGTCCTGAGCTGGATGTGCTATAGCTATATTTGCATTTCAAACCAGAGAACAAGTAAATACACAGGTCTTGAAACCCAAATCTTCAGATTTTTGCCTTCTAAAGGCAATAGTGTTAGATCCAAAACACTCACCAGTGAAACCTGTTTCATGATGTCTCTCCATGTTTTGTCAACAGTTGTGAATCGGCGTCCCTCTTCAGGCATCTGAACCATGATGTCTGGGGAGCTGAATATGGGCTCCAGGTACAGCCAAGTAGACTGCACCTTTAACCACTCGTCCAGAACTTCTTGGAGAAGCAGCAACTTGCCCTCCCATTCCCTAATGATAAAAATCATAATAATATTACTTACTGATGTGTAGTCATTTTTTTCTGCAGTTAAAGAGTTGCAATCAGACGCAGAGGCTTAGATTCAAGGTTTGTAAAAGACAAACTGATTCCTCTACATGCTATTATGCTCTTCCGCACATTTATTTATTTTTGTTTTGTTTTGCAATCTTTGCTATATAATATTTCATTGCTCACAAAAATAAAAAGGTTGGTGCATTTAAAATAAAAAAAGTTCCAACTGATTTTTTAAATTCAGGTTTTTTTTCAATGATCACATATAATATTTGTCATCTTCATCCTGATCACAGTTATTTAAAAAAATAAAACACAACCAGACCTAAACTAAGATCACACATTTGTGCTTTCCATGCCTTTGCTGAAAACTCACACAACATCCATAAGACATTTTCCATAGCTGCTTATTATACTTGTACCATTGTACAAGTGCAATTGTACATGTGCAATGTTTCCCTAAAAAATTGTTTCAGTTCATCAGTTCAGACCTTTTACCTCTCTGTAGAGGTTGAAAAAATGATTCAAGCTCCTCTGATCTCAGCAGGGATTGTTGTGGGTATTTTAATCCACATGTGGCATCTGTTTAAATGTGAAGTCCTTCTGGATAGAACTCATTAGCTCACTATCACCACAGCATCTATGAATAAGCCGTACATCTCTGGGCTTCTTTGCTGGTGTTTCGGGCAGCACAGATGCTCACAAAAACAGTCAATTTTGGCAGCTAAATTATGCAACAAGTTCACATTAGCAGTAAGGGCGGTGGGGCACAGATGTCTGTGTTTGCCACACAATCTCAGCTGAGCCCTGCAGCAAGCAATACATAGACTGCCAACAGATTGCAACTAAATAGTGAGTGTATGGAATTTTCCCCTTAATAACATTACACCAAACTCATTTTCCAAGCAAGCAAAGCAAAATTACTCAAAATCAATTCCTCTTGATTCTCACCGTATTTCCGCTTCAAAAGGTTTAATGAAGGGTGAGCCTTTCATGGTTTGTGTCTTCACAATGTGATCATCCAACAACATCTGCACTTCTTCCACCGATGACAAGATGGAGGTGCCCGTCTCTCGGTAGCTAAGGAGATTAAACTCCATGTGATCCCACTCACTGGCCATTTTCTCCATGGCCTTCTCCAGCGAGTACTCCTTGCTGGCTGCTTCACTAATGCCTTCGAAGCTGCTCAAGTGCTGTTCCAGGTGCATTGACAGGAAGTTAGACACGGACACCTGATCATCAGCTGGCTCCAGGTAGATGCCAGCCAAGTCCGACATGGCATCCCAGTGACGTTTACGCAGGCCAGGATTACACAGTACCTATGAAAAAGTACATCCAGTCCAAAAGACTTCCAAAATTTAAATTATATTGTATTAAAGTCAAATACCAAATCTTACTCTTGATTTCTCACCTGAACCATAGGAATGTGCTCCTTGAAGTCTTCCACCTTAGCCTTTACAGTGTTTGCTATATTAAGGGCATTGGGTACTTCACTTAAGGATTTCTCCAGCTTGTATAGAGCGCGCCAATAGTTGCCAACATCACCTTCTACCTATAGTGGGTGTGGGGGTATTTTTTACATAACAACAGGACATAAATAGAATTTATAAAAATTTCACATCAAGTAATTCAATAAAAATATTTACAGGGTGATTAAAAAAAAACAACAGACTTCCCCTTTAAAATCATATTACAGTTTAAAATTATGAATGACTGAAGCTGTGGTCAACTGACTGACCATCTTGGAGGCCTGAACTGCAGTTTTGGATTTTACCATTTTATTTGTAACTAGCAGGTGTCTACAATGCATCCATGCCGTCTGTGGGTGAACCTTAGGAATCAAGTTTGCTAGCATTACATCATAACTTAGCTCTCCACTCTACAGCAGGATTTAGGCTGCAAACACAGAAAACCTGGTAATAAGAGGCTACTACATGTTTAGCTGTGGGAATTAAATAATAATACAAAAGGAAAAATTATTATTTTTTAAATCAAAGAACACAGACATTAAACAAACGAACATAAAGGCAGAAAGCTAAAGGTTATTCCATGTAACAAAACATTGTACTGTTGTTGTTGCCAAGATGAATAGGTAGATGGTTGCTATGAGTATTTAGGGTGTTTGCTCACAAGTACTAAATGCTAGATTTATGTGTTTTTAATAGTACAACTATTGATTATAGTAGAGGCAGCAGCAGTGTTAGCTTACAGAGGTACTTATAGTAATAATAGCTGAGGATGTAGTTAATGAAAGAAGTACTTAAATAAGCATTAAAAGGAAAAAAGGAAAGGAGTTTAAGCAGAAAAAACGTTGTTTCATGTGGAGCTCTGCTCTGTGGAGCTCAACATCAGTGATGTGAAAAATGCTGAGCGCTTTGCTGCTCTCATGTATAGTATGTGGAAGAATGGCTGTAATATAAAAGGGAAATGACAGTGTAATAATATTAATACCATCAGAGTATAATAAAAAGTACCACATGCAGTGATGTCATTATATAAATAAGAGTGCACAAACAGATAAAAATGCAGTCAAAAAAATCCATCAGCTCCTTCAAGGCTTTAGTTATACAAAGAACAGTTGACTAAGTTCATTTGAATTTTTTTTTTTTTACATTATTTCACCATTTAATCTTGTTGCTTTCTTATTGCTTTCTTAATCAGTCTACTCTTACTCTGACCAACCACTTTATTATTGAACTATCCAAGTTAGCTGTTTTGAATGTTCACAGTACTACAAAATAAGCTCTGCGTTATTTTTGCATTTATATTTGTTCAGTTTTTTTTAATTCTTCCCAGGGACTTGATAAAATGCACCATTCAACAAAAAAATTGAAATCTGAATATGTATGACGGTCTGGATGCCCTTATTATACTACTGCTGGACCACTGAGGCTGTAAATAAGACAGATGATGTCATTGTTACATGAATGAAAATCAGAAAATTAGAACTGAGCTCAATTTGTCACCTAAACTCCCCAGTCGCTCCTGTATTGAATACAAAGTAATTTTTCCACTGCTTGTACCTTGTCTGGGTTCACACTGGTGAGTGGTCCATGCAGCCACTTCTCACGCTGTTTTATGAAATCAGCAGCTGTCTCATAGAGGCGCAGGAATGGTGTCAACTTTTCCTGTGCCTTCTTCCGCTCTGGATATTGGGAAACAGACCAGCCAAATGCCTCCTCGTCTAGATTTAAATCATTAATCTTTCCACAGAGGTAAGGATCAAAGGTAAGAGTAGGAGTAAAATAGGAGTAAAATAAAGAAATAAACAAAAATAAAGAAAATAAAGAAATAAACAAAGACATAGAAAGAAAAGATAAATTAATGAGTAGATGCATAGTCAATGTGTAATACATATATATATATATATATATATATACATATACATATACATATATATACACACACACACACACACATATATGTGTATATATATATATACATATATATATATATATATACATATATATATAAAATGCTGCCCTCTACGGGTTAAATATTTTATAGCACACATGCTCACTGATTCCTACTATGGATTACCCACGTAAGATGCTGCTGGACTGGCACAAACAAAGACACTCTATGCTGTGTTATATCATGGTTTAGGCATCTAAATCACACTTTAATCACACTTTTTCTGCATGAGTTACCTTCAGCATTTTTGCTCTGCATGCTTTCATTTGCCAGAGCTACCTGTACAGATTTCTCTCTAGGCTTGCAGGTTACAAGTCGTGATATACCTTTTCAGCAGCTAACTCCAGTTTGGCATTGAGGGCCTGAGCCTTTGTCAGGTACTTGCTGAGGTTGGCAATCTCACCAAAGGCCTTAAACTCCTCCACTTGTTTACTATAGCTGTTCAGTTCTTGCAACAAGTGTTCACGGTACAACTGGAATGAGGGTAAGGAAAGATGTCCTTGTATTTTAGCCACTGGTATGTTTTCTCTACATTAAACATTAAAATACACTGAAACAGAAAAACACAGACCTTGAGCCCACTCTGATATTGTTCCGTCATTTTGGTAACTATCTGCTGGTGTTCCTCAAAGATGGATGGCATACGTTTAAACCACTGGATTGTCTTTG
The DNA here is from genome assembly GCF_013358895.1 of Oreochromis aureus. Classification (NCBI taxonomy): domain Eukaryota; kingdom Metazoa; phylum Chordata; class Actinopteri; order Cichliformes; family Cichlidae; genus Oreochromis; species Oreochromis aureus. The sequence continues at coordinate 4,346,368 of NC_052957.1, read as the reverse complement.
TATTGAGCTCCATATCCAGTGTTGACAGGGTGGCAAACTCCACCAGGAAACACAACTGCGTGGCAGAGTCTGCTAGTCTTTGTTGCAAAAGAGGCATCTCTGTGGTCTCCACCTTTTTAATATAGGCCTGGATAAGAAAAAACAGTTGTCATTTATATCTTAAAAAAATTGTACAGCATCCATACTAAGGTAGTTCATAAGTGTGAAGGAATGCAAGACTTTCCAGGCTTTCTGTAGCCTCAGCTGAGGGCCTACTACCAAACACACTCAAAACCACAAGAAAAGAAATAAAAGACAAAGTTTACTGACTGGTATTAAGTGCACTCAATAACTGCTTTGTGGACAAACTGTAAAGGACAATTGTGCATGGCATAATGCAACAAGCCTGGTATGTGTGATTTTTTGGTGCAGTCACCTTAAGTTCCATCAGCTTTTGAGTATCTGGCGGTGTGCTCAGTGCCTTCTCTGAAATCTGCTCAAATTCATCACAGAGCCTGTGAGAGGGAGAATAGCATTAATTCAGTGATGTATACAGAGGATTTCACGGATTTACAATCTTATTATGGCACTTCTTTGCAATAGAGAACATCACAGAGGAGCTAACACAGGGCTGAAAATCAAAAAGAGCACTAAACTAAATTCCTTATAACTTTCACATAGTGTATTTTTTTAGAGCGACCAGCTTAGATCTGCACTCTTAAGCTTCCCTATGCATATTTCACTAGTATCTGCCAAACAGAAGCTGCTTAATCCCTCTACTTTTTTTTTAATGATAACTTCCTTCAGCTGTATTGGGGAACTATGCTGATCTAGAGAGAAAACACTCCTGATGAGAATAAAAAAAAGAGAACCAACTAACTTCTTGTTGGCTTTCTGATGGTCATCTAGCATCCGTGTAACCAGTTTCTGCTGTATGTCCTGTGCACGCTTGACAAGAGACTGGATGAGCTTATAGGACTGGACCTCAAACATGCCAAGTCGTACCACCTAAAATCCATGGTATAAATAAGTGACACAGTTAACACAATCTAAGAAATGGCCAGTGATAAATGATGCAAGAGCTTTTAAATGAGCCCAATCAAAGAACCACAAATTTAAGAATTAGATTATTAGATTTAAGCTTTCCCACCGTTTAGCTTTTTTGATTTGACACTATTTCAGCAAAATATGTATCAGTATAACTGGATGGAGACATGAACAGTTACAGAGTAATTTATGTGACCTTGGTTTAGGATTTTTTTTTTAATACATTTACCTTGGAAGGCATATACCGGATCTCATCAATAAGCTTCTGGTAGTGTAGCACCTGCACCATAAATTCCTGGAAAGAGTGCTGGTCACGGAGGACCTGCTCCACATCTTTTTCCGCCTGCCTCGATACCAGTGTAGCATATTTATCATACTTGTGGATGTACTCCTTGGGCCTGACACACTCAGCCCAGAATACCCTGCGTACCTCCTCCTGGTGGGCATGAAGGACCTCTGGAAGGATGATGGGCTTCAGGGTACTTCCAAACTGTGAGCTTGGCTGGAGAAAAGCAAAGTAAGGTAAAAATTCAGGGGGAAGCATGCTGTTAAACAAGGCTGTATATAGAGTTGTCTCCTTACCCAGTCAGAGCAGAGTTTGGTTTCCACACGAGGTATCACACTGACAGATCTGAGCATTAACTCGTACACATTTAGGAAGACCTCCTCATATATTTTGAGGTTGGGCTCAAACTTGATCTCCCTGTCCTCCAAGATCAGATGCAGAACAAAGCCTGAGTGTTCACTGGCTCGTTCTGAATGCTAGGCGACCAAATTAAAATGAAAAGGAAAGTGTTCACACTCTCATAAAATATAAACAAAAGATATATTTAAATCCCTTTATCTTACTCAGTTTCTTCTTACCGGATCTTGTGAAATTAAGTGTGTATAGTCGATGACTGAATCTGTTAGAAGATTCTGCAGCTGGGAAGTCATCAGCGCAGCCACACAGTTAAAAAAAGATTCTAGTTTGGTCATGTTGCTTCTGGAAGGCACCAGTTCACGCTTGCACCCTTGGTGGTAAATGTTCTGCACTTCAAGGAGCCAACTAGGACAAAAAGAAACACAACATCAGATTTAAGATTACATTAATGAGAACCATACATGTTGATACCCGACAGTCTGACTGACCACTCAAAGGACTTTAACTACAAGCCACATTCATACAGCACTTTATTCTATTCACTTTCAGCATTTTATCTACCCTGGCCTATTTAGAATGAACTGTTAATCTAACATGTATATCTTCTGACTGTGAGACGAAGGTGGAGACTCCTATAGGCCATAGGAGGAACATGCAAATTCCACACAAATGGGCCTCAGTCGAGCTTTGAACAGGGAAACTTTTTCCTGTGACCATGCTAACGACTCCACCACCATACCTAAATGCATAGGCAAAGGACTTGTGGGTAAGTCTGCTGTGGACTTTGTAGTTCCATATTGAGGTGAAAAGGAAGCGATTTGTCCCGTACTTCAGCTAGAATTAAAAAATAGACACAAAGCTGGAGTTATTCTGTCTTTGCTGCGCAGTTGCATCTACTTCTCTCATTCACCCCCCTTCCTCTCCTGTTATTACTTCAAACATGAAACTGATCAATGATCAGCTGATCGGCTTTTCTGCCGCAAGTCCTGTCTTTCTTGTTTGTTTATCACCCACTTTGCGCTAGAAAGAGGAGACCAGCGGATAAACGTTTAAGCTTGATAAGCTGTTGTTAGAATGTATTTAATATTACTTTCTAGTATCAGCTGATGTTTGCTGGAGCCACAGCTGTAAAAGCTGCTGGTCATGATATCCATTTGGATATTTGGTGAGAGGGAAACATGAAGATGAACCCAGGAGATGTCCTTACTAAACCATCAGAGCTGAGCAGGTGATGGAGAAACAGGTTTACATTTTAGGTGACATGAATGAGTTGAAGGGAAGTTATGAACTGTTTCTGAGAGACAAATAATACCAGGATCCTTTTCTACATACGTAGCTGACGGCTGGTAACTGTGCAGGGGCGGGTCTAGCAAAGTTTTGTCGGGGGCCTAGTTGGGCATTAACAGGGAAAGGGGGGCACAAAGAAATATTTTTCTTCGTTATGTCATTTAAAAACTTTGAAAAAATAATTATCTGAATCTTACAACAAAAGTGGTCATCTGATTAGAAATCCATTATTGTATATAGTAACTAATAAGTCTAATATATACCCTAGTAATCTATAGCACTTTTTCCTTTGGGACGGTATCTGAGCAGTCTGCAATTCTGCTGAAGAAAGATGCTGAATCTATTTAATTATTGTAGAAAAATAATTGATTTCTGTGCATTTGTTTTACATTTGCATTAAATTAAAGTTGATTACATCGATTAAGGGCGGGGGGTGGTTCCCTAATATTTTTGCTGGGAGTTGGCAACCCTATTAGTTAGGTAGGTAAGTACTCTTTAAAATACCAGAATAGGGAGGATGGTGTAGGTTTAAATTTATTAGATTGATCAGTGTTGCTGAACTATAAAATGTTTTGGGTGGAGTGTATTTTTTATATACAGGTATAACAGAATAGCTTCAGTCTCTTGCTTTTTAAAACTTGAGTATAAACTTATACAAAATGCAGCAAGATATTTATAAAAAACAGTTTTACTGATTACAAAATACGCTATATCGGATTCATATCGGTATCGGCAGATATCCAAATTTATGATATCGGAATCGGTATCGGACATTAAAAAGTGGTATCGTGCCATCTCTACTTACTTTTTAGCTACCTTTATGGTGTTTTTTTTTTTTCTTTTAAAATCAAATCTGTGCAAAGTTATCTTCTCACTGTTATTTCACTGAGCACAGGTATGCTGGTATTTAGTGATAAAGCAGACTTACTCTTGGAGAAGGATTCCTCTGGCACTGTCAACATGTCGAGTGACAATCTGCTGAAACTCAGAAAGCTCTATGGACTCGTTTCTGCGGTGGAACTCCTCTACATCTATCAGCCGGAGATTTCTGTAACCAGTTAACCAAGCAGGGCAAACAAGAATCTTGTACACTGATCATTTGTTTTTTCAATGTTTGTGACATGGTGCAATGTTTCAGTGCCACAAATTTTCAAAAAGTAGAAAGAGATCTATATTTACACCATCAATTATTACGTAACAGAGCTTCCAAATACCAGTAACAACAGTCTATTTTCAGCATACTAGGCTTCTGACTTGCAATGACATCTTAAATATTATTATATAAAAAATATGATAGATGGCCCGACACTATTGCTTTAACCAGAATCATTAACTTATGACAAGTGCAACAAAGTGCAACAAATAGTGCATGTGACTAAATGAATTATTCATTTGTAATTTAAAAGTTTCTAAATTAAAAAATATTTCATTTTAACCAAATTAGTTTGAGGCTATCACGTTTCCAAGCATACTTACTTGAAGGAGAAATGCCAAAGGTAGAGTATTTTCAGCACAGTGGGGTTGACGGAGTAAAGGTTTTCACGGATCCTCTTGCGTGCATGAACAAAAGACTTGTTCCATGGTTTTGGCACCGTTTCCACTCTGATAGTAAAAGATATAGGGCCAGTAAGGAAAGAACTACTTTCCACGAGCCTTTACACAATATAGAATTTATTGTTTAAGCTTGTAGTTACTGCTTATGAATACTAGCAGAGGCTGTTAATGCAATAAATAACCTGTAGACTTACTCTAGTCTGTGAGGGGGCACATCTTTTTCTTTCTCCTTGTCACTTTCCTTTGATTCTCTGAATGTATATCTCACTGCAATTACACACACACACACACACACACACACACACACACACACACACACACACACACAAAAACCCCACAATGAAACCACAATCTTATTAATCTAACTACTACACTCTTCAGGTTTTTTTTAACCCAGTATAAATTAAAAAAGACTGTGAATTAGTTTTGGATTTCATAAACAATTCTCAGAATGATTTGCGGATTAAAAGACCAAGCTGATCGATGTATATATTAAGTATATATGAATAAATACAGATTGCTGTCTTGATGCTGTGCAAGTAGTCCTCCTTGATCTCATCAACCAGCAGTTCCAGTGATGTGCTGTGGCGCCTCAGGTTTGGGGAGACCCTTTTCATAATGCTCTCCACCCAAGATTCCTCCAGAGGTGACACATGGTCCAGGTCTATACCATTCTTAATGTAGTAGTTATATCTCTAACAGGACAAAAAAAAGCCAAAAAATAGTTAATAAAATTATCCATCTATATCCAGAAAATCAATCTGTACCTATATGCAGCTCAAAGATATGATTCAACATGTGAATATCGCATTTTTACTGGGCACACACATTTTTCTTGTGCGTGCTTTCTGAATAACCTGCAATATATTCTTAGTAATTCTTAGCAATATATTCTTCTCTTAGTATATTTTTCATTTATTTAAGGTGGAACACTATGGAAGTTCAAATTAACAAAATGTGTTTTCACTTCTTGTATTTACTATACTACCAAATCAAAATGCATTTTTAAGTAAAGGAAATCATTCACAGTAAATAAAAAATCCTGCAGTTACCAACTGCAAGGACTTAACTGAGAAAACATGATTACTATATTGTATAAAGATTTCCAAAAAGAACTGCTCAAAACCACAACTGAGATGATATTGAAGTAAACAAGAAAAATTGTTTAAGTCTTCTTTACAAATTCCCTGCAGGATTGTTACCTTTATGTTTCCATTGAACTTGTTACATGAATGATCTCTAAACCTGCATGCTTTTTTTTTACTTCCAGGTCCAACATCTTGTTAATGAGGATATACACAATAAAAAAGTGACTGAACATGAAGCACACAGTTTAATTTTACCATTTCACAGTCTCCACTTGGTGGTGTTTTGCCATCCTCCTCCTCCTCCTCTTCCTGCTGGCTAAGTCAGAAAATGCAAAAAAGAGTAAATACAGATGCCACTTTATCGTATTAAACAATATTTCCATATATTAAACACATTTAAGCAGCAATGCTTTAGTCTCAGTTATGGTTTGTAGTACAGAATTGCCTTTGAAAAAGGTTTCTATACATTATAGTAAGAACATAAAATGTATATTCAATATTAATGTAAAAACCATCCATAAATGTGTGGTTAAGTGGTTAGCCACATCCCTTCCATGCTGCCAAAGCACAGAGCACATGTCAAACTCAAAGCCCGGTGTCAACATGCAAAGCATTTTTTCCATGCTGGACAACCAAACCAGTAATATGTTTTTTTCAGGCCCACAAAAAAGCAACTTTAATTACTTTACATACTGCTAGCATAATTTAGATATCATATATATCAATGAGAAATAAAGCATCTATCTAAGGTTTTAAAATAATGTAGAGGAGTAAAAGCTGTGCTTTCCCTTGCATGCTGCGGCCACTGCTGCTAGAAAGAGACTGACTGGCTGCTCTCAGCCTTCTGCAAAACTTAAAAGAAATCTGACATAAAGATCTGTCCATTTATCAGCATATAAACTTTTATTTTAGCTGCTTTTTATTTGAATTAGTGTATTACTGTGAAAGAAATCACCATTCACTGGGAGGAGATAAAACATGCTCTACTTTATATTTTAAACATTCGTTTCTATTTAGGGCTTTATGGTTTTTAAGTGCAAATATTGACTGTAAGGAAAACCAACAACCAAGAAAAAAAAAACTTGTCCAGCATAATTTTTACTGGCCCAAGGCCATCATTTAACTTGGACCCTGTAGAGCCTGTGCAGAACAAATATCTAAATCAACTTTGTGAAAACTGCAGAGTCTGTTTACAGTTTTAGATCATTTATTTGTTGCTAGCTTCATGACAGAAGGCTGTGGCTGTATGATACATTCAAACGTCATGGTAATTTATTTTGTAATGAAATTTACAACCACTGTGTAATAATGTCCCAGCCTGTGAAGAAAGCTTTGTGAGACTTGCAGAAAACTGTGCAAGAACCAAATTAAAGAGTCTTTATTTTTGTTTTTATTCTCATAAATGCCCCACAAGAGAGTGTGGGCAAGAGACTGTTGGGACTTTCCTTTGCTGAGGGCTTAAGGCCGACTATAGCAGTTATTCTAATTTCTAATTATGGCTTTTTTTATTTGCAGGGTAGTCACTGTTGTAGAGAATTATATCTGTACTATAACAGTAAAATAAGTACCTATAAAGGACCAGAAATAAACAGTGAACTCACCATATAAATTTAACCAGGTTTTTTCTGAGATTCGGGTTTTTTCGATTGATGCTTTTGCGGATTCTGCTGCGACGCTTGGAGGTCCAACGGGTCTGCATCCACATTCTGTCCTCAAACTGGGTCTGAGCTCTGCCATGGCTTTGAAAGGCCCTGCTGCCTGCCTCATCACTTAACTCATCTCCTACAGCACAGAAACAGTTCAGGAAGGTAAACTGTAAAGCTACAAAAAAACAAACAAAACGACTGGCATAAAACCATAAAAAAAAGAGGCAAGAACTCAAAACCTAGAGGAATGAACCCACGTTTTGAAGCTGTTTCAGTCCCATCAGGTTTCTGTGTGATTAGAGGAAACAGCGAAAATGAAGGTCTTGCTTCCATCCAGGGCTGCTTTCTGAGGACCTGGGCAGTGGAGCGAGGTTATTGGAGTTATCAAAAACAAAATTAGAAATTGAGATAATTGCTGAGTTAACAGAAATACAAAAGACTTCAGAAAAATAAAAACAAACTTTAAAACAATTAAATACACAGCCATGTGAAATAAAGTCTCCTCAGGACTCCCTTAAAAAAGCACACCCCAGAAGCACATTTAACAGCAATAATGTGAAGTACCAGTAAGGGTTTTTCTGTATGGCTTTCAGTCTCTCACATCATTGTGGAGGAATTATGGTCCACTCATCTTTACACAGTTGGTTCTGCTTATCGAGGTCTGAGACCAGTCATTTATGCACACCTCTTTTTAAAGATCCAACAGCAGCACTTCAGTGGGTTGAGGTCTGAACTGTGAGTGGGCAGAGCCTGAATTCTTTTTTTTTTTTCAGCCGCTCTGTTGGAGATTTACTGGTGTGCATCAGATCACTGTCCAGTTGCACGGCCCAATACCAGCCAAGCTTCAACTGTTAATAATAATAATGACTTCGGACATTTGACTCCAGAATACTGGAATCTATTATGGTACAAAGACTCATGACTTTGAGTCAAGTCCCCTCCCCCCCGAAAACAAATAAGACTAAGCTAACCTAAATGAAAGCAAACATACACATACAATAAAATAAATGAGTGAATAAAGAAAATAATTAACTTTAATAATTAGCTATATTAATAATTAGCTATAACATCCACGGTTAAGCTTTCATTTGTCTTCTTTACACACATAGGCTGGACTTCACGTCCGCAGTGTGCCAACACCGGCTTCCTAACTTTTTTGTCGCATTCAGTTAGCAGCACAGAAACGCAGACGATATTCGAGTTCAAGTATTCTGAACTTACCTGTGCTGGACTCGGTGGCAAAAGTGAGCGACTACCTGTGATAGTTCTTCTTTTCTTCGCTGAACTCATATTTGTGCCAAATTACCATAAAACCACCGTTAACGAAGCTCTGTGCCGTTGCTAGGACAGTTGCCAAGTGATTAACGGTGACCTCGCGTAAACACCTGTGGACAACAGGAAGACCCGCGCGCGTGAACGTTTGGGTAGAACAGCAACAAAAATCTAAAGCTTCATATTTAAAATAATTCACGTTTTATTTGCTTTTCTTTGGAGTTTTTGTGTCTGTCGTGAACACTGTTTCTGTGTTTCACGTTATGTCGTGAAAGTCCTCGTGGGTCTGTTAGACTTTCATCTCCCCTGGCAACATCAATGTTTAGGTGAGCAAGTCCTTTCATTGTGTGGCACGTGGTGGTACCGCCCCCTCTCCGATACAGCGCTGAGAAGTGGAAAACAGAGAAACTAAGAACAATAAGAAAAGCAATAAAAACAAAACCGTGTTTAATAAAGACGTACTTCATATATAATAATCTATATAATACTGTATACTTTCCCATAAACATTTTTTTTAGTTTAAGCTCCTCGTAATTATACTTCATAGGTTTCATTTCAGCATTCTTTGAGATATTTCTAAATTATAATAACTGAATATAGAAAAAAAACATTCCTGCACAGTCACTGTGCTTGCATATACATATTCTTATTTCCTCAATACATTAAAAGAATGAATGAGGTTGTAAAATAAAGATACACAAAGGTAGATCAAGATGAAGAAATCTGTTATGATCATACACTTATTGAAATTATTTCAAATACACCATGTGTTTATTGGAGGATATTTATTTGCCATAAATATTAGTAAAAAATAAAAGTCAGTTTAAACATCAACTCAAAAACAACAACCTGAAACTGGTTCTGTGCTCAATAATTAATAAAAAACATTAAACTACTAGTCAAGACAAAGTCTTTACCATCCCACCATCAATGTTTGACACTCTAATAATAGAGTCACTCTGATATTCTGATGCCTGTTGAAACCAATTTACCAAATACCAACTGAGCTATGAACTATTCAGCTGACAACTGAAGCTATTCATAAAGGCTGTGAGTGAGTTTTTAAAATAGATTAATGTAGCTGGTCTGAGGTCTTTAGGTTTAAAATGCATACCGTACATGTAAGTATGAGTTTGTGCGTTTCAGTGTTTATCAAAGTGTGTAAACATTCTGTGCCCTGTATTGACTCATCTACGCATTTCTTTTATTTATTTACACCCCCCCCCCCCCAGTATATTGCATAAAAACTGTAAGAACTATTTACACAAAATTACAAAGGTAGCTTTGGCTCAGATAAAACATTCAGAATACAGACATTGCCTTGTTTCTGTAGAGAAACGAATATTTTCTAATGGCTAGAAATTATATTATTAACAACCACTGGTTTTTGTTATATTATCCAGAAAACACGTGGAAACAAGAGAACCAGAATGCTCTCAGGTTTATTCTGTTCCAAGTAAGATCTTCAGTATAGGACTGTCTGGAAGCCAGGCTGACTTTTGCAGCACACAGAAGTATCTTTCTGTTCCACTTCCTACATGGAGTTCCTCATCTCAGGCAGAGTGAGATCATACCTTCAGAGAAAAGAAGCATGAAATGTTCATAAGATCGTGTGGATAAAAAAATAAGCATGTACACACTGTTTTTTTAGGGTCCATGCCCTGCAACCACATTTGGTCAACCAGTTATTTAAAAAACATGTATTTGTTGCTGCAAGTTAAATGAGTTTTCTTGTTACTGGGTGGCTCTATTGCACAAAGTAATGAGAATTCAATTCCACTGAGATGTCAAGGAGGCGCACAGATGGTCACATTCATGAAAAATTGATCTTGCTTCACTGGAATCTGACTTGTGAAAATTGAAAATGGACAAAGTGCAGATAAAATAACAAATATGCAACTTCACCATGAGTTCAGGTTGGAACCATTATTACGTAAGAACCATAGCATAACTGTTTCCAAATCATGTTTAACACACGTCTTTTAAAAGCACACAAACATTTGCCATCTGAAGAGATCAGCCATCCTGTTTTAACAGGTGCAGTTTATTATTGTTTTTGCTGAAATATGCAAGGCCTTTCCTTGAAAAAGGCATCACCTGGACGGGAGCATAAGTTCCTCTAAAACCTGTTTATACCTTTGAGCAGTGACAGTGACTTTCCAGATGTGTAAGCCCTTAGATTGCAAGTCTTTACTTGTTTTGTTTTTTTATATATTTGAACATTTTAATAACCTGTTGCCAAACAAATTAGTTTCTTTTCAGTTTCACTTATTTTCCAGCCCTTTGTTGCCCTCTCCCAACTTTTCTGGACCATGTTACAGCTATGAAATTTAAAATAAGGTGAGACTTTCTTGAAAGTTTCTCAGTTTAAACATTTCATATGTTTAAATTCTATATTCTATTATGGGTTTATATATATTTGCAAATCATTTTGAATTCTATTTTTATTTATGTTTTACACAGTTTCCTAACATTTTTGGAATTGTGATTGTTCTCTGAAATCTGACCAATACTGTAGATGAAATAGTGATTGTCGTGAACTGTGGACAGATGGATTGGTGGATGTCTTGTGTTTGCACAAGTTTATCTGTACTTCAGCTAAATGAGCTAAAACACAGAACAACAGAAACACTTCTCTTCTTACACCTCACAATTGTGTAATTGGTACAAAAACAATGTGAGACTTCCATAAAAGCAGCAAGGACGTTCCAGGAAGTTATATAGAAAAAAGGAAACCAGTTAAAAAGTGCCCAGCAACAAAGGTGCAGGCAGATTTTATTACTGCTGGACAAAGCCGCTGTAGCTGTTTCCATTATTTGTGCTAAGTCAGTGAGCTGCAGGCTGGAGCTTCATTTACCACCAGATAAGACAGAGGAATAGAGAACCATCAATCTGATCTAACTCCCAGCAAGAAAGTCAATATGTGAATTTTCGTCAAACTGTTCCTTTAATTAAGCTGGTCAGGGAGGATTTTCTTTACAAATTTCTTTACAAAACTGATGACTGCAAGACAATAAAAGAAGGAAGTATTGATACTTAAAGTCAGCACATTCACATTCAGTGTCACATAAATCTAATTGTAATAAGAGAAAACTGGCCCCCTTACCACGCTGTGATGCCTTTGACTAGATCCATTTCTGATAAATCTATTATTACCTGCAGAAAGAAGCAAAACTGCCATTAATTGTCTGGAACAAGCTGCAAAAGTGTGATAGTGAAAGCAGCTAGGATTTCAATTTATGCCACATATGAAGAAAATAAAATAAATATTTAAACCACAATGAACAAAAGTAGGAAAATGAGAGGTCGTATATTTGTCTGAAGAATGAGTAAACACATAAAGCAGTTTAGCTGAGTTAGAGAGTTTTAAGCTTTTAAGGATTTGAAGCTTGTGACAGGAAGAAAAATACACAATTTACCAGGAGCAGCATGAGTGTTATTAGCACAAAAAAATATTGCTTAGTTTTGTTACAATTGTTATGATAGCAGTACTGGTTATTTAAAAATATTTAAAAAATATTTTTCAAGTTATATTTTCATAAACCATGCAATATATGTTTAGGATTTTTTTTTTTAATAAAAAGCAAATGTCAGCATAAATATGTAAAACAAAAATGTACATGTATAAATATTGTTCCATATATAGTTTTATATTTTTTAAAATATTTTAAGACATCAATACCAAATGAGTAGTTCAGCTTCAAAATTAGCTTAACATACCGAGCCTATGTCCTTTCTCTCTCGAGAGACCAAAATGCTGTTGTTTTTCACAGACACATCCAACTTCCTACTTTGTGCTTCTTGAAGTAACACATCAAACTCAAACCTGTCATGAAAGCAGGTAAACGAAAAGAAAGTGACACCATCTCAGTGTCTGCTTTAAAGACACACAAACTACAAAGTATAAAAATATAAATTATTCCTTTACAACAAACAAACAAATAGAAAATGATGAAAGAGCGTATTAGACTTACTTTTCATTGAAGACAGGATTGATCATCCTCTTCTTGACATGCGTCTTCTTACGATGCTTCCAGGTTTGGTCGGGGAGGAGATACAGGCGGACATAAGAGTCTGTGCTGTTCTCACTGCAGGGCAATAAGTTCCTGTGTGGGAGAGGCCACGATATTTAGGATAACTGTTTCTGTATATTTTAATTAAAGCCTTTTAATAACTTAAATAGTAATGAGAACAGTTTTTTGTGACATACCTGCATCTGATAATAAAGACTATAAGCTTATGTTTCAGGGTTACATAGCGTACATTTAGCTCAATCTCTCCAAATGAACCCCGATGATTCCTAATGGCACTAAAGAGAAAAAAATGGCAAAGGTCAGTTTTATTTTTATACTTATTTGAAAATGCAGCATCCAGCTCAGTTCAGGATATCTTTGGAAAGGTTAGAAGTTGACATTAAAGAACACGCAGAGAACAAAGTCTCACTCTGGAAATAAGAATTCATCTGAGGGGTCAAAACTGGATGAAGTGATGGAGTTCTGTGACCGCAGGCTGTGAGAGGTGAACCGGCGCACATTCGCAGATGATTTCCTTTTCTTAGATGCCTGGAAGGAGCCACGGCCTTGAGCTAAATAACCTTGATTTGGTGAAGCTGTCTCTTGGTTCGGAGTCGAGGGACCAGGGGTATTGTTGGAGGAAACTGTGTGAGAGGAGGATGGAGCATCGGAGGGACTGGAGACTGAGGTATTCCCTGCTTTTCTGGCCTGTTGCTGTTTGACTTCTGAAGAAGGATTGATGAAAGTCTTGGGTGGAAGCTCTTCCAAATTAAGAATCTGTGTGAGATAGAAGACATGAGCAATGCTACTTATGACGGAGGTGAATAAGACAATCAGGAAACCAACAGAGAACATTTCCTTTGTACAGGAAGACAGATGGGTGTGTGTATGCTTGCCCACCCTGAGCGTGGCCTTCAGTTTGATCTGGCTGTTTGCTCCAGAGTGCTCTAGCAGGAAGTACTCGTCTAGAGTCAGGTCCGAGGTGTTGAGGAGGCGACTAAGGGGCAAGTTGAGAATACCGAGTGGATTCTTCTTCTCAGGCTCTTTCACCTGAACCACATGAACAAAAAAAATATTAAAAAAAACACAAATTACATTAACCTCATGAAGAGATCAGACAGACTGAAAGAGGTCTGGTTTCAGAATATGCTTCAGAATCATTCGTGTCAATTGTAGTAAAAGTTTCATTTTGAATCAAAATTGGACAATTAAATGTGGTTGGGAACATGATAAATATAGCACTATATTGTTTTTATTAGCAGCAGTGATTATAGTCAAGTTTTTAAATACAATACTTTCCAAATGGTTGTTTTTGACGGCAATTTGTTCTGGAATAAATAACAAACCTGAACAAAGAGCTGCTGCACGTTGACGTCACGCACAAAGAAGGTGAAGCCCTCCTCCCAAACCGGGTCTTTGGAAGCATACACAACCTGGAGAAACAGTCCATCAATAGTAATTCAAGTTCACTGCAAAAAGATGAGACAGTTACTGTGTTATGCGTTTGTAACTGCAGTATGTTTTCAATGGACTTTATAATAGTTTCACTGATCTAGAGTCAAAATGCTTCCAGATAAAATGCAGTCAAAATGTATTTATTTTGGGTCACTAAACCTAAAAATGTTGCTTAAAACTGTTGGTAGGTAAGTGACACACGTTCTTATTTGAAACCAGAAATGACAAAAATTGATTTTAAGACTTGAATTTTGACAAAAATGCAGGTGCTCATTTTCAGATGGCCTCTCGTCCCAAACTATTCTTCAGTTTTATTGAATTTAGGCTTTTATCAAATTTCAAATGAAATGATATCTCCATTTGATCTGTAGACCTCTACTCTGACCTCAGATTTGATATTCCTGGTAGCAGAAATGGTCTAAAATCTGTAAATATCATAAAAGTGATCTTTTTCATTCATAACAAATTGTAACTTAATGAAAAAAGGTGAAGCATTACCATTTAAAGCAAGTGCCCATACAGCTATAATAACAGCTTTAATGATCATATTTGATATCATTGGGAAAAGTTATGTGTTTTTATGGTATGGTGAGAGCAATACCTTGCTTTTCTGAACATCGCTGTCAATGGAAAATTCAACAAAGCTGTTGGGAAAGGCTGCTCTCTTTGTGATCTGAAAACAAAGCAAAACAATGACCTGGTCAGAACATCAGTAGAGCTCTATTCCAATTCCAATACGGTTAAGTGGATCTGTTTCTTTCAGTCAGTGTCAATATTAAAAACATAAAACCTGCCTTGTAGTTGTAAACCTCTGCCAACCAGGTTAGGTAGCGGTTTACATCTGTTCCATATTTTTTTCCTTTTTTTTGAGTGAATTTTGTCATAATTATGTGATGAATTCTGTGTGCTTTGTGAGGTCTCCGTGAGCTTTTTCCTATAACCGGGCGAATATTTTGGATTTTTATATTGACTTTAAAGGTGTTCTGAAGAACTAGTTTATCTGGTTGTTTATACTCATATTTTAAATGTAGTTAATTTTGCAGAAAACAGAATTTTTGGTAACAGTTATTTAGACCAAGACCAAGTCCCATGTAATTAAATGGAATTTCACAGAATTTTATTTGAAATTACTGTGTAATTATATTTACCCACAAATCCTTAAAGGTAGGCACAAAAGGGAGGTAACAAGTCAGCCTTTTACAGGAAACAAAGAACTAATTATAGTGTAAGTAAATGTGATTACTGCATAACCAATTGTAAGCAGTGTTTAATTAATACAGTGACCGAGGAATCCTGCAAACACTCAGGATGAAGTCCTCATGAGGAGAATGGTTCACAGTGTCTCTATAGATTTGTAAATGTCATTTATCAAATGTATGTATGAGTTTGAGTGGGATTATATAAAAATATAATTGCAACTACTTTACTGCTTCATACTTCACCTGGATTCTGTGGTAGCATTCTTATGACACTCCTTTCATAAAAATATTATTTGGCTTGTACAAAACCAAAATTGGGAGTCTTCCAACAATAAACTGGAACGTTCTTTATTCAACTCTGTAATAAACCACACCACACCAACTAAGACGAGGAAGAAGAAAAACATTTATGCTGAGAATCATTACTGGAGCAGAAAAAATACTAATGGCCAACCTCCGTCTTTGCACTTCCAAATAATGATGCATAAAGCTAAGAAATTAAGTTTTCAGTTTATTTTTATCCTGCATTTTCATATTATAACCAGCAGAGGACAGTACTAATGAAATTAGGAGACCTTGAATTGAGAAAAGAGTAAAAGAGTTTTGTTATTTAAAAAAAAAATCCTTAATAATTCTACCAGTTGGCTTTTAATTAGCTAAAACACCAAATGAATGGAATTTATATCAGTTATGAAATCCGTGAAAGTAGAACCTTACTTTTAAAAAAATGTCTGTTTCCTACATGTTCTAAGTTTCCTTCCTGCATGTTTCTTAAGGCTGGGAAATTTAATCTGAACATATCTCGGTTCAAGGAGTTAGATGAAGAGCAGCTGGCAATAACACAGGCATATACAATTACAGGCATGCGCCAGACAAACAGGAAAGACCACCTCTGAACACGCACAGGCACATCTAGAACACCTACAGAAAGCAGATGACCTGACTGATATGGCTTTTTGGCATCAATATAAAAAAGCACTATCAGCTGCAGGACATTGAAATAAGGTAAATAAAATTAAAACAAAGCTTTTGTTTTAATATGCTCATGTATTATTGTAAAAGAAAACATACTCTCACTGGCAAACTCAATAAGCTTTGAGCTCCCACTAACACTCAAAAATCACAGATATTTTTATAAACATGTTTAGGACAGAAAGATATAAGGGTCCTCAATGTGATCAAAACAAGTGATAGTGAAGGACTTGCTTTGCCGTCTCTATTATTAGAGCTAATATTGCACATTTGATCCAAATATCTGTATAAATTTGGCATTAAAACAAATTGCAACAAGAAAAACAAGAATACAGCCTGATGCATTGTGCTAAAAAAGCTGTCGTCTTACCTGCGCTTCTTTTGAGTTCTTCCTGAACCTCTGGTGGTCTGAGTTCTGAGCAGGACAAAAATGCAGCTGAGCACATTTGCATGACAACAACAAGAACAATACTACTTATCAACAGAAGATGCTTACAGGTAGATCTGTGGCATTGTCCAGATAAACCGCAAGTATGGCACAGGCAAAGTCGTTGTTGGACTGGAAGAAAATGTTGTGAGAGGAAAGACGTGATTTCTACAGCAGCTGGACACTGAGACACATACAGCTGCTGCTTTTAGTTCAAAGTGAAATATACAAATTCGAATGTTATGTTGAAGAAATAGTGGGCTGCTGTACCTCCTGCAGAAGGCTGGTGTCAGTCTGAAGGGAAAACCACTGGAGTTTAAGATGAACTTCACCGTGTGGTACATCCTCCAAAGGAAACCACTGCAAGAGTAAGAGGATGTTTGAAAGGCTTTAGTACAAATAAAAAACCAGGGAAAATGGCAACACATGCATTTTATATGAAACAGTGCACTGTGGTACAGAAATGTTGTGTTATGAAGATTATTGAATATTGAATATTGATTTATTGATCAGCATTCAAATATCTCAGTGAATGCAGAAAAAAGATCTACCACAAAGCAAGAAAGCACGAGACAAGGCTAATCAAAAGGTATTGGCTGAAGCACATGCTTATTACGCCAACCCTTTTAACAGAAGATCTTTTAGCATGCAGCTCATGTACATAGGGCTCGAAGCAAAGAGTAAAACAAAACAAAGCAAGCAAACAAACAAAAAACAAAACAAAACAATAACTGTCCACCTGAGATGAGTAACTACATCAAATTAAATTTTATTAAAATAATCAGAGCAAAACAACCAAAAGTTTCAGTATTTTTATTTTTGCTCTTTTCATTCTTGATTTATAGATTTTTCTAATACTCTATTTTTAAACATGTTTTTAAACAAGGAAAATGAACTACGCCTTTTTAAATCACCATCATAACTATTCCACAGGTTAACTCCTCTAACAGAAACACGTCTCTGCTTTATCTTTGTTCTTATCTTGTTTTTTTTAAAGACATCTATTCCCCTTAAGTCATATTGACTCTCTGACTTTAAACAGCTTCTGAGTACTGTGGCAAAGCAAGTTATGTTGTGCTTTATACATTATCTGTGCCATTTTATATTCAACTAAATCATACAATTTCAGGGTA
Source organism: Oreochromis aureus (assembly GCF_013358895.1). Taxonomy (NCBI): domain Eukaryota; kingdom Metazoa; phylum Chordata; class Actinopteri; order Cichliformes; family Cichlidae; genus Oreochromis; species Oreochromis aureus. The sequence goes on along the minus strand of NC_052957.1, from coordinate 4,328,653 downwards.
TTCAGATTAATAAACAAAATGTTAGTTGGTTCTATATAGTTCGATTGATTTGTAATTCTTATAGCTCTTTTTTGTAACTTGAAAATAGGAAGAGTATTTGTTTTACATGCATTACCCCATATCTCTAGACAATAAGTCATATATGAAAGCAACAGAGAATAATAAAGTGTGTATAATGATTTCTTGTTCAGGACATGCTTTGTTTTGTAGAGAATAGCAATGGTTTTTGAAATTTTTGCTTTCACATGGTTTATATGAGACTTCCAGCTCAGCTTATCATCAATTATCACTCCAAGAAATTTATTTTTGTACACTCTTTCAATTTCAATTCCATTAACCCTGATTTTAGATACATTTTTCATTTGTCAGCTTATTCAGGGTAAAAGATCTCACCTGATCCATTTGTTTCTTGCTCTTCACTTCTCCCAAATCGAGGTTATAGCTAAAGCAGACAGCCAATGTAAAATAAAAACCACAATGTTAATGTCAATATTAGTTAGATTTTTTATAAGCCCTTCATAGGTAAGAATGCACTGATGCCGAGAACTATGAGAAGGGCTTTCCTTAGAAATTTACTGAGGCATAACTGACTCTGCACGAGGACTGCGACCTGCATGATGAGATAAGGAAAAGCCAAGAACAACATCATCATAACTCAAAGCTGTATGACATACCTTCCAAGGAAATCATCTTTATCTACATCTTCATCATACAGCCCCACTTCTAGCTCTTGGCCTGGGGCCTCATGGACAACAAACTGCACAGATAAAGAAAGCGAAGACGTTTTTAAAAGCACTAAGAAGACAAGGTTACATGCAGAAAATGGAATATTAGATACTGATACTGTACAAACAATACAATGAAACAAGTAAAACCGAAGATGAGTGACACACCCAGCATTACAGGGTATGAAATACATGTGTTTGAATTTTGTGTGGGGGAATTCGTGTTAGCCTACCTCATACACTTCATTCCATCTTGGATGTAGATTCTTTTTCACGGTCTTGCTTTTGAAGTGTATGTTACCCACTCTGAGTGTGGCATAGGGGTCTGATTTGCCTTTTACTAAACCCATCACGTATGTGTCCATAGCCAGCAGGTCCCTGGCTTCCAGCAAGTGGACCCTCACCACCCCCTATGAGGAAAAGCACAAGATTCATATTAATGATAGTGTCTTTGTATAATTAACAAGTAAAGGTAAAAATAGGTTTAAAGAGCAAATAGTTAAAATATTTTTTTAATCTTAAAATGCACTGTGCTTATTCAAAAAATCGAAGTAGCTGCCAGTTATAAGGTGAAGCTAAATGTGTGAATTGGAAATGTGATGGTACATACACGAGGAAGTGGAAACCTCATTTGGTCCATTTTGACCTGGTCTATGAGGGGAATACACATGCGGTTGGGCAACACTATAAAAGAAGCAATGATGTTCATGATGGTCTCGTCTGACAGTGAACTGTAAAGCGAAAGATGGAGTGAGACAAGCAAACATCAAAAATTCTGGATGAATCGGTAATAATAGGATTATTTTTAAAGATTCTCTGACCTAAAGGCAGGGCTGCTCAAAAGGTTTGTCATGCCAGTCCAGTTTATTTTTAATGTCTGAAAAAAGAGAGCTTTAGACAATATTAAACACACAGCTACACTTCTTACAACTCCACGCTGAGAAAATCTGTGGCCACTTACAGGGCGGCGAATGAAGAAAAAAGTGACTCCTCCCACCAGCGGTGTTTGACCAATAAGAGGCTCTAAAATAACTCTCATCATCCCCTGGAGCTGGAAGATTCAGAGAAAGTTTTACAAGAATAGTAAGCATGTGATACAGATGATGGAGAGAAAACAGGAAAATGAGATTCTCACTTTAACGCCTTTCACACCAGCTGTCATTGCTGAGTTCACGTCAGCACGAATGTCCACATCACCGTCATAACTGCAGAGTAAACTGAGCTGGTCAGACATAAATGATGGCAAGAGAAAATATCCTGCACACGACTTGGAATTTAAAGTAAAAAAAAATGGGTTTGACTGACCTTATGTTCATGTCCAGAATCACTTCCTTATGTTCCACTTCATGTGTGTATGCTCTTATTCCAGTGATCTTGAGAGGCTGAAAATAAAGAAGGATTTAAAGAAAACCATTCAGCCACAACACATCACCTCCAGCGCATTTCCAATGAATAAATGTCTTTTTCAGAACTGCACAAATCAAAGACACTCACAATGCGCCCAAAGTGGATTTTGGTAAAAGTAAAAGTTTTCAGTGAAGGACTGGAGAACCTGATGGACTGCTGGATGTTTTCTCTAAGTAGCTTCTCCATGTACGTCCCAAAAAAAGGCCACGCCTGCTTCAACACCTGACAACACATGACCAAAAAAACATGTGAACACTTGATTCAGAATAGCAAACTGAAATTTACTCACAACGTTAACTGAGATTAACACTAAAAGCCTTAAAGTATCAAATGCTTTGTTTAGCTTTCTAAAATTACAACTCATTTGTAAAATGTTTTTGTTAGTAATTAATTAGTATAGTCTGCACTTCCTGCAGTCTCCATGTTGCTTTCAGCTAATTTGTCTCTGACTTTGACCTTCTGCCCTCATGCCAGAGCATCAAGGTGTAGGTTTTGTGTACTCTAGATCACCAGGGCCTTAACTACACCAAAACTCAGGTCAACATATGGTAACCAGGTCCATCCGTTTTTGGACAAAGACCCGTTTTTTCATCTGTTCACAATGAATTTTAATCATACAACAAAACATGATTGAAGTGCAGACTGTCAGGGGTTTAACAAAAGAACTTCTTTAGCTGTTTAGCAGTTACAGTTTTTATACATAATGAGCCATTTTCAGGCAATCAAAATTAGTTTTCCAAATTAACGTGATTTTAAATATAAAACCTGTTTTTAATGCCTGATGAAAACATTTTGCTGTCAGTGATGCCTGAAGTGTAGAAACTATGGACATCACCTGCTGTGTTTTCTCTATTTCAATGGAAATTGCAAATAATAAGAGAGACAGTGGTTGCTCTCTGAAGAGTAAAACATTGTGATATCGTGCCTTTTGTGTGTGATATAAAGTTGTTATACAATGATGAATAACTTTCCAAAGCCAAATTTGAGAGGAACCATGAAAAGGAGGAATAATGTCTGTATTAATAAATGACAGAGGTCAGTAGTTGGGTGGAAGATTAGGGTCTGTGTCTGGTTTTGACCACTGTTTTTGATCTCTGTCACAGTTCTGCAGAAAAGCATTGCCACCACTGATCTGAAATGTTTAAGAAATACAGCAGGGAATCCATCAGGGCCTGGTATCTTGTTATCAGGCATTTGAAGTAAAGTACAGTGTAAAGTACAGAGTCTAAGAAATCTGTATCTACTTTAGATAAATGAGGTAAGTTCGTGTTATAGAGGAATTCGAATATCTTCTGGATTGTGTTAATTTCAGCAGAATAGAAATTACAGTAATAACTATAAAAGGTATATAAGGGTATATAAAGTATATGGGAGCACGGTGGCACAGTAGATAGCACTGTTGCCGCACAACAAGAAGGTCCTGAGTTCAATGCCTCCATCAGGCCAGGGTCATTCTGTGTGGAGTTTGCATGTTCTCCCCATGTTTACCTGGGTTCCCTCCGGGTAAGTAAAAAAGGAGTCAAAGAAAATCATTTGTTTCTATAAACTCTTTCTTTTTGTGTCAGTCATGTCCATGAATAGGGACCTGGGTACAATTAAAATCTATAACATAATGAAGTTGTTTCCTGTATGAGGAGAACTTATGTTTTGTCACGTATTCCTGAACTGTTATTCTTTCTGCCTGAAAACAAATACCACATACATTCCAAAAAACAAGTTGCTGCTTGTTTGTGTCGCTGCATTCAGCATGCTGTGTTGGGTTGAGCACAGGTGACTGACTTGGCCACTGAAGAATATCCATTATTGCCCTGTGAAACTCTTACACTATACTTTGGGTCATTGTCTATTTGATTTTTTGCTCTGTGAATGATAGATCTACCTCTTTAAGAGTGTTCTTGGCCTGGTTAGATGCAGTGAAGTTTTTCTTAACCATGGAAACAATTCTGTTATCATGCACTTTAGTTGTCTTCTGTGGTCTTTCTTTGCTTTTGGTGTTGCTGAGCTGGCTAGGGCATTGAATCTTTGTAAGAATATACCAGATTGTTAATTTGGCTGTAGGTTTGTGCTCTTTCTGTCTCTCTCTTTCTCTGAAAGTTTTTGTTTTGTTTTGTTTTGTTTTTTTTAGTCTCATAAAGTCCTCATTCACATGCATCAGCATGTTTTAGGAACTCCCATAAATTCATTAGGTGATCATAAACTCTGATCAGTAATCTGGCAGGAATGATTCCTGGGAATTGTGGATGGAAGGACGGATGACAGACACCTCATCACTGCACTGGGTAGGATTCTACTTGATCTTAATGAGGTCACCTAAAGGTATCCAGTACAGCCCGATCCGGCGGGGAGGTGTGGGAAGCCAGATCAGGCGCCCCCCTTCCAGCTCTCCTCTCTGCTCTCTCCTATCTTGTCCCTTTTGTCTTACTTCTCTCTATCACCTTTTCTATCCCTTTGAAGAAGTTAGGCTCCATAAATGCTAAAGAGGTAAGTATCATTTCTCAGTTGCAGTGAATAGATAGAAAATAAACTGTAGGAAACTAAACAGAAGAAAGAAGAAGAGAAATAACAAGTTAGCATAAACCAGTGACACACTCCAGGGCCTGATCAACCCTGGCAGGGCCTCCTTGGATGAGGGTGTCTAGTGATAATGGCCGAAACACCCGATGAATCCAAGGTCCACTACTGATGATGTGTCCCAAATTTTAAAATGATAAGCTAGATCAGATCTCTCATCCCTAAACCTAACCAAGGAAGGAAAATGGCAGATTAGCCTGGGCAAAAGGCACACAACGATGCGTGCTGCTGACAAAGTTTCTGGGCTGCCTTTCCTCATAACAGCCATCCCTCAAGAGTCTCTCCATCTAAAGCAATGCATTATCAGGGACTGTAACATCCAGTCCTTCTTACTGAATCACCCTACAGTCCACATTAAAACCTTTTATGGTTGTAAAGCTGAAACAGTTGATTGTTATAGATACTTGAGACTCTGGCTGGATGATAAAGAGACTTTTCTATAAAAAAAAATGAAAAAAGATGAAGATCTGGTTTTTATATAGAATTTTTTTTTACCTCATTCATAAGCTGCAAGATCATTGCACAACCCACAATTTTGTCTCCACTTGATTATGGTGATATTGTTTTATGAGTGCATCTATAGGTCTCTAATGGGAGTTTTTCCTTCCCACTGTTGCCAAAGTGCTTGCTCATAGGGGCTCATATGATATCTGTATGTATTATTGTAGGGTCTAATTAACTATATAAAGCACCTTGAGGTGACTGTTGTTGTGATATGATGCTGTATAAATAAAATTGAATTGAATTAATTTGAATTGAATTCTGCGTATCACAGTGCATAATGTGAACATTTTAAATTGTTGTATTTGTGCATCTGCAACTACTCTTGCACCTGTTTTTAGTCATTTGTATCTTTCTTGAAAAAGAGATTTCAATCTCACCGAGAGAACCGGTTTTAAAAAAGGACTTAATAGATGCTATCACTCTCAACATGTGAAAAACGTTTGAATACTGTACCTTGTTAAGCCAGTGAACCTTCTCTACATCAGAGAATTGCACCTTTGGGGGAAAAGCATTAAAGTTAGAAGTTGACGTGTCACAGTGTCATGCATGACGGCGTTGATGGAAGATGAAGAGGTGTGATGATTAAAGACCTTCCTCAGAAGTTTAGGTTGTAACAGAAAAACAGAACATACCCAGGATGCCATCGGTAAGGCACTTCTCAGCTCGGTTTTGATCGCGCGTTTTTCATTGTCCACTAACTCGATGGCTGATGTGATCCGGGCGACTTTCCATTGGCGATTTTTCTTCCAGTAGGTGAGCATAAACACGCACAGCAACACCCAGCTGATGTTGATGCCCAGATAGCCTAACAGATACACAGGGTAGCAGATGAACACCGCTCTCCCGCAGTACATCACGAACTCTATTATTACGTGGTTAACAGTCGAGGAGCCCAGCCTGTCCGTGCACTGGATGCTTTCGGCCGTTTTTTGTGCCATCGGGTCAGACACCGTCTGAGGACCTGGTTCAGAAAACGCACTTACTGTATGATCAGTGGGCGAACAAATTTCTATGTAGCGTATTTCATTTCATTTTCATTTGAAAAGTAGACAAACCAGTCCTCCACACTTACCTCGCGCTCATAGTACTCCTAAAACTTTCGCGTTTTGACGTTCTCTGTGTTTTTTTAAAACAAAGATACATATGCAGGATAAAATGACGGAAATAAATCCAGACCTGGAACTTAGATTTTCATGCTGTGTGCCTATTCTGCACCGGGAGGTGCTGTGTAAGTCACTGCCAAAACACCCCGCACCATGTTGTTGGTGTTGTAACTACACGGTAACGTTATCAGGGCACGAGCGCCCAATCACAGGCACGTTGTTGCACTTTCGATTCCTTACTGGCATCTACTGTGTCAGTAGTGTTCAAGTCAGGACTTTCCACGCACACGGAGATGTGCTTATAAGGTGTCGGTTCTCTTTGGATCTCAAAATTTCTGTGATGAAGTTTAACAAATCCAGATACAGATCCTCTCTTACTGAACCCGACTTTAATGCGCTCGTTTAAGTCCCAAACAGACCGCATTGCTCTCCATGGACAAGAAAAAAAGGAACGGAAAAATAGCAGATGACGTAATTAACAACAAGGAAACTTCATATATATTTTTGTTACCAATTCTCACCTTTCTTTTATCATTATTTTAATTCATATTTTCATGAATATCTTTATTTAGCTTCATTTGATTTTTTTGTCGTCTTTTTCTCAGTATTATCATTACCATCAGTAGTGGTACAAATAGTACTGGCGGTGGTATTATTACTTATATTGTTATTATTACCAATATTTTTAATATTGTTATTGTTATTATTATTATTTAATGATGACTCACCTAACCACATAATGTAGATCCCCATATCCACGCAGTGGGTTCAACCATATGAAACTCACACCCAGTTTTAATTGAATGCAAAATCTGCAAATATGTACAAATGTTTGTTTGTTTGTGTTCTACTCTTTTTCAGTTGTATTCTTTTTCTCTTGTTTGTGTCAGTTCACATTTTGTTCATAGTTGTTTTTGGCAATGCTGATTAATTGTGGCATTTTCACTATGCATGTTTCATATTTTTATTACTCACTTGTAAACATCTACTCTTACCAGTAGCAGTTTATAAGAGAAAATATATTGAGCAGAATTAAATTCAGCGTATTGGTGTGGCCCTCCACAACAGTCCCAGTTTCACTTAAGCTAGACATCAAGATTGAGCTGGAAAGGATGTGCAGCAGGTTATGGTGTAAGGGCAGAGATGGTAATGTACTAATATGCGAAGAGAGTGTGTTGATAAGATGAAAGGAACTTTAAGGAAGAAAAGGAGAGAGAGGGGAGGACAGATGGAGTACAGTTAGTGAATTAGGAAGTGCAGAGGATTGGTAAGGAGGAAGTGAGGGCAGCTGTGAAGAGGATGGAGAATGGAAAGACAGCTGGTCTGGATGCCGTTATGGGAATGTCTGGGAGAGAGGGTTTTCATCCAGCCAGCTGTACAGCATCTCGTTAACATTTCATTACCTTTCTTCTGCAGTAAGGAACTGAGCTTTGTTTGATTAAATAATGTTTATTAATACACCTGTTTTACAGACATATAGTCACAAAGTTCTGTACATTCAAATAAATTAAAATGAGGAAGAATCACAATAAAAATAAATCAGAAGATTAAAACAAAACACTGTTAACAATAATACAAAGGCAAGTTCAAAAAGAATAAAATAAAAGTGACAATAAATCAATTAACATAAATAACAATAAAAATCAGCTGTCCTCAGCCGTCTACCCCTCTCCTGGTCTTCAGTCGCTAACAAGGAACAGTTAATAAATTCAGAGTCTGTGATTGAAGGGGTAAAAACAAGCTGAGATAAATAGACCTTGTTCACTTAGTGATCTCTGTGCAAGAATGTGAATTTCACAATGAATTGTAAAATCTACTGAGAGCCAATGGAAAGTATGACATAAGGGTGACGTGAGCTCCCAAAGAAAAACACATCAGCAGTCTGACTGCACCGTTTTGTAAAGCTTGGACGTGAAAAAGAGATGATTTAACTAAGCTGGTAAAAAGGACATTATGTTATGCATGAATCATTTTCTCCAGTTCAGCTGAGGAGACTATAGACCTAAATGAAAGAAACAGAAATGTCAAATAGATTTTATATAAAAGTTAAAGCCTAAAGTGGAAACAAATACTATACCAAAATTATGAATGTTGGACGAGCAAAAGGAAGCAATTACTTGACTGATTTTTCAGTGTAGTTCAGGAGGAGCTACAATCATGGCCTCAGTCTTGTTGAAATTCAAAACAAATCAATTGTTGGGATAGACATTGAACTAGGGTGGATAGCCTCTCGAGCTGGTAAGGCTTAAAAGACACAAACAGCTGAATGTCAGCATAAATAAATAAGAAATGGAAAGGTTGAATGATGGCAGCTAAAGGAAGGATTTAGGCAATATAGTAGAAAATAGTAAGAGACCCAGGACTGAACCTTGTGGAACCTCACAGGTTAGAGAAGCAATGTTAGAGTTGCTTACCCTAAACAGAGAAAGTCCTGTCTGAAAAATCAGAGGAAAACAAGTCTAACACCGAGCCAGAGATACCAGCCGAAATCTCAAACCTATTAAGTAACATACCATAGTCAACGGTATGAAGGGCTGTATTGAGATCAAGTAAAATGAGTACAGAACAATTTCCTGAATCAAATACCATTAGAAGCTCATTATAGTCCCTCAATCTCAGGGAAGTGCTGCTTTGGAAAATCAAACTGGAACAGGTCAGAAATCTGTTTTTTGCATAAAAGGGATCTGAATGGACTCCCCACAACTTTTTCTAATAATCTCCTGATAGAGTAAATGGCATTTTTGAAACAATTCCCAACAGAACTGGCATCAAGATTAGATTTTTTTAAAGTAACAAAACTAGCTCAGGATGCTTAAAACAGGGAATGCCACAACCTTACTTCAAAGAGTTGTTAACAGTAGTTAGAAACGAAGAACCAATACTTGTAAAAGTCCCAAACAGGAAAGAGGTAAAATCTCTAATAAGTATGAAGAGGGTTTCATCTAGCCCATTACTGTAACTGAGCCATTAAGCATAACTGGAAAGAATGATGTAAAGGACTCAGCTCACTAAGGGTCGTCACATGCTGAGGAACATAAGGAGAACTTGGATCTTACAGTAACCCTGTCACCTTATTTACAAAATGATTGAGAAATACATTACAGTCATCCTGGGATTATTCTTGTCACAATTAGATTGAGATTGCTGAAATAAAAAGATCCAGTCCCTTTCACTGCTTCATTATAATAGTGGAGGGGATCTTTAAAATAAAGAAGAGGATCAAACGTTCATCTCTGAAATAACAGTCATCAATTGAACGCCAGATCGTAATACAAACACGTTGTTAATACTTAGTATAAGCTATGTCCAAAGTGCATTTTTGCAAGGATAGTGGGACCAGATACATCAGGGGTGTCAAACTCAAATACACAGTGGGCCAAAATTCAAAACTGGAACAAAGTCGCGGGCTAATATTAATATTTATTGAAAAAAAAAAGTCTTCCTCTAGATATAAGAATGAATGTTTTCTTATGGACTCTGTTACGGCTGTGGCCATAAGATCTCTGTGTGGGCTGTTTTGTTCTGTCTCTTTACTGTGCTTAAGACTCTTTGCAGGTCCCTCCCTTAATGAAGAGTAGTGAGCAGCTGATTGGACTGTGGAACACGTGACCGCATTCAAAAAGCCGTTCTGACAGCTCCCGCCGGGAAGAGAGAGAGAGAAGCGAGCAAGCAGTTTGACAGCCGACGCGGTCCTGGCCCTGGTTTCCAGCCTATACCTTTGCTGTGTGTTTGTGTGAGCGTGCTCTGTGAGAGCCGCTCCTAGTGTATTAACTTAGTGCCTAGGCACTTCTAGGCTGAAGCGGAAGGGGTGAGCCGCCTTTTTCTTTGGAACAGTTTTCTCCTGTTTTCCGGGTTAGGGAGTGAGGGTTAGTATTGTCATTTGTTTGTTTTGTTTCTTTCTTAGGGTTTAGTTAGTTTTCTTTGGTGGGACTTAGTTGGTTTTGTTCGTTATTTTGGCCTGGGTTCACCCTGGAGCTATGCTTCATTACCTTTAATAAAATCACCTTTTTTTACGCACAACTGGTTTTGGATGTTTGGCTTGGGAACCAGGGCAGGTATCTGTCTCTCTCTCCTCCAACCTTTATGTGCGTCCCTACATGCCTAGACTGGGGGCGTAACAACTCAAACAAGTTTTGCTGAAAAACTGAATATGGAACAAGCAAAGCTTAATACTAAACAATATATATATTAGCTGTATAATACCAGTAGGCCAGCTCTAATAGTAATTTGGTATGGCTTCGCGGGCCAAATGTAATTAGGCTGCGGGCCAAATTTGGCCCGCGGGCCAGAGTTTGACACCTATGAGATACATGTTGAACAAAGAGCACATGACACTCACTAACTTAGTGGTACTGTCTGATCAACCATCAGCATTAATGGTCAAGTCCTAAACTTACTGCAGTTTGATGGAAACTGTAAAAATATTATTTAGCATTCAAAAACAAGCTGATTTTTGCTTGTATATGTCATCAGTTATAGTTCTGACAAATTGTCTTTTCTTGCATACAAAAAGTGACACAAACTTGTTTTAATCTTATGTTTAAGTGTGTCAGTTTCAAGTAAGACCTCCAGTATTACTGGACTGGAAGATGAAATTTGTGCCTGTGATCAGAGTGTTCCTTATTTACACATCATCAAAGATAGTTTTTCTGCTACTTTTGGGGGGAAAAAATCCATAAAGGAGTATGAAACTCATCAAGCATCATGTCTGCAGTTTTCCCTGCAGTGGCTGATGAGGTGATTTTTAAGTTGCAAAGTTTTTCTCAGTTCCACTTGCTAGATGGATTTCTTCAGCCCAAGCAGAGTGAGCTCATACCTTCAGAGAAACAAGTGTGAAATATTCACGTGACTATATCTAAAAACAAATAATCAGCCACACATTGTTTTACATTAGAGTCCATGTCCATGACTTGCAATCAACAAAGAAACAAAGAAACCAGCACCAGTTTGCATTTGGTGCTGAAAGTGGTTATTTTAGTGAAAACCCCAAAACAATGAAATCTCTTGCCCATTATAAGATGCTTCATACTGACACTCAGACACTCAACTTAGTGTTCCATTCAGAGTAAATCAACAGAATTTATTCAGTGTCACACAGGTAAAACACCTGCTGCACAGCTTGATCTTACCATGCTGTGACGCCTTTGACCAGATCCATCTGTGAGAGATCTATTATTACCTGTGGAATATAACAAAATGTCTTTTACTTATCCAAAATAAGCTGCATTAAATGTAACAACCCACATACAGTGGGATGCAAAAGTTTGGGCAACCTTGTTAATAGTCATTATTTTCCTGTATGAATCGTTGGTTGTTACAATAAAACATGTCAGTTAAATATATCATATAGGAGACACACACAGTGATATTTGAGAAGTGAAATGAAGTTTATTGGATTTACAGAAAGTGTGCAATATTTGTTTAAACAAAATCAGGCAGGTGCATAAATTTGGGCACTGTTGTCATTTTATTGATTCCAAAACCTTTAGAACTAATTATTGGAACTCAAATTGTTTTGGTAAGCTCAGTGACCCCTGACCTACATACACAGGTGAATCCAATAATGAGAAAGAGTATTTAAGGGGGTCAATTGTAAGTTTCCCTCCTCTTTTAATTTTCTCTGAAGAGTAGCAACATGGGGGTCTCAAAACAACTCTCAAATGACCTGAAGACAAAGATTGTTCACCATCATGGTTTATGGGAAGGATACAGAAAGCTGTCTCGGAGATTTAAGCTCTCTGTTTCCACAGTTAGGAACATAGTGAGAAAATGGAAGACCACAGGCTCAGTTCAAGTTAAGGCTCGAAGTGGCAGACCAAGAAAAATCTCGGCTAGACAGAAGCGACGAAAGGTGAGAACAGTCAGAGTCAACTCACAGACCAGCACCAAAGACCTACAACATCATCTTGCAGCAGATGGAGTCACTGTGCATCGTTCTACCATTCGGCGCACTTTACACAAGGAGATGCTGTATGCGAGAGTGATGCAGAGAAAGCCTTTTCTCCGCCCACAGCACAGAGCCGCTTGAGGTATGCTAAGGCACATTTGGACAAGCCAGCTTCATTCTGGAATAAGGTGCTGTGGACTGATGAAACTAAAATTGAGTTATTTGGGCATAACAAGGGGCGTTATGCATGGAGGAAAAAGAACACAGCATTCCAAGAAAAACACCTGCTACCTACAGTAAAATATGGTGGTGGTTCCATCATGCTGTGGGGCTGTGTGGCCAGTGCAGGGACTGGGAATCTTGTCAAAGTTGAGGGACACATGGATTCCACTCAGTATCAGCAGATTCTGGAGACCAATGTCCAGGAATCAGTGACAAAGCTGAAGCTGCGCCGGGGCTGGATCTTTCAACAAGACAACGACCCGAAACACTGCTCAAAATGCACTAAGGCATTCATTCAGAGGAACAAGTACAACGTTCTGGAACGGCCATCTCAGTCCCAGACATGAATATTATTGAAAATCTGTGGTGTGAGTTAAAGAGAGCTGTCCATGCTCGGAAGCCATCAAACCTGAATGAACTAGAGATGTTTTGTAAAGAGGAATGGTCCAAAATACCTTCAACCACAATCCAGACTCTCATTGGAACCTACAGGAAGCGTTTAGAGCAGAGATGGGCAATAACGCGTTACTTGTAAGGGATTACTATTGCAAAAACGGTAATTAGATTACCGTTACTTTCACGTAGGAACGCTGCGTTACTGCGTTACTAAAACCGTGATTTTTTGCGAGAACGTCTCATGACAGTGACGTAAGCGTGTGCGACGTTCGTGACAACAGCTGTGTGCAGATCATAATATATGGAGTGCGGACAGAGTGTAGCATGCAGCGTTTAAAGCGTGGAATACTGACCTTATTTTGAGTTTGATTCCATAAAAAGTGACAAAAACATTAGTGTCCGTTGTGCGTGGGAAGAAAACTTCTTTTTACAGCGAAAAAAACCCTAAACTTCCAAGCAAGCACCGAGTGTACTATGACGTAATGTGAAATTCACAGAGAAACTCGCGGATTCTTCCACTGACCGCTGGGCACACCTGCACCAGGGTAAACCTCCGCCTACCCCAGTCCTGCTTTACAGGTGAAAATAGAGCAACAGGACCGCTGAGTCTTTGATTTTATTTATTTTCTGCTGTGTTTTACTTGCATCTATTTGAAAGAGTGAGTGTAAACACAAAAAAATATTTTATTTTATGTGCTGGAATGTGCAGAAAATAGGTTTAAATGTTAAACAAATTTCTTCCAGTCAGAGAATGTTGCATCTAATTTAATTTTTGCTTGATGCATAAAGTTAAAAGATTTAAAGTTTTAAAAAGAGACGTTTCCCTTTGATTACATTTTGTATGATGGATTATGCAGAAAAAGTAGAATTGGGCTGAAAGATCTATCGCTTTATCACCTATTCAGGTTGTAAATCACGTTTTTAAAAAGTAACTAAGTAATTAATTACTTTTGAAAATAAGTAATCAGTAAAGTAACGGGATTACTTTTGGGGGGAAGTAATCAGTAATTAGTAACTGATTACTTTTTTCAAGTAACTTGACCAACACTGGTTTAGAGGCTGTAATTTCTGCAAAAGGCGGATCTACTAAATATTGATTTCATTTCTTTTTTTGTGGTGCCCAAATTTATGCACCTGCCTGATTTTGTTTAAACAATTATTGCACACTTTCTGTAAATCCAATAAACTTCATTTCACTTCTCAAATATCACTGTGTGTGTCTCCTATATGATATATTTAACTGACATTTTTTTATTGTAACAACCAACAATTTATACAGGAAAATAATGACTATTAACAAGGTTGCCCACTGTATGTATGCATAGATAGAGAGATCACAAATAGATTAAACTGCTTTTTAAAGCCTGTATCAGAAAAAATGAGTTGTTTATATTAGATACTAATTATATTTGTTACAATTTTAATGACACCACTACTGATTATTTCTTAATATTTTTTAAAAAAAATTAAGATTATTTTTAACAGAAGCAAATATCACTGTAATTACTATAAAAATGTTTATTTACAAATAGGAATATTCCTCAGTGTATAGTTTTATTATTTTTAAGGTATCAATGCCATTTACCCTGACGTAGCATAACATACCGAGCCAATATCCTTTCTCTCTCTGGAGACCAACATCTTGTTACTTTTCACAGACACATACAACTTCCTAGTTTGTGCTTCCCCGAGTGTCACATCGAACTGAAACCTGTGACAAAAGAGGATTGGCAGAAAAGGAAAAGAAAGTAACACTGTGCACAAACTTTAAAACTCTCAGCTCTTCGTTTTTTAAAAAACAAACGGGATATGTAGAATGAGTTTATTACGCTTACTTTTCTTTGAAAACAGGATTGATCGTCCTCTTCTTGACACCGGTCCTCTTGCGATGCTTCAAGCTTTGGTCGGGAAGGAGATTCAGGCGGACGTAAGAGTCTGTGCCGTTCTCACTGCAGGGGAATAAATTCCTGCATAACAAAGGATTTTAAAAGAAAACTGTTTATTATTATGTGTAATTTACAATCTCTAATTGTTGCCTTTTTCTCATCGGATTTGTTGAGTTCAGATAATTTAAAACAAAAAATAATGAATATCTTAATATTCTTAAATTAAGCCTGTTTATGACTTATACCAGCTACTGCGAACATTTTATATGACATATTTTCAATATTTTGGACCTATGTGTATATATATTATTTCATCATATGGTGTTTATTAGAAAAGGAGTTTAATGTCATCACACTAAAAATGCAAATCATAACTGGTGCTGCTTGATCGCTGTGACATACCTGCAATTGTTAACAAAGACCATGAGTTTGTTTCTCATGGTTGCATATCGTACAGACAGCGCAATCTCTCCAAATGAACCCAGATGATTCCTAATGGCCCTTTAGAGGTAAAAATGAATATATGAATGTCACTTTTTCTTTCTTTCAGTTCTTTTGAAAATGCAGCATCTTAGTTCATTATATCTGTAAAAATATTAAAAGTCAGCATTAGAGGACAGAAATGGACACACAGAGAACAAAGTCTCACTCTGGATAGGAGGCTCCATCTGACAGGTCGAATCGCGATGAATCGATGACGTTCTCTAGCAGCAGGCTGTGGGAGTCAAACCGACGCAAGTTTATTGATGAAGATGATTGCTTCCTGTTTTCAGGCGCCTGGGAGGAGCCACAGCCTTGAGCTAAATAACCTTCGCTTGGTGACGCTCCCTCCAGGTTCAGAGTAGAGGCAGCAGGGATATTGTTAGAGGAAGCTGTGTAAGAGGAGGGTGGAGCACTGGAGGGATTGGAGACTGAGTTGTACCCTGATTTTCTGGCCTGTTGTTGTTTGACTTGTGGAGGAGGACTGAAGATAGTCTGGGATGGAGGCTCTTCCAAATTAAGAATCTGTGTGAGATTTACATCAGCGCCGATGAGGAATTGTATCGGCAGTGCTAGTGAATAACACAATGGGGGGGGGGGGGGAGACAAAAACAACAACAATAATACATAAAACAGGGAAACCTAAGAGATCTTTAGCCTTGCATGCCCACCCTGAGAGTGGCCCTCAGTTTGATCTGGCTGTTTGCTCCAGAGCGTTCCAGCATGAAGCGCTGGTCTAGAGTCAGGTTGGAGGTTCTGAGTAGGTGACTGAGGGGCAAGTTGAGAACACCGAGTAGATTCTTCTTCTCAGGCTCTTTGACCTGAACCACATGAACAAAGAAAATATAAAAATCACGGATTAGATTAAATTTATGAAGAGATCAGATGGAACATGGTGTTGCAACATTGGCAGCACACTGGAAAAATCAAGGTTTAAATGATTAATTTACAGACACAGAACAAAAACTGTATGAAGAGCATATCTGATTAAAAACTGGAAAAAAGGTGAGAACGTGCTATAACTTTTTTAATTAGGTTATTAAATTAAAGGTTTTAAATGCATTATTTTACAAACAGTACGGAGTAAATGACAAACCTGAACAATGAGCTCCTGTGCACTGACATTATGCACAAAGAAGGTGAAGCCCTCTTCCCAAACTGGATCTTTAGATGCATAGGCAACCTGTGGAAAGAGAGCATTGGTTAAGCGAGATGGTCACTGTGATGTGTGGATGTAACTGCAATCTCTGAAGCAGATGAACTGACCAGTGTTTTCAATTTTTACAGTAGAAAAATAATCCAAAAAAGGACATAAACACTTAAAGGTGGAAATCGCGTATTAACAATACCTACCTTGCTTTTCTTAACGTCGTCGTCAATGGACATTTCCACAAAGGAGTTGGGACAGGTGGTTCTCTTTGTGAGCTGAAAGAAAAGCAAAGTGGGAACATCTGTTCTAGTTTACAACTACTGTTAGCTGAGTCTGTGTTTCTGTGAGCCACTGTCAACATTTAAACCGGAAAAAAAACCCTTGCACTTATAAACCTGGTAAGTGTACATCCATACCATTATTTCATTTCATTAATTGTGGGACATTTTTCCACAATTAGGCTAGGAGTTCTTCAGGTATAGACAAAATGTGTTGTAGTGAGCTTTTATCATTGACCAACAAATCAGTTTATCCTTGAATCCAACCATCCATCTATCTTCTCCCACTTATCCAGTTCAAGGGGGAGGGGCTGGAGCCTATCCCACCTGGCACAGGGCAAGAGCTGGGGTACACCCTGGACAGGTCGCCAGTCTATCGCAGGGCTAACACACAGAGACACACGACTGTTCACACTCACTTTGACACCTATGGCTGTTTTAGAATCACCATTTAACCTAACCCCGGTACCTGCATGACTTTGGACTGTGGGAGGAAGCCAGAGAGAACCCACGCAGACATGAGGAGAATCATGCAAAGTCTGCAAAGAAAAACCCTGGCCAGATGGGGGATTCAAACCTGAACCTTCTCTCTGTTTATAATACACATATCATAATGTAATAAATAATTATGCAGTTGTTTGTTTTATGCAAGGCAGTTCTCTCCACTGCCTTGCAATCATACTCTAAGGGCATTTTTGTGTTATTGGTGCTATTTGGATATCAAATAAAATAAATAAATAAATATCTACAAAAATAAGAATAACATTGTTGTGGGGAATGCCACAATAATCACGGAAATCTGATATAATGACAGCCCGTTGCAAAAATACTCCCACACACTTTGTGTCATTGCATTGTCACACTATGGCCAGCAGAGGGCATTCAGAGGCAATGCTTCTGAAGGCAACAGAACTGAGAAATGTTTAGCAGGTCTCTGTGAAAACATGCTCCTTGCCTGCTAGTGCCTAAATAACAAGATCATTGGATTCACACATAATAGCATGTAACTATAAAAAGATCTGTGAATATAGCAACCTTGGTAATGTGTCAGTGTGTGTCTGATTTAAAAAGGATTAATTAGTTCTAATTTCCTCAAAAGTTCACGACTATGTTCACTTTCTGCATTTTTCTTTATGCTAGGAAACGTAACCTGAACATTGCTCAGGAGGAAGACCAGCTGTCAGTAACACAGCTACGTAAAATGAGAGGCATGTGCCAGACAAACGGGAAAGGCCAGCTTTCACAGACACAAGAGCACTTGGAGTGATAACAGAAAGCTCCTGATCAAACTGAGACATCAACATTCAAAAGCATTATCAACTCTAGGACACAAAAATGAAAGAAAAGCTAAGTACCAATGAAAGATAACGACTGCCCTTCGTTGAGAGCCCCAAACTCGAATGCAAAGTTGTGATTTGTTTTTCTTTTTTTAGTGCAGCAGAAATTAAATTATAAAATGCATTCCCAGAACTGATGCCAATTTTATCAGTCTTCTGATATCAGATGAAAAAATATCTCCATTATGACCAGTGGGCTGGTTCTAAAAACAATATGTGCAATCACACATAAAGTTACATTTTTGTGTGCTTGCTGCCGAGAAATAAAATATATCACTCTGTTATTTTTAATGAGTAAAACAAAGCTTGAATTTTTTTTATATACCCATGTCAAATTTTAATTTAAAATAAACACACTTTTACTGTCTTTTACCCCGTTTTTCAGTGGTGCAACACTCAGTTAAATATAAAGCGCGCTAATGCTGTACATTGGTGCCAAATATTCTTATAAAATTAGAAGATAATAAAGTGAAACTACTTTTCTTGAGACTCATGGCCATCTTTTTGTAGAGCAGTCCAAAAATACAGCTGAGCACATTTGCATCACTGACTTACGTCAGTATCTTCTAATACTCTCTATTAGAAGATACTTACTGGTAGATCTGTGGCACTGTTCAGGTACACTGCAAGCACAGCACAGGCAAAGTTGTCCGTGGACTGGAAGAAAGAGTTGGGAGAGAGAATGAACGTGAGTTACATAGCAGCTGGACGCTGAGCTACCTACAGAGGCAGTTAAAAGTTGAATGATAAAATCTTGATGTTAGTGACATCAAAGAAACACTAAGCTGCTGTACCTCCTTCAGCAGGCTGGTGTCACTCTGAAGGGAAAACCACTGGAGCTTAAGATGAACTTCACCATGCAGTGCCCCGTCCACAGGAAACCACTGCATGAGTAAAGGGATGTTCAAAAGGATGAAATACAAATCTAGAACTAGAGGAAATTATAACAAAAGCTCGAACACTACATAAATCCTGCAATGTCCTCTAGCACAGAAATACTGATATTAGTTGTTTACTACTGTTAAAAAAGCTCACCTGATCCATTTGTTTCTCCCTCTTCACTTCTCCAAAATCAAGGTTATATCTAAATTAGACAAGAAGTGTACAATAACATCAGAACTCAGACAGATCATTATTTTAATCAGTTTCATAGCTCAGAAATGCATACCAAAACAATAATCATATCACTACATTTAAAAAGAAAGCAAAACTACACACACTGACATGAGACACGGACTTTCAAATTAACACAGGAAACACGGCAGGCACAGACTGAACTAAACCTACCCTAACATGAGGATTACAATAAGAAGAATAATCAGCACAACTAAGGAATCAGAACCTAAACCATAATACAGAATAATACAAAAAAACACCAGTAACAGAAAATGCTGGGTCAAACGACCCAGAACCGTGAAAGCTTTGATTAGTCATGTGTGGCCAGTAAAACTAGAAAAGTGCTATACAAATATAAGTAAATGACATATTATGGACAAAAATCAAAAATGTTGAATATTGAGTGATAAAACTGTCTTTAAGTTGGATGTGTTGACATCAGTGACTACAGGAGGCACTACAACGAGAAATCTACTGATGACTGATTGGCAGATGCTGCCTAAAGAATTTGGCCAAAATCCATTTAATCTTCGATTTACCTTCCAAGACAATCATCTTTGTCTGCGCCCTCATCATACAGCTCCAATTCTAGCTCCTGCCCCGGGGCCTCATGGACAATAAACTGCACACACAAAAACAACAACAATGTTTTAATTGTCTTTCAAGTATTTTGATTAAATTTTACTGAATGGGATTTCCAAAACACATTATGGGAAAGGTCTTAGCAGGTTACATTAAGAAAACTGGATATAAGATACTGAGTAAAAATGCAAACAAACTCCACAAAATTGTGTTTTCAAGTTTGTCCATGAGAATTAAGTGACACATTTTTTTGTTAAGGAAAAAAAAGAGTGGCAGAATCAAACAGTAATCCATTACTGAATCAAAGTGTGCATAAGTGCAGTGTGTTTGTGTACCTCATACACTTCATTCCATTTTGGGAGCAAATTCTCTTTGACGGTCTTGCTTTTGAAAAGCGTGCTGCCCACTCTCAGTGTGGCATATCGGTCTGATTTCGCTTTCATTAAATTCATCACGTGTGTGTTCTTAGCTACCAGATCTCTGGCTTCCAACAAGTGGACCCTCACCACCCCCTGAGAAGAAAAAGCACAAGTACTCACGTTAACAGCACAGTGTCAGGTAAACTGAAAGAGCAAAAAACTAGCAATAGTCAAAACAACATTAAACATTTTAATACTTTTTAATTTGATAGGATTCTGTTTTTTAATGTGCAATGCTGCTTACTGTAGCTGCAAGTTATTATATGAAAATAACTGCAAAAATATTTAACATACACGAGGAAGTGGGAACCTCATCTGGTCCACTTTGACCTTGTCTATGAGGGGAATGCACATGCGGTTGGGCAACACCATGATGGAAGCTATAGCATCCAAGGTCGTCTCCTCAGACAGTGAACTGTAAGGTGAAAGATGTGATGAGAGAGGACAGCAACCAAACAAGTAAACACCGAGTAATAAAATCATTCATTTCAAATATTTCAAATATTATTTGAGACCTTAAAGAAGGGATGCTCAAAAGGTTTGGCATACCAGTCCAGTTTATGTGCAGAGTCTGAAAGAAATTTTTATAGTTTTAAACATCACTAACTACACGGCTCCACTAGTCATAATAAGACTGAGAAAGTCTCTGGCCACTTACAGGCCGGCGAATGAAGAAAAAAGTGACTCCTCCCACCAGCGGTGCTTGACCAATAAGAGGCTCTAAAATGACCCTCAGCATCCCCTGGAGCTGGAAGATTCAGAGCGAGTTTTACATGAACAGTAAGCATGTGATATAGACAATGGAGAGAACACAGAAAAATGAGATGCTCACTTTAAGTCCTTTCACACGAGTTGTGATTGCCAGGCTTACATCAGTGCTGATGTCCACATCACCATCATAACTGGAGAGTAAACTGAGCTGGTCAGACATAAATGATGACAAGAGAAAACATCACACTACTTTGTAAACTAAGGTGAAAAAATGTGTTTGACCAACCTTATATTCATGTCTAGAATCACTTCCCTATGTTCCACTTCATGTGTGTATGCTCGTATTCCAGTGATCTTGAGAGGCTGAAAATAACAAAATAATTTAAAAAAAAAATCACTTGGCCACAATATATTGCCTGTGACGCACTTCCACTGATGAATGTCACTGAATATTGAAGCAGAACAAATAAAAATGGTGCATAAATCAAAACCACACACTTTGTATCCAAAATGGATCTTGGTAAATGTGAATGCTTTGAGCGCAGGATTGGAGGCCCTGATGGATGGCTGGATCTTTTCTCTAAGTAGCTTCTCCATGTACATCCCAATGAATGGCCACGCCTGCTCCAACACCTGAACACATAAAAAAAAACCCACACCACTTTAGCGCAACTTGATTCAGCACCTATGAGATCACATAGTACATAGAATTTTACTTACTCTCTTATATGAGGTGAAAACAAAAAGGTTTAATGTATCAAATGGCTTATTTAACTTTTTAAAATGACAACTTATTTTAATATTTTGTCTTTAGTAAAGACAAAAGGGGTAGCTACTTGTGTGTTCATCAAAAACCAAAAACACAACTTGTTATAGGAGACTGAGCCCTGAAAATGACACGTATATATTAGTCTAACCTACCAACATATTTATCTGTCGATGTGGATTTTATCAGCCATGTCAGTATTATCACATATTTGATATAAGGACGTTTGAAATGAATCAATTTGATTGTCAGCTTATCTAGTTTGGACTCCATGAGGGCCTAGAGCCCATTCCTCCAGATTCAAGATTCTCTCTCTGAAAAAGCTGCCCCAGTCATGCTGTGGCAGAGGATGCTCTTGATCATGGCTCTGTAAAAGTTCTTGAGCAACTGGGCAGAGAGTCCTCTTCAGTTTCCTGAGGAAGAAGAGTCTTTGTTGGGCCTTCCTAACCAGAAAGGAGGTGTTCAGTGACCAAGTCAGATCCAAGGTGATGTGGAGGCCTAGGAATTTGATGTTATCCACACCCTCCAGCACCTCCCTTTGATGAGGAGAGATGGGTGCTCTGTTCTCCTGGACCTCCTGTAGTCTACTATGGCCTCTTGCTGATGTTAAGCACCAGATTGTTCAGTAAACACCACTGGAACAGGTGCTGGATCTCCTCTCTGTAGAGGTTCTCATCATTGTTTGTTATGAGGCCCACTAAGGTAGTGTCGTCTGCAAAATTCAGAACCGTGTTTGAGTAGTGGATAGCTGTGGATGTGGATATTCTGTTCACTATTCTCACCACCTGAGACCGGTTGGTGAAAAAGTCCCTGATCCATAGGCACATTGGTGTTGAAAGTCCCAGGTTGTGGAGCTTCACTATCAGCTTATCTGGGATGATTGTATTAAATGGTGAACTGAAGTCCACGAACACCATCCTCACAAGTCTCAGCTGCAGGTGTGTCAGGACTGTGGCTTTATTAGTGTTAATTCTCTTCAGAGTAGAAGTCACTTGGTAGAGCTGCTAAGCGAGCCTACCGCAGACATGAGTGAGACAGATAAATATGAAGGGATGCCAGCTCGGACGTCACCCAGATCAACAAGGTCCGCGTCAGGTGTTGAGGAACCAGGGGAACCTGATGAGAAGTGGGCCAGTTGTCAGCCACCTCCTGTACATGGATGACATCAAGCTGTATGCCAAGAGTGAACGAGACATCGATTCACTGATCCATACCACCAGGATATACAGCAATGAAATCGGAATGTCGTTCGGACTGGAGAAATGTAGTAGGATGATAACAAGAACAACAAAGAGAGGGAAAATAGTCAGAACTGAGGGGATCGAACTACCAGAAGGAAACATTGCATACATTGAGGACAGTTACAAGTACTTGGGGATCCCACAGGCAAATGGGAGCCATGAAGAGGCCACTAGGAAAGCTGCAACCATCAAGTACCTGCAGAGGGTCAGGCAATTCCTGAGGAGTCAGCTGAACGGTAAGAACACTTACGCCCTGCCCCTGATCAGGTATCCTGCTGGGATAATAAGTTGGCCAAAGGAGCAGATAGAAGCCACTGACATAAAGACAAGGAAGCTCCTGACCATGCATGGTGGGTTTGACCCCAAGTCTAGCATGCCTGAGTGTCAGCACCACGGTCCAAGATGAGACAAGGAACATCCACGAAGACATCAAGCGTGCTCAGTGAATACCTCAGGCAGCAGAAACCCAAGAAAGAGGAGGAAGACGAGGAACCATCATGGAAGGACAGGCCCGTGTATGGTATGTACCACTGGCAAATAGAGGAGGTGGCTGATATCCAGAAATCCTACCAGTGGCTGGACAGAGCTGGACTGAAAGACAGCACAGAGCCAATAATCATGGCAGCACAAGAACAAGCTCTGAGTACAAGATCCATAGAGGCTGGGGTCTATCACACCAGGCAAGACCCCAGGTGCAGGCTGTGTAAAGATGCACCTAAAACAATCCAGCACATAACAGCAGGGTGCAAGATGCTAGCAGGCAGGGCACACATGGAACGCTATAACCAAGTGGCCGGCATAGTGTACAGGAACATCTGTGTCGAATATGGCCTGGAAGCCCCGAGGTCAAAATGGGAGACGCCTCCTAAGGTGGTGGAGGATGACCGAGCTAAGATCCTGTGGGACTTCCAGAAACAAACGGACAAAATGGTGGTGGCTAACCAACCGGACATAGTGGTGGTAGAAAAACAGAAGAAGACGGCCGTAGTGATCGATGTAACGGTTCCGAATGACAGCAATATCAGGAAGAAGGAACACGAGAAGCTGGAGAAATACCAAGGGCTCAGAGAAGAGCTAGAGAAGATGTGGAGGGTGAAGGTAATCGGAGCACTAGGTGCAGTGATCCCCAAGCTAGGTGAGTGGCTCCAGCAAATCCTGGGAATAACATCGGAGATCTCTGTCTAGAAGAGTCCTAGGAACAGCTAAGATACTGTGCAGGATCCTCAAGCTCCGAGGTCTCTGGTAGAGGACACGTGCTTGAAGGATAGACCGCCCGCAGGGGCGAGCGGGAAATATACCTATTATACTTACCTACTCAAATATCACCGGTAAAGCCTTTTACTCAATAAAAATCATGATTAGGAGCGTGTTGTTTAGCCGGCTAATGACACGAGCTGATCCTCTGTTCAAACTGCCGTTTGCTACTACACTTTTCTCCAATGTCTTGATTAAAATAAAACAAAAATCATAGATCACTGAAACAAATATATTTTGCTGGGACTTACATACCTCACATGAGGTATGTTAGGCAAAATAACTTTAATACTGTACCTTGTTAAGCCATTGAACATTCTCTACATCAGTGTATTGCACCTTTTGGGGAAAAAAACAAAACAAAGTTAAAGATACAAGTGGGTCTGGAATCAGATTTTCAATTAATACTGTCTGTACAACAGTGAGTATGCAGAATGATGTTGAAGATGTATTGGTGTCATTAAATCTTAATAACAGATCATAAACTTTAAAATAAAATGAAACTCAAAGAAATTACCCTGATATTTCTCATTCAACAACATTTAGGGTATTTTTTAATAAAATGGATACGGAGGATAAGCATGGTATAATTTATTTTAAGTCTTACAAAAACTTACAACTCAACGTACATTTATTAAGACTTCTGTATTTAAATGGAATCGTACATGAAGTCAAACTTGTAATTTAGATTTAAATCATGAAGTCTGTCATTATCAGCAGAAGCATCTTCTCTGTCTTTCTTAGTCACGTACACATAAACAAGACACAAACTGGAGCCATCAGTAAAATCTAATCTAATAGCACATCTCCTGTACATTTTGAAGTCCTGTGACATAAGAAGCAGCTTATCTTATTTTCTATCACCTCTCTTTTTATCCCACAAGTCAGTTAAATACATTTGGTACCAGGTTGTTGAAATGCTCTAAAGAAAAGCAGGATACACAGATCGCCCCAATAAAGATACCCGTCAACTGTCTCATTTTGTACACATATTTATTCATTACATACCCAGGACGCCATTTGTAAAGCACTTTTCAGCTCGGTGTTGACCACTTGTATTTCACTGTCTGCTAACTCAATGGCTGATCCAATTCGGGCGTCCTTCCACTGGCGATTTTTCTTCCAGTAAGTGAGCACAAACATGCACAGCAGTACCCAGCTGATACTGAGGCCCAGATAACCTGTCAGGTACACCGGGTAGAAGATGAGCATGGCTCTTCCGCAGTAAATCAGGAAATCAATTAATATTTGAGTGATAGCTGAGGAGCTGAACATTTT
Organism: Oreochromis aureus; assembly: GCF_013358895.1. NCBI lineage: Eukaryota > Metazoa > Chordata > Actinopteri > Cichliformes > Cichlidae > Oreochromis > Oreochromis aureus. The sequence goes on along the minus strand of NC_052957.1, from coordinate 4,303,340 downwards.
CACGCTGATCAATGGACTCTCCCTGGACCTTGCTCCTCGTGCTGAGTTGCTTGGAAGCAACTGTCCGGTGGATGCCATCGGGTCGTACTCCCAGTAAGGACCCGTTGCCAAACGTTCAGCAAACCTATTTTGGATCAATGCCTGAACAAATGAGTTTTCCTGTGTCTTACTTTGGAGTAGAGTAGACAAACCAGTCTACTGCACTCACTCAGCCACCATCGTAATCCTAAAACTTCCGTGTTGAAACTTCTTAAGTGCAGGTAAGCGTACTTGAGGAGGGGAATGTGGAGAATGTGTTCAGCTTTAAAAAAAAAAAAAAAAAAAAAAAAAAAAAAAAAAGAATTGCACTGTAAACATAATTTTGAACAACATCATGTGTGACTTTTATAGATGCATTTTAATTTAATAAAAGTTTACATTTCGACATGGTGTGTACCCTGTTGTGCAATTCAGGAGAATCACATACAAAGTAGTGTCTGCTCTGATGGAGTCTGATTTTCGCTCTGCCTCCATCTGCAGGACAGAGTCTCACTTGAGTAAAGCTCAGTGAATAAGAGCTGTAAATCAGTCTTATTTCAACTTTTATTACATTATTAAATCGAGTAGCTGAACACTATTTCAAGACTTTTGCACTACAAAAAAAACAAAAACAAAAAACCCTCAAGTCAAATGTCACCCAACTCCCCCAGCTCACTTACGGAGAACCATCAGAGGATATGCTCAAAAATGTGAACACCTGTCTACCAGTGTTACTGAAACCACTGAGCTCATATACAGCACTGCCACAGCAATCCCAGACTTGTATATAAAATCAAAAAGCATCTAGAGGAAGGCCCTAATAGAGAAGAAGGCTGGAAGCTGAACTCGGGGAAGCCAGGAAGGATTTTATAGTTGGTTAACTGAAATACAGCAGGGTGTTATGAAAAAGGTACAAAGAGATATCTGTAACTGAGACTAGAAACTGCCAAACAAAGGCTCACAGATCTGGCCCCAAGGCTGAAGAGATACAGCAGAGAAGCAGAGGCCAAGTTCTTCATCTGGGAGAAAGATGCCTGACACAACAGCAACAAGTGGCTCATGGGCCTATAAGAGCAGCAACCTCCCAGAGCAAGAGCCAGTCAACATCACAAACACAAAGGCAGATTTACAACTCCAGAATGAAAAGCTGTACGATTCAGTTTCAATGCCTCCCTCTGGAGGTTATATATGATACTGCATACAAATTAATAAACTGCAGTAAATATCTTTCAGTCAGAAATGATACTGAAAAACTCAGAGCTTTGTCATTGTGCAGTTTCTTGCACAGTGAAATTGTATAGCTGGACCACAAAGCTGCAAAAGTAAGAGAAAACTATATACAATGAGGGAAAAAAAATTAAAATAAAAAGCAATATATATCTATACATATGTGAGTGAAACTATACACATGGTGTATGCGTAAGAAACAATGAAAAAAAAACATTGTCGGTCTGTATGCAAGAGCAATTATAAAATATAAATAAGGGTGGAGGGGCTATGGTGATTTAGGGTGGAGATGGTAATTCTACTGAGACCAAAGTACTACACAAGACCGAAAAATATTGCACATACCAAAGATATTGCACATGAGCTTTAACAAATAAAAAATAAAATAAAATAATTGCACAGAACATGGATAGATATTGCACATGGATGATCAATAGCAGAGTCAGAGTGGATGTGTTGGACAAGTCTGTACACACTCTTAGTTTGCATTAAGAATTCTGACAGCCCACGGGAAGGTGTTCCTTAGTCTGTTTTTGCACCTGATGGATCTGTACCTTTTTCCAGAGGGCGGGATGTTGAAGAGGTGGTGGTTAGAACGCAGGTGGTCCTTTATAATTGCCCTGGCTCCGGTGAGACATCTTGAGCTGGCAATTAAGTCCAGGGAGGGGAGTGGACAGCAGATCCCCTTCTCGGCATACAAACCTTAATGTCCTTTCAAATAATTTTTCAAGCACTTATATATCAAAGCTTCCGTACCATGAATAATATGAAAGAGCTGTGTACAATACTGTTTGAGTGATTTTTTTTTTTTTTAAAGGCACTTCAGTTTCCTTCAGTTTTGGCCTGCTGAGTCATTGTTCAGGTAGTGTTCATCATCAGCGATGATTAAAACCTGTGTAAGATGGTTTAGAAGGGGCATGCTGTATCAGAAGAAAAAGACAGCTGTAGTATTTTGAACATACCCGTGTTAAACTATGTGTAAAAGTTCATAGTTATCATAAACTCTTTAAAGAAACTCAGCGCCGTTGCTAGTGTGACCAAGTGGTCGTCGGGGTTATAAAAGAAATCGTAATAAAATGACAACGCCACCTAGGGGAATTTCACCCCCAGGAAATATATATTTAAGAAAAATAGATAAAAGGAATAAAAAGAGGCCGCACAGATTCAAGGATGCACACCGAGGCAGGTTGGCTCCAATATCAATACAGTTTTATTTATGGTTAAAATTAATAAAATATTAGAAAACAAAATGTAACGTCGTTGTTGACAGTGTCATAAATTAAATTAAAACAATCATGGAACTTGGACTTACCAGCAGCCGCGGACCTAAAAGAAAATCACACAAAAAGAAAATCACTACAGCCGGCACCCAGTGCTGTACAAAGGAAAAAAACGACCCACCACCTGAGGTCCCAGGGCCACTGGCACGTCCTCTGTTCACTGAAATAAAACACAGAGCAATACGTTAAAAGAATAGAAGGACACTGAGCGTCAGGGTCGCTACATATCATAAAACTAAAACTTCAATCTTTAATAAAAGAAATCACAGATGCGCGCGCACCCCCCCCCCAAAACTGGAAGGCTTGCACCCCACGAGTCAACTACAACTCGTGCTGGCGATAATTGCCCAGGCCTCCATCACAAGCCGGTCTGGCTCCCCACAGGCTGAGATCGGCAACTGAGGCAGTTTAAGGTTACCAGCACGACACTCGGGCAGAGGATCGCTTCAGCCCGGGGAAGGCGTTTCACTCTTCCGATTAAGGTCGAGCAGTTTGAAACGGGGAGGTGAAGGCAGCAATCAAACCCTAAAACAAAGGATAAATGTAACCAGTGGCGGTCCTAGCCTATTTGGCGCCCTGGGCGAACACTCCCTCTGGCCCCCCCCCCCCCCACACACACACACACACACACACACACACACATGAAGACAGATAAAATATAGTATGCAAACGGCTACTAAACAGACATCATAATTCGTCATACAATGAGAACAGGACAAATCAACAATTGACACTGACTAATTACTATTATATTATTGTATATATTGTTTGGAGTTTAGTCTGTTACTGTAACTATTTTTACCATTTCTTCTTGGAGGAGCTGTAACCCACATAATTAAGAAAGTATTCTGAAAGTTTTAGGATACATGACCTGCCATTATCCAATGACACATCTGCTTACCTGTATCTTTTGCTCGTTTCTCCTTGTAGGAGCCACAATTAAATATTGAATTTTAATGATCACTGGGTTTTCATTTGTTTGGTTGCTATGGTGATGTGTAACAGGAGTCACGTGGGTGCTAGCGGTGACATTAAGAGGGTGTTGTCAGTCTGTCATTCACTGGTTTGATTTTGACAAAGAGGAGGGCTGGGTAGCTGTAGTTTTTGTTGACCGCAGCACAACGAGTTTCCCTTGTTGCATTAGAGCCTGTGATGTTTTAAGAGTTTGAATCATGAGCCGATCACATTGCTCTGTAAACTTTTCAAGCACTTTAATAAACAAGCAAGCAACTCCACCTCTCGCATTATTGCGTAAAGTTGACACAGCGTCAGGCAAATAGGCAGGCTCAGTCCCGGCCTCTAGCGACTGTGGAAGTCGCTACACTCCTCTTCTTTCTCTTTTTAAACTTTAAAAACGGGTTGTGTGTGAGACTTTAAATCAACAAAATATAAAATATACATTTTAAATTGTTATTGATCCCTTTACCCCGAGTCCTAAAGTGTATATTTATTTTTTTACTCTTCTTATATATATTGTTTGTTTACTTGCACTGCTGTAACTGGAGCCTCGTCGTCTCGTCTCTCTATATACTGGACTGTATGTAGCGGAGATGACAATAAAGTTTACTTTGACTTCAGCAGCGAGCAGGCGCACTGAGGGCTCTAGCGCTCACTTCTCGTGTATTGATTGATTGATTGATTGATTGATTATGCTTTATTCATCCCGAGGGAAATATAGAAAAACATCGGTACAAATTATAAGTCTTCATCATAATGTCTGGTGTTTTCGTGTTGTTGGTTTGTTTTTATTTTGTTTTATTTTGCGAGTTGGTTATTAGATGCTGCTCCAGCCAGCCAGAGAATCCCCTGCCACCCCGCCCTCTCCTCCCTGTGCCGCAAGCAGCAGGCGCACCTCGCAAACGGAGGGCGCCCTTACTCCCAGCAATTTTTAATTTTTTTTTGCCGATGCCCGTGATGCCGCCCCCCACCACGATGCCGCCCCGGGCAACCGCCCGTGTCGCCCGTATCTAAAACCGCTACTGAATGTAACCTTATCTTCTTGTAGCTGTAAATGCTAATGAAAGTAGTTTTAACGGCTTACCCCAGGACCGGAGGCGCTATACTCTCACTGGTGGAGATAACTCGAGCACCTCTCTCCGCAACGCTGGAGTTAAACAGAAACTGCCGCGATACAACAGGGCCGCAAAACTATATTAATACAAATTCCGATACTGTGAGGGAATCAGAGATCAAGCGAGAGCCAACCTGTAGCCGTCATATGATCTACTCGCTTGCTGATCAATCCGTCGCGGTGTGCCAGCATTTACTGCCGCTTTGCGCCAAACGCACGGGAGGAATGATCCAGGAAAACACCGGCTTAACTTTATACGGGCTGACGCCACCCTGCAATCAATATGCAGGTGGGTTCCCAATTAACCCAGTTACGCAGCCAAGAGAGCGAGCGCAGGAGAGAGCGAGGGCGGTAGAGCGAGCGAGAGAGAGAGAGAAAAAAGAAAGGCGAGTAGCCCATCCGGCCACACTAGGTAACCAATTAACTCGCCCTAAAGCCTTTGAACAAGAGGACCCACGCGTATGTACGCTTCAACTGCTTTTCCTCTTCGGTGTTATGTTATGTTTAAGCAAACAGGATCATCTACTAACAAATCACCTAAACAGGAAGGCCTGTTTAGATATGTGGTGGTACTGCCCCCTAGCGACACTTACCTAGAGTACAGTCAGCCTTGAAAAATAGTACTCCATCACTCATATAAAAGCATATGGAAATCGCAATCAGTGTGAGGAATATAATAAGCAATAAAATGGCAATGCAGTGGTCCCTCGCTGTAACGCGGTTCCCTTTTCGGTGCAATTTTGCACGTTTTTTTTCGTTCACACACACACACACACACACACACACACACACACACACACACACACACACACACACACACACACACACACACACACACACACACACACAGTTCTTCGTCCTGATCAGCTGTAGAGCATTGTCAATCAATCTCCTCTGTGCCGTGTACAGTACGGAATCGCTACATCGATCACTAGCAGTGTGACTCTGAAGTGCTGTTCTGTATGTTTAAGTTTTCTCCACAGGAAACAATGACGGCGAAACGTTTTGCACCGTCAAAGGCACCTGAGGTAGCACTCAAAAGGCAGAGGGAAATGCTAACCATCGCACAAAAAAGTCGGACTTCTGGACATGCTAAAGGATGGAAGTTACCGTATTTTTTTGACCATACGGTGCACCGCATTAAGCGAAACAAAACAGGTAAGTTAAACTCATTCTTTCTGCTTTCTCTACTGCTGTACCATAAATGCAGAATCCTTTCGCAGCTGCCTCCCATGTTCTGGACTTGAAAACTGGGTTTGATCTTTGGTTTTCATTCTGTAATACTGGACTTAATCTACGAAGGTTTGAACTTTGAGCGTGTTTCAATGTAACCGCTAAGACCGGTAGATCTAAATCTAGTATGTGAACGGACTTCGTGGTAAAGAAGGGGAGTGAGTGGGTCAGCGCTCAGGGCACAGAGACTAAGTCGGCCTTAAACACACCATTTATTTTCATGGAAGAAGACAAAACCAGGATTACAAATACAGTTTTAAAATACCCCTATACAATAAAAATAACGTTCTCAATACGCTTCAAACCCTGCCGGCAGAAATAAATATACACTACCCAAACGAATACTACAATGTTTCCCATACGCTAATTCCCCTGTCACAGACCGGTCTCCTCTTGACGGCGCGTCACCGCACAGTACAGCGACACTCCACACCTGAACACGGCCTCCCTCGTAGCACCGCCCTGAAACAAACAGACACGGGCCAGCAACGTTGTCGGCACAGCCGCTGCGACCCTCCCCTGGCAAAGCTGCTCCAGTGGGAAAGCGATACTCACGGATGCAGGCAGAGGCACACCGCTATGGCAAGCCATTAGTGCCAAAAATCGCCTGCCATAACATACGCTGGCTTGCACGCGTTTCTTTTCCTCCTGCTCACTTTTCGTGCGTCTCTGTGCTCATCATCCCCTTTAACAGGTCAGTTTGGCGGCTGATACACAAGAGGGTAATGAGGGAATGAGGAACAGGAGGGAATGCAGCTGGGATTAATCACACGGGACTAATCACACACATGAGGCAGGGAGAAAGTGAATCAGAACAGACTAACGCAGGACTGTCAAAGTAAAACAAGAAATTCACAAACATGGAAACTAGGGCGACCAGGCATAACACAAGGAATTCAGGGAGGCACAGTAACAAAATCTAAAGCCTAGAAATCACAAAATACCTAACTTAGGGAGCTACAAATACAAAAGACTAAACCATGAGAACCACAAAACAGAGAATATTAATGATCAACACAAAAACACTGGGTCACCAGACCCAAGATCATGACACTCTTACAATCTTTATTTTTGGATAAGCATATTATCTACCATCACACAAAATTTGAAAAGGATATCTTGGAAAGCTCTGGATGCTAGACTGCTAATAAACAGACTAACAAACCTGACTGATTACATATTCCCTGCGTTCAGGGGGGAGAATAGGGAGTCTATACCCCCAGCTGGTCATCTGGGAAGCTGCCTGAAGAGATTTATCGTTTTCACAATCACACTCGCACAGTGAAATGATGTCAAATCAACCATGTATTTGTTTGAAGATATTTATTTGCCATAAATATGAATTGAAAATAAATGTCCCTTTTAGCTTCAGCTCAAAAACAACAACCGGGAACAGATTCCCTGCTCAATAATTAATGTAAAACAGAAAAACATCAAACTATTAGCCAAGACAAAGTCTTTAAACCACCATAGATCTCTGGTAGTCTGAAGACAGTTCTACTAAAAATATTCTGCCACCTGTTGTAACAAATTTACCAACTACAATTGAGATTTCTTTTAAATAATACATAAATACAAAAAAACCCATCTTTCTTTGAAGTGTTTATGTCAAACCTCTGATTAACTACTCAGCTCAGAACTGTAGTCCTTCATAAAGAGAATGACGGTGTACTGACATGTTATTTTGAATGGTCTGAGAGGATTAGGTTGAAAAGGAATAATATCCTATTGAGTCAGTAACTGAGGCCAAAGAACTTGGCTTGTGCCCTTCTTGGATGCAGTTTTACTTCCAATGAGCTGCAGAACAGCTCAGCTGCCTCGATGTAAAATCTGCTCAGTGGGACTTTGTGCATTTCAGTGTTTATCAAAGTGTGTAATCCATCCTCACCATGCACTCACTCATCTACATTGCTGTAACGAACATTTGGCTTTTACCTGATTTCCCCCAATATATATACATAAAACTGTCAATAAATCTATTTACAATAAAACACAAAAGATGAACTTTGGTTCAGATGAAATAACCAAAATATAGACATTGCTTTGCTTGCACAAACCTTTTTTCCATTGCTATTAAGGGTCTTTTTTGTTACAACACACACACACACGCACGCACACACACACACACACACACACACACACACACACACACACACACACACACACAAATCTTAGTTTGCTGTGTTTCGGATGCGTAAGGAGTATGAACTTCTGTCATTTTCTCTGCAGCGGTTGCAGCAACAGCTTTTCAAGCTGAAGTTTCTCTCAGTTGTATGTGCTACACTTACTTCTTCAGCCCGGGTAGAGTGAGCTCATACCTTCAGAGAAAAGAAATATCAGACGTTTATGTGATTATAAGTATAAAATAAAAATGAGCAAATGTTATCCTCTATTGTTTTTATTCCCTTCTGCCATCAGGCAGATAGGCTCTATGCCCTCAATAATTACACTCATCTGGGAAATTGTACAAAAACTGTTTATGCTACATTGCTATAAAACTTCCTTAACAGCAGCAATAGTCCAGGAAGTTGTAAGAAAAACAAAACAAAAAACAAAAACAGGAATAAAGTGCCCAACAGCAAAGGGGCCAGCAATCAGAGCGACACACCAGGAATTACTAACATTTTGTTTGTAGCTAGTGTCACATAAACTATGCAAAAAGAAAAGTGTCCCCTTACCACACTGTGATGCCTTTGACTAGATCTATTTCTGAAAGATCTATTATTACCTGTGGAAAGAAGCAAAAGTGCCATTAATTATCTGGAACAGGGTGCAAAAGAGTGCCAGCCAAAGACAGTTTGACATGAAAGGGATCATTAAAAAAGAAAACTGTTATGAGCCTGTTTGGAAAATGAAAGGTTGCATATTTGTCTGACAAATCACCGTGCACCAATCAGTTTCACTACCAACTTCTTACCCCAGAGCTGTAAAAGGCTTTCTGGGGTCTTCTCGTCCGACAGACACCACTGGCGATGTAGGAATTTCAAGTTGATACTGCATCTCCTCAAAATCTTGTATGAGTTTTGAATCTTAGTGACCTCAACCTCAATGTGGATTTCAAAAGTCAAGTTTTTTGAGAATCTTGTTAATGTGATAACTCAAGAAGGAAGTTACCTAGGACTTTCAAATTTATACCATAGGTTCATCTATTAGGAGGCAAAGGGTGGCACTGGACGGCTGCTAGTAGTTTTAAAGCTTAGGTCAGGAACAAAAATATAGAAAGGGAAGTAAGTTTCACACAAAGAACAGTCTCAATTTTTTTATGGTAGTTTCATTTTAAAGACATAATATTTACCAAAAACCCAGAAAAAAAATCATAAAAGTTATAAACTAATTTGCATGTCATTGACTGAAATAAGTATTTGATTGACTAAAACCAAGCCAGAGTTCTGGCTCCTACCAATTGACTGTGATTACAGTCAATCAATCAAGATACTACTGATCTCAATTCACTATATTTATAAAGCACACCTGTTTACAGAATCAATTTCCTCCATGTTTACAAGAAAGGAAATGCTGAGTATGACCCAAACAAAATCAAGCGTGGAGCTGGAAACATAATACTTTGAGAGTTTTTTTCTTTTGCCAAGGGTACAGGACGATTTCAGCACATTAAGGGGTCAATGAACAGGGCCATAAAAGAACCTCCTTCCTTCAGACAGAACACTGAAGGTGGGTCGTGGATAGGTCTTCCAACATGACAGTGACCCAAAACATACCACCAACATGTAAATCATTTATAACTTTGATGTAATGCTTTGTTTTCATATTCTGTGTTTCTGCATCAATATTAGAGTGTGTTCATTTCCTTCTAAGTTAGCAAAATTACAAATTCAGCAGGGGATCTAATACTTTTTTCCCCCATTGTACAAAGTTTACTGTGAACATTTGAGATAGACTACAATTACTTGAAAACGAAGGTGGTGGGGTGGGGGCTACATATGTAAATATTGTTCAACATATTTTATTATTTATATTTTCAGGGAATCACTACCAAATGAGTAGCTCATCTGATCTATAAGCATCATTACCCACCGAGCCAATGTCCTTTCTCTCTCTGGAAACCAACATCTTGTTATTTTTCACAGACACATCCAACTTCCTAGTTTGTGCTTGCTCGAGTAAGACGTCAAACTCAACCCTGTGATGAAAGCAGGTTGGGACAAAAAGGAAACCATGTCAATGGCTGAGCTTTAAAGATACACAATCTGCATACTATAAATTGTCAATTATTCCTATTTGACAAAATTAGTACAAGATGGTTAATGAATCCAGTAAGCTTACTTTTCATTGAAGACAGGATTAGTTGTCCTCTTCTTGACATGCGTCTTCTTACGATGCTTCCAGGTTTGGTCGGGGAGGAGATACAGGCGGACGTAAGAGTCTGTGCCGTTCTCACTGCAGGGGAATAGGTTCCTGTGTGGTAGAGGCCAAGGTATTTAAGTTTTGAATATTTAATTACATTTTCTTATTGCCTTAAATACTATTGAGGAAAGATTTTTGGGACATACCTGCACCTGTTAACAATGACAACAAGCTTATGTCTCAGGGTTGCGTAGCGTATAACCAGCTCAATCTCTCCAAACGAACCCTGATGATTCCTAATGGCCCTAAAGAGAAAAACATATGCAAAGGTCACTTTTATTTCTACTCTTTCAAACATGCAGCAATTGCCTCAGCTCACCATATTTCAAGGAAGGCTAGAAGTCGACATTAACAGAACATGCAGAGAACAAAGTCTCACTCTGGATAGGTGGCTCCATCTGACAGGTCGAATCGTGATGAAGCAATGGAGTTCTCCGACAGGAGGCTGTGAGAGTCGAACCGACGCAAGTTTCCTGATGAAGATGATTCCTTCCTGTTTTCAGGTGCCTGGAAGGAGCCACGGCGTTGAGCTAAATAACCTTCATTTGGTGAAGTTGGCACTTGTTTCGGAGTAGAGACAACAGGAATTTCTTTGGAGGAAACTACGTTAGAGGAGGATGGAGCGTTGGAGGGACTGGAGACTGAGGTATTCCCTTCTTTTTTGGTCTGTTGCTGTTTGACTTCTGAAGGAGGGTTGACGATAGGCTTGGGTGGAGGCTCTTCCAATTTAAGAATCTGTGTGAGTTGAAGACATGAGCAATGCTACTGTGGCTAAAACCGTCACTTATGAGAGATTTGGAAAACACAATGGGGAAACCAACAGAGATCATTTGCTTTGGGTGTGTGTATGCATGCCCACCCTCAGAGTGGCCTTCAGTTTGATCTGGCTGGTTGCTCCAGAGCGCTCCAGCAAGAAGCGCTGGTCTAGAGTCAGGTCGGAGGTGTTGAGGAGGCGACTGAGGGGCAAGTTGAGAACACCGAGTGGATTCTTCTTCTCAGGCTCTTTCACCTGAACCACATGAACAAAGAAAATATGAAAAATACAAATTACATTAACCTCATGAGGAAATCTGACAGATTAAAAGAGTCTAGTTTCAGAATATGCTTTAGAATCATAAAGTAGTTGTGGAAAAATAATGATTGAAGAATATGGTAAATACAATTAGAAACCTTTACTTCTTTAATGTTAAAAATTGTAATAAAATAAAAAAATAAAAAAATTTGCAAATAGTTTTGTTGCTTTTTTTTTTGCCAGAGAGAGATAACAAACCTGAATAGAGAGGTGCTGCGCTTTGACGTTACGCACAAAGAAGGTGAAGCCCTCCTCCCACACCGGGTCTTTGGAAGCATACACAACCTGGGAAAAACAAGGTCAAACATTTTTAATTTTAAAACTTTAGAGAAAATAATACTTAGAGTTGCTGGTGGGCTTTAGTTTTTTTCCCATGCTAAGTCAGTCGTAAAACTAAAAGTTCTGATTTAACTAGAAATGACTAAAATGTGTTTTAACACCTGAACTTTGGCAAAAAAAGCCCAAATGCTGCAGTACTTCATTCAGGTTTGATTATGTTGGGCTTAAAGTGAACTTTTATTACATGCATTGGCCCTTTGAAACCTTATTATATTATCTCTTTTTGACCTCTTGATTTCTAATTTTGACCTTCTTAACTATTGTATGAAATCTATAAAAATTACACAACTAATATTTTCTTTTAAAATATGCTGTTGACAGTACTGTGACTTGTAGAATCTGGAGTAGTGAAATACAGATAATCTCTGTTCTTATCTTACTGGAGCCCCACAGAAGTAAATAACAAAATAAGTCTGGGTGTTGAGACATCCACAGACAGACACGTTTCTGTCACGAGTGGAATTTGTGTGTGTGTGTGAGAATTTAGTTGAAATATACATATATACATATACATATTCATAATAAAGCTCCTCAATGTAGACCATTCTCTGGTTTAAAAAAATAAACTGCTACATTATGAACAACGGGGAAATATTATCACACAAAGTGTTCACAAACATAACTACTGTATATAAACAAAATTGTAAAGTTGATAAACGGTAGCAAATCAGCAAGTCTAACCATCTGGATTCATCACATATGAACAAGAATATAAAGAACATAAACATTTAAAGGGGAAAATGACGTATCAGCATGTTTAAGTGAGAGCAATACCTTGCTTTTCTTAACATCCTTGTCAACGGAAAATTCAACAAAGGAGTTGGGGCAGGCGACTCTCTTTGTGAGCTGAAAATAAAACAAATCAGTGAGAGTATCAGTTCTCCAATTACTGAGTCTATGTCAACACTAATACCAGAATTACCAACTTGCAGTTGTAAACCTCTAATAACCAGTTAAGTTGCAGTTTACATCCAGTCCATCATCTTTTTGTGTGAAATTTTGTCATAATTACGGTATGAATTCTTCAGCTGTGGCCAAACCTGTGCTTGTGAGCTTAAGTCAGTGTTTGCCTTTGATTTCATCCTTTTTAAAGATTTTTTACACATGCCATCCATTTGAAAAACCGCAGTGAACAAAAAATGTCTATAAAGGAGCACATAAATTTATTAATAATAACTAAGTAATTGTGCAACTGTGAAAAACAAAACAAAAAACAAAAAAAACTCCTGCCCCAAGTGGAGGAGTTTAAGTATCTCGGGGACTTGTTCCCGAGTGATGGGAGTAGGGAGCGGGAGATCGACAGTCGGATTGGTGCTGCGGCTGCAGTGATGCGGACGCTGAACCGGCCTGTTGTGGTGAAGAGAGAGCTGAGTGTAAAAGCGAAGCTCTCAATTTACCGGTCGATCTATGTCCCTGAGGCTGTGGGTAGTGACAGAAAGAACGAGACTGTGAATACAAGCGGCGGAAATTAGCTTCTACCGAAGGGTGGCTGGCCTCTCCCTTAGAGATAGGGTGAGAAGTTCAGCCATCTGGGAGGGGCTCAGAGTAGAGTAGCTGCTCCTCCACATCGAAAGGAGCCAGTTGAGGTGGTTCGGGCATCTGACAAGGATGCCTCCCGGGCACCTCCTGGGTGAGGTGTTCCGGGCATGTCCCACCAGGAAGAGGCCCCCGGGCAGACCCAGGACACGCTGGAGAGATTATATCTCTCGGCTGGCCTTTGTGTTCCCACGGATAAGCTGGAGCAGGTGGCTGGGGAGAGGGAGGTCTGGGCTTCTCTACTTAGGCTGCTGCCCTCGTGACCCGGCACCGGATAAGCGTAAGAAGATGGATGGATGGATGGTGAAAAACAAAACAAAAAATCCACATAAGATCTAGATAATAATAGCAACAAGCTGAAGATCACCTTCTGGGATTTTTCAACTGTATTTAATATGATTCCAGAGTTTCTACTGAGACAGAAGCTACAGGAAATCTCACTAAACACGTCGTTTATCTCATGGATCACTGCATACCTGACAGGCAGGCTGCAGTATGTGACACTCGGCGGCACTCTGCCTTCTATCATTGAAATTCTATGTGGGTTCTACAAAAGTTGGGTGTTTGTCAACAAGCAGACTGGAATCTTATGAATTCAACTTAGTATTTAATGCAAACACGCCACAGAAACTGGGATATGTGGGGGAAAAAGAAGTGTAAGCTGAGATTCATTAGAGGCACGGACACACACACACACACACACACACACACACACACACACTACAATGGGGCAACCCTCATTTTTTGCATTTCAGAATAATGAAACCTTAAGTTAAGAAACTCAGTGCTCTCTCACACTTTACTTTTCACACACTTCTGACTGCTTTTTCATCCTATGACCAGCAGAGGACAGTCGGAGGCAATGAAATTATGCCACCTTGCACAAAGTGGAAGCTTAAAAGCTCTGAGTTAAAACATTTTCTTAAATAATTCCCACGGTTTCCTATAATTGCCCAAAATATCAGATAGATGGGATTCATATTTATTCATAAAGTCTAAGAAAAATGTGAATATTGTTACCTTAGAAACATCATTCTACAACTAGTTTAAAAATGTAGTAGTTTAATGACTAAGTTTTTCTCAGCACAGTCCTGATGAGTTGTGCAAGTGTGAGAAACTTAACCTGGAAAAACCTCAGGTGATATGAAAACCAGCTGACAATAACACACCCATACAAAATGACAAGCATGCACCAGACAAACTGGAAGAACCAGCTTTCACAGACACAACCACACCTAGAGCTACAAGAGAAAGCTAATCTGACCGAGACACCAAGATACGAAAGCACTGTCAACTGCACAGTGTTAAAATGAAACAGAAGCCGAGAGTTTTATTGGACAGTCAAAGAAAACAACCATCTGTGTATGTGAACGACAGACTTTGAGGCAAATATCTTCTCGATTTATCATTAAGAAGGAAAAATTATGTGAAATCTATGTGATGTGCAAAATGAAATGTAGAAAATGCAGAACTGCTGCCAATTTTATTAACTGGCAGCAGTTGTGCAACGACACTCTCGTCTTACCCGTGCTTCTTTGGGGTTCTTCCCATGTTTATGACGGTCTGCAGCCTCACGGCCATCTTTCTATACAGAAGTGGAAGAATATAACTGAGCACACTTGAATCAATGCCTTACAATAACAGCAATATTTCCCATTAGAAGATACTTACTGGTAGATCAGTGGCATTGTCCAGATACACTGCAAGCATAGCACAGGCAAGGTTGTCGGTGGACTGGAAGAAAGTGTTGGAGAGGGAAAAATAATGTGATTTATGGAGCAGCTGAGCGCAGTGCACATCCCGCCGCAGCTTTTAGTTCAAAGTAAAATGTACGAACGCGGATGTTAGCGAGACTGATGAAACACTGGGCTGCTGTACCTCCTTCATCAGGCTGGTGTCAGTCTGAAGGGAAAACCACTGGAGCTTCAGATGAACTTCACCATGCTGTATGTCCTCCAGAGCAAACCACTGGGAGAATAAGATGATGTTTCAAAAGCTTTAATGTAAATACAAAACTATAGAAAATAGTAACACATACAAGAGCATTTGATAAGAAATGTTGTGTTATAGAGATTATTGAGCTTATTCAGGATAAAAGAGCTCACCTGATCCATTTGTTTTTCCCTCTTCACTTCTCCCAAATCGAGGTTATATCTAAAGCAGATGTCAAATAAAAACATAACGTCAATAATGCGTCAGAACTGAGGAGGTGTTTTATATCACCTTCATAGCTACAAATCCACTGATGTCAACGACTCTGGGAAGGACTACCATAAGATTATTGATGCTATCCACAGATTCTGTCCAATACGGTTTTCTGACCATAAAAAACAGACCTCAACAGTTTCAAACCTGTCATACTGTAGCCTGGTTCTTAAAATGCACTGAGGCAGACCTGGCTCTGCACCAGGACTCAGACCAGCATGATGAGGTAAGTAAAAGTACTGGAGTCTATCAGTGCTACCCTTCTGCCTCGTACTAGATGCACCTTTCAATTTTAAACTCCTAGGTGACTTTCTCTTCGAGCTATCGCGGTCACAAAATTTTCAGAAAACTTGACCTCTGACCTTGACCTTGAGGTCAGGGTTACTGAGATTCAAACTCATCTATGACTTGTAGTGCATACAGCTATGGTATCAATTTAAAGCTCCTATGTCACCTCGTTTTCTGGAAATCACATTTACAAACTCAAGTGTCCCCTTTGCCTGCCTGGCGGGATGATGACAACACCCTATCAGCCTTTTACAGCAGAGAGCTAAGAACCAAAGACATCATAGGTAACACAAAATAGCAGAAGTATGCTAAATACCTTCCAAGAAAATCATCTTTGTCTGTATCCTCATCATAGAGCTCTAATTCCAGCTCTTGGCCCGGCGCTTCGTGGACAACAAACTGCATAAAAAAACAAACAAAGATATTTTAAAATGTCTTTCAAGTTTAATGAGTCTGATTTCTTAAAATATTATGGGTAAGGTTTTTAGTAGATTACTTATAGAAAATGGGATATTAGATACTAATAAATTGTAGCCTTCAAATAATGAGTTATTTGTTTTTTACAAGCAAAGACAAGCATCTCTGTCTTCAATAGCATGATGCACACGGGATTACAGTGTAAGAAAAACGTCTGTGTTAGGATGATTGCATCAAATCTGCGCAGGCCATCTGCTCAGCCATCTCCGAGTTACATACAAATTTTACAAATTTGAACATATACAATGATTCTTGAAAAATTTTAGCTTTGCATATCAGATACTTTTCGATATATATTTTTGGGAAAATGGTCTGTTGAGCCACTTTCAGGCCTTATTGTGTACAATCTGAGGCAATGTTTGAACATGAATATCTCAAAGACTGTTAAAGATAAAAGCCTAAAATGTTATCTTGTCTGTCCTGTGTAGGTGTGGCAGAGGAGACAGGTGTGTGCTGTGACTGATGACTGTCACTCTATATATATCTGGGGATGGTGGAGATGGTGGGGATGTGAGTGTGCAGTGGAGGAGCTGAGGAAGGAGCTGCCTCCTGATGCAAGAGTGCATTGATATATAATAAAACATCAGCACAGCAAAGACCTGTGTGTGCATCGGGTCCTTACCACAAACTGAAGAGAAAATACTTTTGATAAATATCTGCATATTTGTCATTTTCGACCTACTGCCCTGGAGGACTCTGACAGTTAAAAAATGTTTTTAAATCAATTTTGAAAAAAATACTGTCGAAAATGATTTGATGTGTGAAGCAAAACTTTCACAGCTTTCATTATATAAGTTCAAAATGTTTTAGGCAGATCCGAGATGGTTGTGCAGAAATTGTTCTAAAAACTAGCTGATTTGACCTGCTATCAAGTTTGTCTGGGAGAATTAAAAGAGGGACAAAAACAGCAGAATCAAATAGTAATCCCATTACTGAAATCAAAGTGTGTGTCAGTGAAGTGTGTTTGTGTTAGCCTACCTCATACACTTCATTCCATTTTGGGTGCAAATTCTCTTTGATGGTCTTGCTTTTGAAATTTCTGTTGCCCACTCTGAGTGTGGCATAGGGGTCTGATTTGCCTTTCACTAAACCCATCATGTATGTGTCCTTAGCCACCAGATCTCTTGCCTCCAGCAAGTGGACCCTCACCACCCCCTAGGAAGAAAAAGCACATGATTCATATTAATGATAGAATCTTTGTATAATTAACAAGTAAAAATAGGTTAAAAGAGCAAAAAGTTAACATATTTTGCCTTAAAATGCACTGTGCTTATTCAAAAAATCCAAGTAGCTACTGGTTATAAGGTGAAAATAAATGTGTGAATTGGAAATGTGATGGTACATACACGAGGAAGTGGAAACCTCATTTGGTCCATTTTGACCTGGTCTATGAGGGGAATACACATGCGGTTGGGCAACACCATGAGAGAAGCGATGATGTCTATGATGGTGTCCTCTGACAGTGAACTGTAAGGCAAAAGATGGAGTGAGATGAATAAACATCAAAAAGTCTGGATGACCCTAAAGAGACAACAAGAGAATGATTCAATTTAAAAGCATCTCTGGGATTTTCTTACCCAAAAGCAGGGCTGTCCAGAACGTTTGTCATGCCAGTCCAGTTTATTTCTAGTGTCTGAAAAAAATCAATTGGAGATCAATTGGAGATTTAAGCAATGTTAATCACATAATTGATTAAAATCTGTCGCCACTTACAGGGCGGCGAATGAAGAAAAAAGTGACTCCTCCCACCAGGGGGGCTTGACCAATAAGAGGCTCTAAAATAACTCTCATCATCCCGTGGAGCTGGAAGATTTAGAGAAAGCTTTATAAGAACAGTAAGCATGTGATGCAGATAGATAGAGGAAAGACAGAAAAATAAGATGCTCACTTTAAGTCCTTTCACACCAGCTGTGATTGCTGGGTTCACCTGAGCATCGATATCCACATCACCAACATAACTGCAGAGTAAACTGAGCTGGTCAGACATAAATGATCGCAAGAGAAAACAACATGCAGACTACTTGGAATTTACATTTTAAAAATGTGTTTGACCGACCTTAAGTTCATGTCCAGAATCACTTCCCTATGTTCCACTTCATGTGTGTATGCTCTTATTCCAGTGATCTTGAGAGGCTGAAAATAAAGAAGCATTTAAAGAAACTCACTCAGTCACAAAAATCATTGCTTATTAAAGTGGACTTGAAGCAGTACACAGCAGTGCACAAATCAAAGCAACTCACTATGTTTCCAAAATGGATCTTGGTAAAAGTAAATGCTTTGAGTGCAGTATTGCAGGCCCTGACAGACTTCTGGATGTTTTCTCTTAATAGCTTCTCCATGTACATCCCAAAGAAAGGCCACGCCTGCTCCAACACCTGAAGACATAACGAAAAACACCATGTGAAAACACCTTGATCAAACAGTAAATGGAATCTTGCTTACAGTATACTTTTAAATTAGGTGAACTCGAAAAGGTGTATAGTATTAAACTTTTGTTTATCATTTCAAAGTGACAGGCAATTAATACGATTTTTTTATAGTAATTAAATGAAAGATCGTCACTCATTCAGTCTGCTTTCAGCTAATATATCAATGAATCTGACATTCTTTCCTTATGCTGTGCATTTAGGTACAGTGTGCATTACACTGTACATCAAACACAATCAATTAGCAGCCATGTGACCTCTGCCATCATAAGGGGGCAGAGCCCCCCCCCCCCACACACACACACAACATCCCCCACAAGACATTTCAGTATTGATGGGACACATACCACATACTTGGTGTCATAGCTCATAAAGCTCAGATGAGGTGGAGTAAGTGAACTTCAGTACTATACCTTGTTAAGCCACTGAACCTTCTCCACATCAGTGAAATTCACCTTTAGGAAAAAATAGATTAAAGTTAGGAGTGGTTTTGTAAACATAATCTCAGTTGAAACTGTCTGCACAACATGCTGACATGAAGACAGTGCTGAAGATATATTACTTATTAATTATACAATATAATTATAGAATTAGTCATGCAAATCTAATTCAAATCAAATCACTTTTATTGTCACATCACATGTGCAGGTACACTGGTACAGTACATGCGAGTGAAATTCTTGTGTGCGAGCTTCACAAGCAACAGAGTTGTGCAAAAATACAATAACGTAAAACAAGCAAAATATAAGAATGGCTAATTCATTTAAAATGAACGCATCCAACTGCTTTAAAATGAGAATTCGGGTCTGCTGTATTTAAAATGAATCTTGCATGAACTGAGACTTTGATTTAATTGTCATTATCATCAGGGGCTCTGTCACCAGCATCTTTCACGGTCATGGACACACGAACAGATAAGCCCGTAAAACACAAACTACAGCCATCAGTAAAATCTGACCTGGTTTCACACCCACTGTGCATGCTGAATTCCTGTAACATTAGAAGAAACCTCTTCCATTGTCTGTCCTCTCCCTTGTTGCGTGCCATGAGTCACTCTTTTGGGTGAGTGTGGTGCAATAAAAAATGGACCAGCCTGAGTGTGTCTTGTTATGCAAAACAGTGCAAGGGAGAACGATACTATTTCCTACAGTTCTAAACAAATAAATGGCATGGTAGCTTTTTCTACGATGACTGGAGAGCTGCTGACCTAAAAGGCTTCGCTGCCAGGCTGCTGAAGTGCTCTAAAGCAAAACAGATGCAGAGCGACAGTTTCTTACTGTACACACATTTACACATAACCTACCCAAGATGCCATTTGTAGGGAACCTTTCAGCTCGGTGTTGATCGTGTGCTTTTCATTGTCCACAAAGTCAATAGCCGATCCGATCCGGGCGTCCTTCCACTGGCGATTTTTCTTCCACCAAGTGAGCATAAACATGCACAGCAGCACCCAGCTAATGCTGAGGCCCAGGTAACCCGTCAGGTATACGGGGTAGAAGACGAACACGGCTCTCCCGCAGTAAATCAGAAACTCCATTAACATGCGATTGACAGCCGAGGAGCTCAGTTTCTCAGTGCTCATCGACGGGCTCTCCCCGAGCCCCGCTCCCTGCACCGGGCTGCTGGTACTCACCGGTCCGGGAGATGCCATTGGGTCGTAGTCCTGCTGAGGACTCGGGTCGGAAAGTCCAGAAAGCCTAAGTAGGCGCAGCGCCCAAACAAGCTGCTGTTTTGCGTATTTCGTTTTACAGAGCAGCTAAACCAGTCCGCCGCACTCTCCCTGCAACCATGACAGTCCTAAAAACTTCCGCGTTAGAAACTTCCCATGCCAGGTAGACACACCTGCGCCCATGGGTGGGGAATACAGTCAGCTTAATTAAAAAAATAAAACAAAAACTCCACCCTAACAATAAACAAGAAAAAAACCCCATAAGCGTGGCTTTTGCGCGCGCGCGCACACGCACATAAAGAAAAATAAATTTCAATCGGTGTGCACTCTTTCACTCTTTGGCGAACAGCGCAGCAGAAATCCAGATATAATAGTGCAGTGACTCACTGTGTGCTGCAGATAGCGCCAGAGTGAAGGCTACACCAGAGACTCTGATTTAAATAAAGCTCTGTGATGGTAACTGTGATTTCCCTCAGTGGTTATCAAACCCCGGGACACTATAATAGCGGACAGGGGGAGAAAAATGACCATTCTAAGGGCCCATGAGTGACAAGGCCCCTAGAAAACAGCCGACAACTGTCATTTTTAACACGCGCTGCTACCTAGGAGTACGATGGCTCCGTTAAAAGGGAAATCTGGGGTTCAAAAGCGACAGGTAAGAAATTTACCTCGTAGCGAAGTCCACATGAAAGAAACTGCTTGACTTTCCCGGTGTTAGTTAGCTTACTTCATTTCTAACAAAAAATAATCTTTGGCTTATTTTACCTAACATCAGCGCAGACAGACCATTTTAAACTTCTATGTACAAATTATCACTTATCTGACGACCTCCTGCTAGGCCAGTTATACATTAAAATTAGAACGTTTTTAAGTAATGTTCTGGATTTATTTTCCACACTGTCTGTTGCAGGTGGTGAGAACTTTCAGTAAGTTCGTTTAAAACCTATTTGAGTTCCACTCGATCTTAGGACAGAGACGTATTTTAGTTGGTAATCCTTTGTTTGAAAATTGATACCCAAAGAGTGTTTTAAGTTATATTCCAGTACTGCCAATACTTAATATTATGAATAAAAATGTTTAAGCATTAAAAAAAAATACCATAAATCTCACTTGTCTCATTTGTCTAATTTCGATATAGA
Organism: Oreochromis aureus; assembly: GCF_013358895.1. NCBI lineage: Eukaryota > Metazoa > Chordata > Actinopteri > Cichliformes > Cichlidae > Oreochromis > Oreochromis aureus. Next base: position 4,281,995 of record NC_052957.1, on the reverse strand, counting down.
AGTTACACATAGGTAAAACCTGACATAAATGTCTTTCACAGAGGTGGATAGTGGTTACTGATAAACAGGGCTTACATTTTAACTGTGTTATGAGATGCATTCATTATGATGAGAAATTAATTTCTGAGAATATTATTTTATTTGTAATTTGGGCTCTGACAACTTGACAAAATTAAAATCTGTCAACCCAGCCTATAAGCAATTCTATACTTAATTCATGTTATACTAAAGGATGTGGGGGCACCCTCAATGACGTGAGGGGTTTTCATACCTTGAAAATACACAAAATGTGTTATACAATTACCAGAAAATGTTTGTGTTCCTCTAACAGAAAGTGGTATTCCTGTTATTTGTTTGAAAAGAATCACAGAATATGATGGACACTGTTATTGTCTTCCACAAGGAGACAGTATAGGGTGAAATTTAACTGAATGAACTTTTAAGTGAAACTACACATGTAAGAGTGTGCTGATGCTCTCATCCCCGCCCTTATTTCACTAAAAACAACTTGCATCATGGTAAGGAAATGGGAAATGTATTACACTATCCATAGTTTCCGCTAGATTTAATTTTAAAGGTTAGTTTAGTTTTAGCATATAAGGCCTTTCCATCTCCCCTGAGCAGAACTATTCATCTCCTTTTGTAGGATGGGCAAGCATTCAAATGTTTGTCCAGAAGAAATGTTATGACTGACTGTGATCCTAACAAGGATTTTGGTACAGAGTTAAGGGAAGCAAGACCAAAAACCAAAAAAGTAAGTTTAAAGACAGATTTAGGACAGAGTGATAAACCTTTCCATGGATTCAGATGGATACACAGCTACACTCACAACATGTGATAAGTTAAAGCTGGATTAGTTTAATTCAATTCAGTTTTATGTATATAGCACCACATGGCAGCGGCAGTCACCTCAAGTTGCTTTGGAAGGTAAAGATCCTCCAGTGATACTGAAGAGGTAAAAGCAGAAACAGAAGGTGTAGAGTTTAAAATAGGATTTTATTTCTTTTTAGTCTTTCTTTGATAACCTTAAACTTGAATGTATGTTTAATCAACACATAAAAACACATAAAAATCTTCTGTACTTAAAATAGAAGACAAAAAATAAATAAATAAATAAATAAAAACCTGTGTAGGGTTTACAATGCCTAGGAGGCGAAAACAGTAAAATAAAGTTGGACTTTGGGTGTAGACCTCCATGCTTTTGAGTTTTTGTGTCTCAAGATCAGGGGCATCTATCTCCTCAAGTGACCATCTTATGTTTTATTGTTTCCTGTATTTTTCCTGTATTCCTGTAAAGCACACCTCTGACAGCCAAACCCACCTGTTCTCTGACTGGATTGTTAAGTTTGTGATTGACATGACATTGACCAATAAGCTGAAAGGAAGAAAAATCAGGTCAAAATTCGTAGTTGCAAGTCGAAACTCACACACAGCCAGGGAACTCGAGTGCAGAGTTTTACACGTAGTTTTTTGCTTTGTATCTGTAAACAGACCTTAACAAAAAAAAATGTGTAACATGTAAATATTTTTTACAAACACACAAATTATCATCTATAGATGCACAAACTCAAAATTTTCAGATATTTTGGTTTACAATGTTACAAAACTACGCAGTCTGATTTACAAGTACAAAATATTTATGACCACAATTTCGACCCATACAAGGCTCAAATGGCTTTGAACAGTGGACCATGCAAAGCTAGTCTAATAGAGTTAAAGAATAAATACATGGAGTTAAAAAGTAGCATCATGGGCTCACTTTTATGATGTAAGTTGATTATGTCTCATAATCCTGTTCACTGGCTGCATCACTTGAATGTAATCAAATACTCAGGATAAGCCTGGGTGTCATGGAAGACAACAAACATGGTGGGATTGGCAACGTTGTCCACAACACTGTCGTACAGGTCAGTGGATCCATGTTTTTTTGCTGGTGGTGTAACCATGCCTTTCTGTCCAAGGGTGAAGTCACCAGTCAGAACTCGGCAGACGTACATAAACTTTTCCCCGTTCTGATTGGGCTTGGAGTAGGTGTCATTGGCAGAATAACTAGCATTGACAGCAAAGTATGTGCCATTGCCATATGATGCAGCTGAAAATGAAGAGCAGTAGAAAGTCAACGAAAAAACTCTTTAACATGCTTTCTGTTATTTCTAGTAGTTGCAGCAGTTTGAAAATCAAACATTAAATGCTCTCAAACTCCCATAACCTCACAGTTTTTTATGTCTGAAATGATACAAAAAATACTTCTGTGTGCTTTTGCTAATAGTAAATCAAACTTACTTGTCGTCAAAGACATAGAAATATGTTGCCAACCAATTATACATGATTCTGAATAAGAGAAATGGTATTAAGTGCTGTTGAACACACAACTGAAAGTTCATATGTGGTGTATTTATTAACAAATTTTGTTAAGTATAATATGGAAAAGAAGAAGATGTAAGGAAGTGCTTTCAACAAAATAACCACCGCCTTAGTTAAAAGTGAGTGAAAGGTTGAAGATGGAGAGGCTGATACGGTGTGGCTGCATATATGTGAATAACAGATAGGAGGAGAGAGAGGGAGGCAAATGGACAAAAGAGTATAAAAAAGGCGGCTCGGAAAATGCGGTAGTGTTTTTCTCTCTGTCTTGCGATGAGCAGAAGACATCATCTGAAGATTCAGTCCTCGGGTTCCACAGATAGAAATTACAGCAAGTACACCGGAGGGGCAGCCACAACCCAAACACTCTGGACCCATATATTAGATTTTTGATATTTGACTTTACTTGATGGCTACAGCCATTTTCATCCTTTCAGCAAAACCCACTTCCATCTGTTCTTCCAAATTTGACCTCTGTTCCTTTCACCTACATCTCCACTGAAGTCTGTTCCAATCACCACTTTCTCCCCCGAAGACACACTGACAACATTTAGCATCAACCCTTTGATTTCCAGCCTGAAACTCATGATTCTGTCTGACACTCTCTTCACCTCCACAACACTATTTACATTTTCTCCCTTCAAGATGATCCCTACTCTGTTTCATTTCCTATCTATATCATTGTAGCACAGCTTGAATCCACCTCCGGTGCTAATGGCCTTGCTTCCCTTTCGCCTGGTATCCTACACACAATATATATCTACCTTCCTTCTCGCCCATCATATCAGCCAGCTCTTTCCCTTTACCAGCCACAGTCCCAGTACAATCCCTATTCTGATAACCACATTCCCACCTTTTATTGTCTCTCACTCTCTTCTAAAATATTTATTTTCAGCATTGTTCCTTGTGCAAGTTTTCTCCACATTCTGTGCATTCCGTTCTTTCTGTTTTTTAAAGCTGATTTTGAAAAAGTGTGTTTATGGCCAACTCTGTAACTCTCGGTAGCATTAAGATCAAACTGAAAACAGCAATTTGCACACTGACACATCCCCCACCCACAAATATCTCACCATTCTTTCCTGCATAGCTCCTGTTGAAGCCGCGGTCATTAATAATTGGCACAGTTGTGTCGCAGGTACCATGGAAAAGACGTCTCTCATTATTCTGATGACCATTTCTCACCTCCATGTCACGCTTCTTGAGCTGTAGACTTTTCCACAATCCAGGGTTCTGGATCCGCTCAATCTGAGAAGAAAACATTTTGTTTTTTTGCATTCTGCCACAAGTTTATGTTCCAGGATTCAAAGCAAGGAAAATTTCTGTGCCTGAAATATAGATTTTTAAAAAAATTTCTGCACCAAAGTTGACCCTTTCTGCATCAACTTAAAATGATGACATTGTCATGTCAGTGATTTTATTTTATTTAACAACTGATTAATTAATTGATCTTAAGATATATCAATTATATCATTACTGGAAATATTTTTTTAAATACAGGAATATTATTATATTCAGTATAGGTGACACCCAGACTTATTCTAAATATAGTTCTGGATCCTGTGAATGTGATGTGATTGTGATTTCTGTTGTGTTTACTTTTAAAGATATTTCTGTGAAACATACTTTCAAAATAAACTTAAAAGTGTAAATCTAATTGTTCAACCTAGGAAAGGTTATGACTAAGAGTAAGAGATGATAAAGAAGAATTGTTAATGCCACCTTTGTAACAGTTCGATTGCATGAGGCCTGGAACAGCTTCAGGATTTCATCATATTCTGATGTCTTGGCCTGCACTGCAAAAGCCTGACACGTGGTTTTGGCTGGCATGTGCTGCCAGTGTTCAGGAACGTTTTCATCTCTATTTTTGCTTAGCATTTTACTGAGCTCTGAGTTAGCTCTAAGTACATCATTGCTCAGTCCTTCAATAATGAGTGTGGCTTTGGGTTTACTGCTTTCTATCTTTATGCTTATGCCCATGGTCTTCTGCATGTCAGTAATTTTCTGGCGGTCTTCATCAGAAAATCTAAGGACACCGTTATCTTCAATTTTGATGGTCTGACGTGCTTGGAATATCTTGTCATGTAAAAGTTTCTTGGCCAAGTCGACGTTAGCTTGTGTGTCACCACAAATGTGGAAGCAAGTAGCCTCCACTTTCAGACTCTCAACAACGTCTTTCTCTGTCTTGGGGTTTTCAGTACTTCCACCAGTAAAGAGTGCTGAAAGAACAAAACAAACAAAAACAACATTAGAACTTAACGTTCAACACTAATTAGAAATATAGGAATGTTTAACCAAAAAGTACTTTATTCTGTGTATTTACATTTGATTTTGGTCCATCCCCAGTTCCACCCTCCTAAGTCCTTAGAATCAGGATCAGCAGCTTCCCTCTGTTGCATACTGCTGTGGAAGTCTTTAAGCATAGGTTTCTGGAAAATAACTATGCGTATTGTGGTGAGGGAGTTGGAAATGTTTTGGCTCATCACATCAGTCACTGCATCCAACATTGCATCTGCTACCAGTCTTGCCTGTACATTGCCTTGACCTTGAAAATATGATTGTTACTATTAGAAATTTAAGAAGGCTGTCATGGTCCAAGTCACTCCACTACTCATTTGTTAAGGTCAAAATTTAAATATGTGTCCTCTCTTCTTTGGTCATCAAGGTTTCTAGAACATTTCTTTTTCACACAGAAAAGAGGAACCTTACTTTCAGCTTGGGTTACTTTTAGCTTGATCAAGACATTTCCACAACTCAGCCACTGAGTGGAAATTTTCCTGTATTAATGCAATTTATTGTTTTTGAACAGATGTGTGAGGGTATGTATCAATGCACAAACTCCTATGACTGTAACGCTGTGATATTTTACATTAGTTCGTGCTTGCTGCACATAAGGATTCGGTCTTGGTTTGGTCTTTTTTGAAACAAGTTCTTAATATTGTGTGGCAAAGATTTGTTTGCGGCTTTATACATTATGTGTACATTTCTGATTTGGATGGAACAATACAAAACATATAATGATGTTTGATTCATGAACTGTTTAACTTTATAAAGAATTGCAAAAGACTATTTTGCCTTTTAATATAAGTAATCTTGGGTATCCAGGATAAGGTGAGATTTTTATTTTGTGAATTTGAGCATGCTGCAGAAAATTGAAACCTGGAATTTGTTGCTTCATTGTAAATTGGTAAATGGTCTTGTTCTTATATAGCACTTTTCTACTCTGAGCACTCAAAGTGCTTTACACAACTTGTACATTCACCCATTCACACCCATTTGCACAAGCACTTTCTTCTACGCTGTTTCTAATTGCTTCCTATCTAACATTCACACACATTCATACTCCAGTGGATGCATCGGAGAGCAACATGGGGTTAGTATCTTGCCCGAGGATACTTGGCATGCAGACTAGAGTAGACTGGGATCAAACTACCAACCTTCCTTCACTCTAGGTGACCTGCTCTACCACCTGAGCCACAGCCACCCCCAAATTCTGCACATATTTCTGCAGCACATGCTAGTAATACTTTTTTTTGTCATAAACCACATCATCTGATTGAACTTTGTCTATTCCTTGAAAGAAAGGATAGTAATGGTCCCCTTGCCTTAGGACTAAGCTAATGTGAATCTGTCATGGGGTGGAGTATGGAGTGGACCCAAATCGGAGAGGATTAACTTAACTGAAACTGGACTTTATTTTATTTGTGGCAGCAAGTCCATAATGCAGTAGGAAACAAAAGAACAACTATCAAAAATGAGGAATGAAGAAACACAAGGGCTAACCAACTATACAAAAAGTGCTATGCAACAATGAACAATGAGAGACAAAGACAATATGTATCTCACAGGATAACAAGAATTTGGCAGGTGGGAAAACAACTGACAACAAATAAAAAGAGAATAAATAAATCTCACCTGTGCCGATGGCAGGAAATGATACAGAGGTATAGGAAGTTTTCACACACATCTGGAGTGCATCTTTCACAAGCTTGTTGATTTTTACTGGGTCTGTCTGTCCAACCAGGTGGAGAATCTTCTTACACTTAAGGTTACCTGGCTGTGTCATTATCATGCCGGGGTTGGACTTGGCACCTAAATGGGGAGATAGTGTTTTTGAGTGCCTTTGAACCTTAAAGATTGCGAGCATGTTTATTCACGCCAAATTTCCTTTCTTGAAAAGTTTGGCCTGTGACTGGTTTTAGGACTAGATCAGCTTCCATTGTAGTGTTGAGGAAACAAAAGTGTCAGAATGTAGATGGTGTCAGCTCTGAGTTACATAAAATCATAACGCTGTTATTTCTTACCCAGATTGTGGCATTCCAGTTCAACAACCTTACCAGCTGCCTCTAAAATAGCTTTAGAAACTCCTGGAGATGACAAAAACACATAAAACTATATAAAAAAATGATGATCAATGTAGGTTGTTGTAATATATAAAAAGAAAGGTTGTTGGTAATTGTTCCGTTGGTTGTTACTGTAGAGTAATGGGGACAGAATGACATGGAACATTAAATATTTTTTAAAACTTGATTTTTTGCCTTTTTTATGATTTACCTGACTTTAGAGTAAAGTTTTCATTGGAGGAGCTGACAATAATGTCAGTGGTCTCTGTGGTTATGTCTCCTGTTACTACCTGTATAGTCACATTTCCCATTTTGGTCTCATGCATGTCTGAGGTTGAGATGATCTTAGAGAAATGGCCTCCTGAGCACAAAAAGAAAATTAACAGCTAAACCCATCATAATACAGTTTTCTCTTCAAGCTTAATTTATTATATATTGGTACAATGAAATATATTTTTCAAGTATTTGCTTAACATATAAAGTATTTTTTGTTTTTTCAAGCTTATTGAACAATTTTTTTTTACATGTGTTTAAATAAACTAAAGATTAAAGTACAGATTAAATTGATTCATTGTCATTAAATTGTAATTTTGTACACGATGGGGTACTCCATGCCTTGATTTTGTGTAGAACTTGAACCACCTGAGGCATTACCAAACTTCTTAAGCTCTTCACTGAAAGCCTGTAAAAAGAATCAGAGTTGTTCTATTAAAATAATCACAAACAGCAGAAAAAAGGCAGTTCAATTTTCTGAAAGGTCATCGAGGCTAACTAAACAAGTGAGTCAGTCTCCAGAGACTTTGGTTCTGCTGCAGAGTTAGGCATATTGACAATCATGTTAATAGTCTTTGTAGCTGCCGTCATAGGCAACTCTCGCATTTAAGTTCATTTTATTATATATTTAAGGTTGAAACAATAAGTAGTTGAAATAAGAAATAAATAGTAATTCATGTTTGTTGATTAGACTTATATGTTTAAATGTGTTATTTGTGGTAATTGTGCAATTAGATAGGAACCTTTTCTATAGTTCCGTCTGTTGTTGCTAAGAGGGCATTTTTTTGGCTGTCACACTCAGCAAGCTAATTAAGAGACGAGCCACGAGGTTTGCACGTCTACAGAAAGTTATAAAAGCGTGCCTTTTTGGACCTCCCCACGATGTAAAGATGAAAGTTTTATTCCCTTTGAGTGAGGCCGATGAGCTAAATGTTTTATTTTGTTTATTATCGTTGTATGTAAGTACGCGAGTGTTGCGTGATATTCAAGTGCAGTTACCGCAGTGTGAGGTGTAATGTGTATTTTATTGATCCTTTTGTTGGAATGTTTCGTTATATATAATGCTTAAGGACTTTATTAAGAATATTCATTTAAGTTTGTATTTCTTTTTAGTTCTGACGGCATTGTATCGGCTGTGGTTGGACATCATTGCATGTTAAGACATGTGGAAGAATCCTCCTGTCCGAAATAAATGTCAGTTAAAACGCAAAGAACAAGTTGAGCTTTATTAAGACTCGAGGGGAGTAACAGTCTTTATTGTTGTTTTTAACAAATTTGAAGGGTTGAGAGTCCTTGATCGGAATTAAAGAGCTGTTTTACCACAAATGTCTTTAAAAATGGACTTTTTTTGTTACCAGAAGAAGACTTCCATGCTGTTTCATGCATTTCAGCATTTACTTTACTTTCTGAATGCAGTAGCTATGTTCATTTTTTTTGCTGCAGATTTGTCTGCAACACATCCATGATGTGACCCTTTTCACCACATCACAACATTACTCTACTGGATTAAGATTGAGTACTGTCAATTAACTGTCATCTCCAAGAAACCACTTTGAGTTCCTTTTAGCTTTATGATGTGGCTCATTATCCTGTGAAAACAGCCATCAGAAGATGGGTATCGATTCACTGATCCACATCGCGAGGATCTACAACAAGGACATTGGAATGTCATTGGGGCCGGAGAAATGTAGTCAGATGTAGGGATGGGAATTCATAAGAATTTAGTGATTTTGATTCCATTATTGAAATCACTTATCAATTTGATTTCTTATTAAGTTTCTTATTGAGTCTCGTTGGCTCCACTTTGAGAGTCACCAACATGACTAAACAGCATGTCATAGACATTACTGTGGGGGGGTGTGGTCTGCGGTGGCGCTGCTGTGAGCTGCCTGACACATACCAACAACAAACCATACCGCAGTCCACACAGACTTTTATGCCAGCGAGGCGTGATTGCAGATGTCGTGCAGGTGAGCCCATCTCCCCTGCAGCTGCACTGCAGACCACGCCCCGCCAAAATTACATTTGTGCAAATTAATTGCATGCTATGTGGTCAAATGTTTGTGGTAATGTTGGAGGTATTTCCCCTCTTTGCTGTGGTTGATTATGGGATTGTTACTCAAAAAAGTAATGATTACACACATTACACAGAACTAATGATGTTTCTCTTAGAACATAAAGCAGAGAGCAAAGATGAAAACCAGCTATAAACTATATCTCTGTGTGTGTGTGTGTGTGTGTGTGTGTGTGTGTGTGTGGTTGTTGGCGTACAGACACGGAAAATAAAAGACAATATTACTTAAGATATCTGCAAGGCAGCTTGATTTGCTATGAGGTTAATTAAGGTGCAAGCTTTTTGTTTACCTTGATATTTTGTGTATCTCCTGGGTAAATTACCATCACAACCTTATTCAGGTGTTTGGGGTGTTTCTTTTTGCTAAACTCTAGGATGCTATCCAACATCAAAGAGGCTACGAGGGGTATAGGAAAACCCAGGTTTCCAGTACCAATGGCTGGCAAGGATATGGAGGTTAGATTATTATCCTCTGCCATGTCCAAACAATCCTTAAATATTCCTCTCAAAATCTGTAAGGGAGTTTTAATAATACGCATTTTTATCATTTTTGGATTGTAGAAGTAACTTAAAAAGTACTTTACACATAATGTAACACATTACCTTTTCTCCTGTGCCATGATCCTTATCCCAGTGAGGCGCAATTGCATGAAAGACTTTTTTGCTATATAGCTGGCAGCCCTCAGTAACAATGATCTCACCAAGATTTCCAGTAGCGCCCTGTGCATTTATTAACTGCTGAAGTTTGGGTCCAGCTGCACGCAAGATGGCTTTTGAAACCGTTCCTCTGTCCAGATTAAGGTCTGGAGGCACAGTATTCACAATCACCTCCGTCTAAAAATGTAGGAAACAGTTATCAGTCGTGTGTTCAGCAGTGCAAATAACTATAAAAAACAAGAAAACAAAAAATGATAATAAAAGAAGAAACCGTCAAACTCTTCACTAATAAAGATAATTTATTGCTAGAGGGTAGGGTGAGTAGTTAATGCTACATACACACCCTCGTAGTCTGGCACCTTGTGGTAACAAAAATTCTGTCTTAAAGTAACTACGTGCTTTGAATTAAGTATAATAAAAATCCAAATTACCATGGAAAACTCTATGTTTCCCTTTTTAAGAACAATGTCCAGGCCTTCGTTGGTCTCCACATGATACAAGTACATGTCAGATCCAGTAGGCTGAAAAACTGGTGGCTTGTGAGCTATGGTAGGACCTTGTTGAGAATGAGTGACACCGTGGTTTCCAAACTCCTGTTTGACAGCAGCCACCATATCCTGAACAGCAGTGTCATCATTGTTCACGAAATGGATCTTCTGCAAGGTAATGTCATCACACTTCTCATCACAATACTCCTTCACTGCTTTAACAATGGTGAGTTCACACTGCTTGTGGGAAAAGCAGCCCAGGCCTCTGCCAATAGATGGAAGAGCTACTGAGATGCATCCGTGGATTTCAGCGAGTTCTAAGCTTCCTTTAACAGCTTTGCTCAACTGAGCTGAAGCTTGCTCAAGTTTGTCTTTTTCATACTTGGGTCCCACAGCATGGATGACTTTTTGACAACAAAGCTGCCCTCTTGCATCAGTTATGACACAGTCTCCTGGCTTGAGTTGACCCATTATTGATTTTATTTTGTCACATTCATCTTGTAACTGAGGGCCAGCAGCCTGCACAAGTGCTGCTGCAAGACCAGTACTGTGTTTCAAGTCTTGATTGGATGGATTGACAATTGCCTGCATTGGGTAACTGCACATATCTGCCTTGCAAACAGCTATTTCCACTCCTTTAGGTGTTTTAATTTTATATAAAGGTTTTGGTATTTGTCTAAAGTCACCATTCTTATCAACCAGTTGGACCAGACAACCAGTTATATTTTTGATTGAGGAAACATACATAGCTTCATTTTCCTGGAAGAGCTTCTTCACTCCAGACTTGTAAACACTCAGACTGTCAAAGACTACAGCAGAGACGACACTTTCAACCACAGTCTTGCAATGTGTCACATTCACTCTGGATCCACTCAGACAGATGGCCTCATTTCTGTAGGACACTCTCACCTTGTCTTTCACTTTCTCCATCCAAGATGTGTTGAAATGTTTCAAGTATTCAACGACAGCATTAGCTTTGACCACAACAGTTTCTTCGATGTGAGCGTTCTGTGTTAAAAAGTCACCAAGCTGTTGCTGAACTTTTATGACACTATCCTTGTAGCCTGACACCACGACTTGTTGAGCAGTTGTGTTGATTCGAGTTCTGCATGGCTTACTGTTAGCCTGCTCTAAGTGACTGACCAGCTGCTGCCACTCTGGCTTCTTCAGGACGTTACTGTCTTCAACATTAATGTACTGAGATGTTAACAGCTGTCCTAGATGGTCCTGAGCATGAGACAGATCTCTGTCAGACACAGCAAGGAGCTGCACCCTGTTTCCACTGATTTCAAATGCTGCGTTTATTTGATGAGATGTGAGGAGACCATCTGTAAGCTCCTCTTGTTGCTCATCCTTCAACAGTTCAAGCACATTTTTATCTAATTCCAGATTCTGTCGTTTTAATGCAAGTACTGCATCCAATATAACTTTGCTTGCTGCATTAATCTCTTCTTTCTTCAGTCTGTCAGTTTCACTAACAACAGTCCCTGATAAAATACCACTGTCCTTATCAGGTACCACGATCACATTTTCATTCATTAATGCCTGTCTGATGTTTTTCTCAGACTCTTCCCATGCCTCTGAATGTGGGTGAAATTTCAGACATTTGAAATTTGGCACAGTTTGTGCAAAGGAGTTGATGGGCTCAGCGATGGCAGCAGAAAGTTTTAGTGAAGGCTTGTCTTTGCCACAGAGGGCCCTTCCTAAAGATTTATAAAAAGGATAAACTCTGATGTCTTCACCCTTGATGGAATGCTTCTTCAATATATTTTTAACAGCTGGTTTAAAAAATACAACAAAACATGAGTGTGCATTATTAACATGTATTGTACAGTTACAGCAATATCTAAAATGTAGTGTAAATGAATTACCTCGATGGTCTTTAAATGTGATGATGGCAGACTGTTCAGTTTTATTAAATATGACACTTTCCACATCCCCACTTTCAATTTCAAAATAATGCTGAAGGTCTTCTTCACTATAGTTTTGAATACCATCAACTAGAACTTGCTTTGTGACTTCGAGAATTCTGGCCGAAAGTCCCTTCTCTATGAACATCATATTTTGGTGGGATCTTGTCAAAAAGTCAGCGATTTCTGTGAAATAGTGATTAAAATTCATTTTGTTACAAACTCCATGGGATCCCTTTAATGTTGATTTAATCACAGGTACACCAGTGTATTTAGGATCAGCAAGGTAAGATTCTGATATATACATTACATTACATTACATTAGAGTACTTTAAAGTATTATCAGTAATCAGGGTAATGTTGACACTTTGCTGCTTCATGGTGCCCCCATTTAGTTTAGAAAATTATAAATATGCAGCCTTACTTTTATGCAATGAACAAGTTATGCTATATTATATAATTTCAGGTAATTCTATAATATATAATGTGAACTGTGACCAGATAATAAAATGTTATATTATCCTATGAATATGGACTTAATTTTTAAATGGGTACCTTTTCTACTCTGGAAAGTCACCACAGCAGAGGAGATGTCAGGAAGGACTTCCAAAGTGAAGTCATGAGACTTGACAATGTTTTCCACCAGGATCTGCAAAAACTGCTGGTTGGTACAATCAGAAATATTCCCTAAAACAGCCGAGTTGGAACATGGCTCTCCATCTGCTGTATCATCATCTCTGCCTGTTTCTTCTGTTGGAACTGTGGCTGTTGGGTTGCTGTCAGCAGTGCTTAACAGTTTATCAGTCACAGCAACAGCCGCTGTTAATGAGACATGTAGATCAAGTGAATGAACAGATACTTCTTAGATGATAAAACACAAAAATACTATCAGTTATGAATTCAGATCTATCACTATGTTATGTTTGATATGGATTTACATATTTAGATTTATAAAGCAAAGAAAGAAAGACTCGATCCACAGTCAGAATAAACTTGCTTTGAACAAATACTTAACGTTGCCAGAGTCTCAATGGCTTGTTTCGTGGTTGTCTCTAACACTTCCTCTCTTATGTGTGCCAAGCAGTGTCATTCATTTATTCATCCTTGTGGACTTTTGGGCTTCACATTCAGACTAACAAAAACATTGATTTCTTTTCATTCTATTTGCCAGTGAGGCTTCCATTTGAGTCCTCTAGACTATACCACTTGTAATATCAGGCTTTCTGACCCCGATTTTTATCTCAACTTTACCTTTAAAAAAATCATCCAAGCCTTTATCTCAACAAGCTGGGATTATTATATTGCCTCCTATTAGGTCTCATCCAAAGTGAATGTTCCACCTCCAGCTCATTCAAAGCTCTGCTGCCACACTTTCATTTAAAGAGACAAAGCCACATACTCTCATCCTTGCGTCATTATAATTGCCACCTGTTAGACGTAGAACTTGTTTTAACTGTTAAAGTGTTTAATGGCCTAGGGCCGACCCACATTGTAGATTTACTGGTAACTTATGAAACTAAAGTTTAATTTTCTGAGTGGATTATCCTGTTTTAATCCTCTAACAAGGCTGAGAATGTTTGTCTCTCAGATCTTGTCATTGCATTTGTGTGAAGACAATATTTTGATGTGTTGAGAACAAAAAATTAAAATTAGTTTGACAAACATGCAGGCATGCAGGGAAGTCCTCCCTCCACTCCTTTTCCTGTCCGCCCAGGCCTACAGCATTCATCAGCTGCCACTTACAACAGCAACATCGTGCAACACATTGGGTGGAATAAAGACAAATAAAGACTGTATGTGCTGTTTGATCATCATTCAGTCTGAGAGGTCCTTCCCAAAATGACAACAGGATAGTGCTTCATTTAGCCAGATCCAGATATTCACAAGGTGAATATTTTAAACAACAAACTTTTTGGCAAAGACATGCAAGCAAAGACAATATTATTTAGAAGTCAATTTTACAAAATTACAAAAGAAAACTAAATAATGGATAAAATTATTTATATAATTTATATTTTTAGATTCCAGAAATACCTTAATTACATACATAATATGTATGGCAATGTTTTAGTTTTCTTTGTATATACTGTTTTTATTTGGTACTTACATTTTGTTCTAAATTTGTCAGATGGAGTTTCCTGTGTAAAAAAAATAAATAAGATTTGGATTATATTGACATTTTTCTGTCAATATTGTCCAACACCAGAATATAAGAACAGCTTTAAGGTACACAGAGCAGAACAGCTGTTGATAAATGATTCATGACAAACTTTTCGTACCTGTGATGATTTCTCTTCAGTGGGTAAGCGGACTGTCAGCTTCAAAACACCCTTTTCCAAACTGATCTGATGCGACTCTTTGGCCAGAACATTTCTCTGATCTGTGACACAGCAGAAACATATGTCACTACATAACTCAACTATTAATATATTATCTTTTAGCTGACTAAATAAAACAAACATTTATTGTGACAAACTTACCCTCCTCTCTCTGGAACCACACAATCGCTGTCCTGCTGCCATTTTCATACTCCACCTCACACTCGCCACCACCGTTAGATTTCTTACTTTGAAAGTATTTCACTAACTTAATCTTTAATCTGGGAATGTTGGTTTCTTCGAGCTCAACCAGCAGAGGATAGGAGTGTACGCCAGCCATTGTTGCAGGCCGGGTTCTGTCTGCCTGCTGTCAGTCTTTCACTTTTTGTTTCACTTGTACATACCACACACATTGCTGTCCTGTCATAGATGTAAAATTTAAAAGGCTTGCATGATATTTATATAAAGCTGGACTGAAAGAAAGCACAGGGCCATTAATCATGGCAGCACAGGAATGAGTTCTAAGCAGAAGATCGATAGAGGCTGGGATCTACCACACCAGGCAAGACCCCAGGTACAGTCTCTGCAAAAAGTCCAGCAAACACTCAAAAATATGATTCTTAACTTGTATAGCTGTCAGTAAAATCCAAAGCAAATATACAAAAACAAAAGTTTATTCATTATTAAGGGAAATAGGCAAGATATGAACTGAATGTGTATCTATCAAGTACATTTTTTGTGACCAGATTGTACAGAGCCTGTGCGCATGAACCTCACGTCTTTACCAACATAAACGCGCCCCCTGGTGGTGGACTTGGTTCATCACGATTCTAACTAATGATGGGAATTCATCTTTTAAGAGTTGGTTCTTATGGATTGCTAACTAAGAAGAACCGGCTCTTTTGGCTCCCAAACGACTCTTCAGATTTTCCATCCATCCATCCTCTTCTGTGAACTTATGCACGAAATATACAGGGTGGGCCGTTTATATGGATACACCGTAATAACATGGGAATGGTTGGTGATATTAAAGTCCTGTTTGTGGCACATTAGTATAGGGCCAGTAGGCCAAGCAAAGCACACGCAAGCGTCAGCTATGGTTCGTACGTGCTGTGTTGTCGGTTGCAACGGTAGATCATACGATATGGAAGGCAAGAAGCTGGAAAATGGGCTCTCTTTTCATCGTTTCCCCTCCTGGAGGCAACGGGAGGGATCTCATGTATCCGAGGACGTTAGGCTTGGATTGCAGCGGTCTGACGAGCGGATATCGAGTTCTCTGCCATCCCCAAACGAGAGCAATTGCCCACCTGAGAATTCATGTTGCGCGAGTAATAGGTAGTTTGCGTAATAAGTTCAAAATGCTACACACTACAATGCCAATCCGATTACTCATATCATGTGAGGGTGAAGACACAACACTGCTTGATAAGATTGTTAAGGTGTGCTGTGTTTTGGTGAATATGTGCCCCAGTGTGGTTGTCAAACCAGGGCCAAATGAAACTTGCTCTTGTTGAATATTCATAAAACTGCTGTGTTGCATGTACAGTTCATTGTAAATAATTGTACTTTCTGTAAAGTGGTTTCAATAAAACAGGAAAGAAAAGTATGTTTATTTTTTTTTTTATTCAAGATCTGTTCACATGTACTTAGCAAGTACATACACATGAAATGCAAACTATTTACATGGCAACGCACAGCTGGCTTCAATCGTGAATCGTTCATCTAGAGCAAATTTTGGGGCAGCTGCTGAGGAGAAGTCAATGTTATGTGCAACCTCTGGCTGTATCTTGGTCATATGGTCAACGTATTCACAACGTGGAGGCTTAAAAATGGCCAACTCTTGTACCCAACCGTTGGTGAATCAGATGTGCGCCTCCAGGAATTTATAATTACGAAAATGATTTCCCCTATGCGCTGACTCCACAGACAAGGTACGCGAAGATATCGGGATAGGACAACGGCGGTAGGCTGTCTGGGTTTCCACTCCACTGCCTTTTTTCATACGGGTCCACATTACCGATGCACGCTATTTTTTCCAAGTACCGTCTCTTGGCGTCTGGGCACAATCAGTCGTGATACAGCCCTTTGTCTTTTGCCCTGATTTTAAGCATGGTTTTGGCAGTAACGCTTCCAACACAGTGTGTTTGTTTTGATTTGTTCCCTTCTGACATGGCGCTGCGATCCCACAATGCACTGCGGCGTGACGTCAACTCCAAAGCCCTATATGTGAGGGGGCAAACTCCTCAAGATGGGTGGTGACCATGGTGGCCATTTAGAAGTCGGCCATCTTGGATACAACTTTTGTTTTTCAATAGGAAGAGGGTCATGTGACACATCAAAGTTATTGGTAATGTCACAAGAAAAACAATGGTGTGCTTGGTTTCAGCGTAACTTTATTCTTTCATGAGTTATTTACAAGTTTCTCTTTGTTCACAGCCATTGACATGTCGAAGAGGTTAACACGTGAGGAGCGGATCAAAATTGTGTTGATATCTGGTGAATGCAGTAACCGGGTCATTGCAGCAGATTTCAATGCAAGACACCATACGAGACCACCCATCTCCCATGCTACAGTTAGTAACTGCTTGCTAAGTTTCGTGAAACTGGTTCAGTGTTGGATTTGCCAAAATGTGGACGCAAGAAAACTGTCACTAATGAAGAAACATCAGTGGCTGTCCTAGCTTCATTCAGCAAGAGCCCACAGCATAGCACTCGCCGCATGTCACTGGAGAGTGGCATTAGTTGAACATCCCTTCGGCAGATATTAGCTACTCACACATGGCACCTGTTACGCCCCACTTAAAAACGAAGTGTTGACTGGGGTGGGGGGTAACACAAAGTGAAAAAGAAAACAGGAACTACTGGAAAATAGATGTCATTAAACATGATTTACTGCACAAAACTACTAAAGTAAAAATGAACACAGGGAAGCTCTTTTCTTCAGGGTCTCCAAGGCCAAAACAACAAACAAAACACCCCCTTTAGCTAAAAATCAAACCAAGAACTCTCTAACCAAAACAAAATACAATGGCTGAGCTCCCTGTCTAGCCAAAAACAGGAGAAAACGATTGAAACAAAAATGGCAGAGAACCCCTACCTGCTTCCACAACGATGAACTAATTAACACAGTAAGGGCACACCTTTGCTTACAATAAAAGAAAGAAAACCAAAGTTTCACCGAGTTTAAGCTCTCTCTCTCTCTCTCTCTCTCTCTCACACACACACACACACACACACACACACACACACACACACACACAGGCCTGCTGCCCAAAACACTATAGCTCACAGCTCTGGCAAAATGGGGGAAGTGGCAGGGGCATGGCAGTTTAGGATGGCAAACCTCAGCTGTGGCTCATGAGGCAGACCTGTAACACAGGAAAAGGAGAAAAAAACTCTCACAGAGGGAGAGCCACTAGAGGTCAGAGACCGTAACAGCACCCTTACAAACCCCAGCTACTGCAGCATCTCAATGAGGATGACCCAGATCGGCGCACAGAATTTGCAGAATGGGCAAAACAAAAATTGGAACAGGACCGTCAGTTCACGCAGAAGATTTTGTTCAGTGATGAGGCAAACTTTTATGTGAATGGTAAAGTTAACCAACAAAACCACCGCTATTGGTCTGACACTAACCCACATTGGATGGATCCCTCCAAGACTGTTGGAACAACAAAAGTGATGGTTTGGTGTGGTATATGGGGTACAATGATAGTGGGTCCATTCTTCATCAATGGAAACCTCAAGGCCACTGGATATTTGAAATTGCTACATGATGATGTGTTTCCCTCTTTATGCACTGAAGCTGGCACGTTCCCTGAGTTTTTCCAGCAAGATGGTGCACCACCACATTATGGGTGCCAGGTCCGAGCATTCCTAGATGAACAGTTTCCTGGAAAGTGGATTGGTCGTCATGGGCCAGTTGAATGGCCCCCAAGGTCTCCCGATCTGACCCCCTTAGACTTTTATCTTTGGGGTCATCTGAAGGCAATTGTCTGTGAAGATACGAGATGTGCAGCACCTGAAACTACGGATACTGGATGCCTGTGCTGGCATTTCTCCTGTGGTGTTGCTATCAGTGTGTGAAGAGTGGGAGAAAAGGGTTGCATTGACAATCCAACACAATGGGCAGCACATTGAACACATTTTATAAGTGGTCAGAAACTTGTAAATAACTCATGAAAGAATAAAGTTACGTTGAAACCAAGCACACCATTGTTTTTCTTGTGACATTACCAATAAGTTTGATGTGTCACATGGCCCTCTTCCCATTGAAAAAACAAAAGTTGTATCCAAGATGGCCGACTTCTAAATGGCCACCATGGTCACCACCCATCTTGAGGAGTTTGCCCCCTCACATATACTAATGTGCCACAAACAGGACTTTAATATCACCAACCATTCCCATTTTATTACAGTGTATCCATATAAATGGCCCACCCTGTATATTATATCAAACTTTTATTATTCATCAGAATCAGAATACTTTATTAATCCCTAAGGAAATTATCTAATTATATGGCTTGTTATGCTCAAAATATAACAAACAAGGAAATTTAAAGTAGAAAAAAAACCCATTTTAAAACGTTTATAAGAGTTTAACTGCTTACCAGTGAAAGTAGGTCAGTGCTGTGTGCTCTCAATGCTTTCAGTTTTTTTCACCTATAAATGATGCTGGCTTAAATTGGGGAGAACTCATGAGCAGTGCTGTTCGCTACAGTATCGAGAGGTCAGCAACCACTTTCAATCCTTTCGCTTTCTCCTTCACCTCAGCGCTTTCCTCTGAAAGAAGACAACTGAGTCGTAGTTGAGTTTAGACAATTTTTACATAATTTAACGACACATTTCAGTGTTGTCGAAATATATATCCTTTGTAATCGCTATTATTGTTCTTCTTCCTTGCTTCATATTTACTTGTTATTTTTTGTGGTCTCTGTGTTTTCTCAGTCAGATCTGTGTTCTGTCTCCATGTGTATCTTCTATCACTGTGTCAAATCTGCATGTCTTAGTCAAGGACAAAGGACAAGGACAAGTCTGCCCTTGTCCTTTGTCAGAGCGTACTGTTCAGTTCCCTGGTGTTATTCTGGTTCCTGGTGGTCTCCAATAGTGTATCAACTTTCTAATGAGTTTGGTAGTTTGCATTTGTTTTTTGGTTTAGTTTTTATGTGTTTATCTCTTATGTGGTTTTTATATCGGTCCAATAAAGGGCTAGCCCTTAGTTAAACTTTCACCTGCCTCTGGTCTGCATCTTGGGACCTCACATTGTATCGTGACAGCCTTTTATTGGGTTGTAAATTCTGTTTAACTGTTACATTTACCTTTTGCTGATGGCACAAAGCTTGAGCGAAGAAGGTGAGAAGGAGAGAGACGGGCAACAGTGGATAGTCAATGTCAACAATATTTAACTATTTTTTCTCTATGTAAAATTTACAGATGTAACACTTTATGAACCTGTGTAAGGCTTTTTTGTACTAACAGTCAAACACAATGAAGCCCACTGAACAGCCTCTATATAAATTTTGAAGCTTGTTGTTTCTCTGTCTCCCTCTACTGTTTTGATGATATAACAATGGTATAAATATTTAATATAAATATTAAAGGAGAAAAACACTGGTCTTTCCAAATGAGCTGCTCATTGATTTCATTTTTGACATTACAATGTTTTTAATCATTTAACTGCATCCAACCTCAGTCAAAAACCAAAAAGTAAACTCTTTTGTTGTTACTGTCAGCACCCTGGAGTGCTATTCCTTCCACTATCACCAGGGTGGCGTCTGTGTTCCTGTGGTTGCTGACCTCCGCCCACGCACTCACCTGCAGCTGTTGATGAGGCCCTATGGGATTTACGGCTTGGTGGAGTACTGTTCCTCGCTGGAGCGTTGACCCACCTGTACTTCCCTGGACCAGCGCCTGTGTTCTCTGGACCCGACCCGAATAAGTGTGAGTGAGTGTGGTTGCAGTGTTGGAGTGAGAAGAGTTTGAGTGTGTCCCCCTCCCCACCTCCTGTCTGGACCCCTCCTTGGAACCCTGGAACCCTTTTTCCCATCACTGTATATATGTACATTATTTCACTGGTGTGTAAATAAACTCCTGTTTGACTGCAGTGTTGGAGTCCTGCTCGTGAGTCCTGCTCGTGAGTCCAACTTCAGCATTCTTGACGGTATTCACATGCCAATATAAAATCATAATTTTTTAAAAAAAGAAAACCTTAAAGGCAATAATAAAATAAACTCAGGTACGGTAAAATTATGTGAATGAGATTTTCAAGATAAATAAGATCTTTAAGGTAACAATATTACAATATCTACAATATTAGAGAGAAAATCCAAAACTCAAACAACCCTCTATGAGCACTTGTGACAGTTGGAAGGAAAAACTCCCTTTTACTAGAAAGAAACCTTTGGCAGAGCCCGGCTCAGGGAGGAGCTATCTGCTGTGACCAGTTAGAGTGAGGGCAAACAAAGAGAGCAGGGAGCCCTGTGGCAGGGAGCAGGGAGTTTTTTTTTATATACACAAAGCAAATGTGGTCAGAAACGAGTTGGCGCTCTGTGTTTTTTAGGGTCAAAAGCCCCGTCCAGCGCTGTGTCTGGGCTGAAATATTGAGAGTGACGTAGTAGCGCAGAGGGTCTTGCAGCATGCTTACACATCACACTTGATAATGTTTAGAAGAATATTCTCTGGGCCAAAGGAGTCCGAACAGAACATCCTGAACTAGATATTAGAATCAGTAGTAAAATAATATTGAAATCATCAGAGCTAGGCAGGGAGGTGTTTTTCTTTTCTGTCTTTCTGATTCCAGGAAACGGAGCAGAGAGGAGGTCAACAGGAGTGAGTGAACGTGGAGGAGGTGGAATAGAGATGTCAGGATGGCTTCGGGAAGAAGACAGACATAATAATCATTTGTTATTGTCGCAGTATAAAAACTGTATGGCCCGAACCAAGGCAATCCTCCATGTGAAGACAGGTGATAGATTTCACATGGAGGTCCAGCGCTGTAACTTGTAATTTCAACTGGCAAAGCAAATTAAATCTTTTTAAATGACAGGCATTTCTCTTGTACTTGATTTGAAAAGAAAATGAACACCACAGATGCACTAAAGATGGTTAAGAAAGAAAATATCAGGAAGTTGAAAGACCAGTTTAAAGCGATTCTTTGACTGTGGATCTGTAGGCCTCAGCAGCGAACAGTCAAACTATGAAAGTACTACTTGTTGGATAAAGAAAACTCTGACAAGGAAATGGCTACAAATGGCTGATGAACCACAAATAGAAGACTGGCTAAAAACTATTCATGAAACCTACTCAATGCAAAGACTGCCCTAAAAGACAAGAAGAGAAAAAATGTCAGTGGCCTTTAAAACCATTAGTGTTTTGGAGATTGTCTCATTGCTGCTCCTCTAGAGAACCTGTTGCTAATTTCATTAACACCAAAGCATTTCAAACTATTTAACAACCTCCTCTGATACATAACTGACCAGATCATTATCCCAGAAGTTTTACGGACTTGGTGCTATACTTAAAAAAATGTTCCTTTAATTTTTTGAGCAGTGTATGATCAATTTAAAGCCACTTTGAAAGTTGTTTGAAAGAAGACAGAAATTTATTATTCTTGACCAAAAGAAAATCAAAATTGGTTCAATGTCCACAGAAACACACAGACACACTCAAACACACATTAACATGGCAAAGTATTGAAAAAAAATCTGGAAACATCTTAGTTCGATCTCCCACTCCCCTAGTATCTCAAGATACTTAAACTCCTCCACTTGAGCACTCCACCCTTTCCAGCTGAGGACCATGACCTCAGATTTGGAGGTGCTTATTCTCATTCCTCCTGTTTCATATTTGGCTGTGAATTGTGCATGCTGGACGCCATCACCTGATGAAGCCAACAGAACCAAATCATCCTAAGAAGCAGGGAATAAATTCTAAAACCACCTAAGTGGAAGCCTTGCTCGAGTTCGCTACGCTTAGAAATTCTGTTCATCAAAGATATGGACAGAATTTCAGATCTGGAGGCTGTTCCTCCCAATCACGCCCCTCCAGGTCCCACTGAACACAAGAGCATCTTTTTACCCGTGTGTAATTGGAACATATTTATATTTGTTCAAAGAAAATTACTAAAAACATCGAACAGATGCTGTTCAGAAAAAATGTATAAAAATATAAACATTTTAAATCACAGATTATCAAAGTTATTCCTTTAATGGTCATAAACTAGAGATTAAATAAAGTTTAGATAGTCATTTCAAATTTATTATATGCTAAAGATTTCCAAGAAGAGGGCAGGTAAAAATCAGGCTACAGACTATTCTAAAAGCATTTTCCTGAAGTTTTTATATACTTCAATTGAATGTAATCAAATACTCAGGATAAGCCTGGGTGTCATGGAAGACAACAAACATGGTGGGATTGGCAGGGTTGTCCACAACACTGTCGTACAGGTCAGTGGAGGCGGTGCCTTTCGCTGGTGGTTCAATCATGCCTTGCTTTCCAAGAGTGAAGTCACCAGTCAGAACTCGGCAGACATACATAAACTTTTCCCCGTTCTGATTGGGCGTGGAGTAGGTGTCATTGGCAGAATAACTAGCATTGACAGCAAAGTATGTGCCATTGCCGTAGTATGCAGCTGAAAATGAAGAGCAGCAGAAAGTCAATGAAAAAAATTCTGTAACACACTTTCTGTTATTTGTAGTAGTCACAGCACTCTGAAATCAAATACCAAAACCCAAGTTCCAAAAAATCTTGGACAAAAAAAATTAACTAAAACAAAAGAGAATGATTTGCAAATCTCAAACTCATATTCTATTCACAATACAACATACTTCAGAAAACATACAATCATTTAAACTGAGAACAGCAATAAGAGTAACAACTGAAATTCCAGTGACATTCACTTCAGTCACTACTCTCTCCCCACTCACAGCAGTCTACCACCTCATCCAATTAACTCCAGAATTCCTCTCTCTCTTCTGACATCACACCTATGAGGCATAGATACTAACATTTAACATTACCCCTCTGAATTCAAGCTTCAAACATCTGATCCTGTCTGACATACTCTTCTACCTTATTCTACCTTGATGATACTATTCACATATACTTAATTCAAGATTGTACCTAATCTGTTTTGCGTCCTGCCTATACCATGATAGAACTTCCCTTCCACCTCATCTCCTGCAGTAACAGTGTATCGGTCTTCCTCCTCTCTGTCATATCGAACAGTTCGCTTCCCTTTGCTGCTGCTTAACACAGCTTGCACCTCTCCTCTTTCTTGTCTTTGGGAAAGCACCCTTACCCACCCACTAGCACACTTTCCACAGTACCCTCTGCCCAACAGCACCAGAGGCAGTTGTTGTTAACCCAGTCTTCAACTGATCTGATATGGAAATCTCAGTCTTTATGATCTGCAGGTTTGATTTGATCAAGATTTTACACAGGATGTCCTCCCTTACACAACTTTCGCAATTTGTCCAGGCTTGGGTCTGTCATTAGGAGTACCCTGGCTTGTGCCCCCCTGTGGCTGGGTTTTGGGTGGGAATTATATATTGTTCTAAAACCTCTATATATCTTTCAGCATTAGTGGTACCTTTCCAAATGTGGAAGCTGTTGATTTCATAGACACTAGTGCCCCCCACTGCCATCAGGGATGCAGGGTTTTGAATTGAGCACTGCCAATATTCAAAATTGATTTTCAGCCTTGTACCTGTGCCTGTACCTGAGATTTCTCCAGATTCTCTTAATCTTTTGGTGATATTATGTACTTTAGATAATGAACTATTCAAACTTGCATTGATTATATATATATATATATATATATATATATATATATATATATATATATATATATATATATATATATATATATATAACACCAGCACGCCCCTGCGGGCGGGCGGTTTATCATCCTTCAAGCTCGGGTCCTCTACCAGAGGCCTGGGAGCTTGAGGGTCCCTTGCAGTATCTTAGCTGTTCCCAGGACTGCGCTCTTCTGGACAGAGATCTCCGATGTTGTTCCCGGGATCTGCTAGAGCCACTCGCCTAGCTTGGGAGTCACCGCACCTAGTGCTCCGATTACCACGGGACCACCGTTACCTTCACCCTCCACATCCTCTCGAGCTCTTCTCTGAGCCCTTGGTATTTCTCCAGCTTCTCGTGTTCCTTCTTCCTGATATTGCTGTCATTCGGAACCGCTACATCGATCACTACGGCCGTCTTCTTCTGTTTGTCTACCACCACTATGTCCGGTTGGTTAGCCACCACCATTTTGTCCGTCTGCATCTGGAAGTCCCACAGGATCTTAGCTCGGTCATTCTCCATCACCCTTGGGGCATCTCCCATTTTGACCTTGGGACTTCCAGGTTATACTCGGCACAGATGTTCCTGTGCACACTATGCCGGCCACTTGGTTATGGCGTTCCATGTATGCCTTGCCTGCTAGCATCTTGCACCCTGCTGTTATGTGCTGGATTGTCTCTGGGGCATCTTTACACAGCCTGCACCTGGGGTCTTGCCTGGTGTGATAGACCCCAGCCTCTATGGATCTTGTACTCAGAGCTTGTTCTTGTGCTGCCATGATTAGTGCCTCTGTGCTGTCTTTCAGTCCAGCTTTGTCCAGCCACTGGTAGGATTTCTGTATATCAGCCACCTCCTCTATCTGCCGGTGGTACATACCGTGCAGGGGCCTGTCCTTCCATGATGGTTCCTCGCCTTCCTCCTCTTTCTTGGGTTTCTGCTGCCTGAGGTATTCACTGAGCACACTGTCAGTTGGGGCCATCTTCGTGATGTATTCGTGGATGTTTCTTGTCTCATCCTGGACGGTGGTGCTGACACTCACCAGTCCCCGGCCCCTTCCTTCCGCTTAGCGTACAACCTCAGGGTGCTAGACTTGGGGTGAAACCCTCCATGCATGGTAAGGAGCTTTCTTGTCTTGATGTCAGTGGCTTCTATCTCCTCCTTTGGCCAGCCTATTACCCCAGCAGGGTACCTGATCACGGGCAGGGCGTAGGTGTTGATGGCCCGGATCTTGTTCTTACCGTTCAGCTGACTCCTCAGGACTTGCCTGACCCTCTGCAGGTACTTGGTGGTTGCAGCTTTCCTAGCGGCCTCTTCATCGTTCCCATTCGCCTGTGGGATCCCCAGGTACTTGTAACTGTCCTCTATGTCTGCAATGTTGCCTTCTGGTAGTTCAATCCCCTCAGTTCTGACTACCTTCCCTCTCTTTGTTACCATCCGACTACACTTCTCCAGCCCGAATGACATTCCAATGTCATTGCTGTATAGCCTGGTAGTGTGTATCAGTGAATCGATGTCTCGTTCACTCTTGGCATACAGCTTGATGTCATCCATGTACAGGAGGTGGCTGACAACCGCTCCGTTCCGTAGTCGGTATCCGTAGCCAGTCTTGTTAATGATCTGAGGGGGGTTCAGGCCTATGCAGAACAGCAGTGGGGACAGAGCATCTCCTTGGTAGATCCCGCACTTGATGGTGACTTGTGCTATGGGCTTGGAGTTGGCCTCTAGTGTTGTGTGCCACATTCCCATTGAGTTCCTGATGAAGGCTCTTAGGGTACTGTTGATCTTGTACAATTCTAGGCATTCCAGTATCCAGCTGTGAGCTGACAGGAGCTTCCACGTGGTGCTGAGGCAGGTTATTGGTCGGTAGTTGGATGGGACCGGTCCCTTCTTGGGGTCCTTGGGGATCAGGACCGTCCGACCTTCGGTTAGCCATTCCGGGTGTCTCTCGTTAACTAGCAGCTGGTTCATTTGTGCTGCCAGACGCTCGTGGAGTGCAGTCAGCTTCTTCAGCCAGTAGGCGTGAACCATGTCGGGCCCTGGTCCAACTCTTCATACTGGAGACCCTTTCTTGGATGTCTGCCACTGTGATGGTTACTGGACCCTGTTCAGGGAGGTCGCTATGGTCTGCCCTCAGATCCACTAGCCACTGAGCATTGCCGTTATGGGTTGCGTCCTTCTCCCATATGCTCTTCCAGTATTGCTCCGTCTCCAGCCTTGGTGGTGCTGTTCTGTTATTGTTCCCTTGCCACTGAGAGTACACCTTTGCTGGTTCTGTGGAGAACAGCTGGTTTATTCTCCTGCCTTCTATCTCTCTGGTGTACCTCCTCAAGCGGCTGGCTTGAGGAGGTACATATATATATATATACATACATATATATATATATATACATACATACATATATATATATATATATATATACATACATATATATATGTATATATGTATGTATATATATATATATATATATATGTATATATATATATATGTATATATATATATATATATATATATATACATACATATATATATATATATATATATATATATATATATATATATATATATATACACATATATATATATATAAAAAATGTTGGATAGTTTGCAGACTGGTTTACTTCTGGGAAACTTTGCCTCTCAAAGATGGTATGTTTTATACCCTTTCATGTTAGTGACCTGTTGCCAGTTGTACTAATTATTTGCAAAACGACCCTTTGGCTGTTGCTTTTTGGGATCACTTATTTTCCAGTCTCTTTGTGTCCCTAACTTTTTTGAGCTGTGTTGCTGCCATTAAATTCAAAATGATGTAATATTTTTTAGAAAACAGTCAAATGTCTCAGTTTAAATATTTAATGTTTTCTCTGTTGTGTTATGAATACAATATGGGTTTATAAGATGTGCAGATCATTGTATTCTGTTTTTATTTTACATTTTACACTCCCTCAACTTTACTTTGGCTACATACAAATAAATGAAGTGTAAAAGGTTAACATATGTGTTTAAGTTGAAATGTGTGGCTGATAAATCTGGATTAAACTGATAGTTAAAAAGTTAAGAGATAAAAAGACTTATGGGGTGTTAGTTCAGTTTATGTCTTCATAAAGAAAAAAAGGGAACACCCCAGTTATATTTTGGTCTTTGTTATATCTTTCAGTGTTGATTCAGTATTTTCTAATTACACTTTACATCTTCCATGGCATTACTTAAAAATACCACTAGGTGGCGCATAGCGCTCAGGAGGAGCGTAAACCCCCCTGGGAGGCAAATCTGCAGAATAAATCCTGCAGTTGAATCGTAAACAAGTTCATGATCTGTGCCTCTTTATTTCAATACACAGGTGGGTTACTAGTCCTCAAAATTACTAATAGGTAACACAGTAGACGCAATAAGACTGTTGTGAATGAAAGTATACTGTTATAAGTTAAGTACTGCTGAAGTATTGTGTTTTGAATGAGATCGTGCTAGGCTAATGGACTGGCTAGCGGGGGAAGTGAGCTTCAAGTACCGTAGCGATGTTAATGCACGTTCTCAGTTGTGTGTTTTCTATATGTCTTGTTGAGGTAAGACAGGATGCAAAGGCTGTAATTAATGCTTGCATAGCCGCTCATGTGCTGTATATGAATGGTTATTTGCTATTCACTGGCTGTGAGTTACAGTACATTGTATTTCTTGATGCAAGTGATATGTATGTGTAACCTGAACAAAGGCTGAGGTACCCTGGTCACTGCGAACCAATGTTATCTATATTTATGATGGTTAATGTATACTCGCCAAGGTTATTCCTGTACTTTTGACAATGCGCTGACAGTTGTTATGCCACACGTTACAAAGAATTGCTGGTTCTTATGAGAGGCGATTAATGACTTGTTCCCCTGTTGATGAGCAGAATAAATCCTGCAGTTGAATCGTAAACAAGTTCATGATCTGTGCCTCTTTATTTCAATACACAGCTGCGGGATCTAGGATCGCACCCCTCTCAGGCACCTGTCACACCAGGGGGGGCAACAGAAGTGTCCCACATCACTTGTTTATGTAGACTGAAAAGTTCACGTTATGTCAACAAAGGTTCAAAAACCTGTAATCCAGTGCCTCCCTTTCTATATTCTATATGTGGTCAAATATCTCACCATTCTTTCCTGCATGGCTCCTGTTGAAGCCACGGTCATTAATATTTGGCACAGCTGTGTCACAGGTACCATGGAAAAGGCGTCTCTCGTTATTCTGATGACCATTTCTCAACTCCATGTCACGCTTCTTGATCTCTAGACTCTTCCACAATCCAGGGTTCTGGATCCGCTCAATCTGAGAGGAAGAAAAATGCTTTTTTGTTCAGTCTCATGTAGATTTACATTAACTACTTTTATTGGCTTTTCTGTGAAACAAACTTTTTTAAAAAAAATCTTTAACACTAACTTTATAATGGCTTGAATGCACAAAGACTTAAACAGATGCATGAAAATAAATTTTAAATTTAAATTTAAATCTAGAAAAAATTAGTATCAACTTGATGATCCATTCACCAAAAACCTTTTGCTCTAATGATCTGAGTGATAAATAACAAATGTTACCTTTGTAACAGTTCCATTGCATGAGGCCTGAAACAGTTTCAGGATTTCATCATATTCTGATGTCTTGGCTTGTACTACAAAAGCCTGACATGTGGCCTCAGCTGGCATGCGTTCCCACTGCTCAGGAATACCATCTCTTTTCCTGCTTAGCATCATACTGATCTCAGAGTTAGCTTTAAGCACATCATTGCTCAGTCCTTCAATAGTGAGCTTGGCTTTACTGTTTTCTATTTTTATGCTTATACCCATGGTCTCCTCCATGTCATCAAGTTTCTGGTGGTCTGCATGACAGAATTTACCAATGGCTTCGTCCTCAATTGTGGTGGTCTGAGGTTCTTGGAACAACAGTTTCTTGGCTAAATCTACATCAGCCTGAGTGTTGCCACAAATATGGAAGCAAGTGGCATCAGCTTTCTGACCTTCAGTTGTGAAATCTTTCTCTTTCTTTGGTTTTTCAGTATTTCTATCAGTAAATATTCCTGAAAAAACAAATTAGAAGTTAAGGTTCAACACTGACTGGAGATAGTAGAACAGTACTGGACTTTCTTCTACTTATTTTTACCTTGGACTTTGCCAATGCCAATGCCTCCCCAGGTCCCCTGTCCTTCATCCTCAGGATTAGGATCAGTAGCTGCTCTCTGTTCCATGCTGCCGTGGAAGTCTTTTAGCATAGCTTTCTGGAAAATAACTATGCGGATTGTGGTCAGGGGACCGGAAGAGTTTTGGCTCATTACATCAATTACTGCATCCAACATGGCATCTGCCACCAGTCTTGCTTTTACATTACCTTTACCTAAAAAAACATTATAATACCATTATTATAATTTGAAGAATTGATTTGTTAAAGGTACATGCTAAATATGTGTAGTCTCAGGTTTGTCAGTAAACTTTCCAGAGCATCAAAGCCCTTCTGTAAGTTGATGCAAGTTAGAAGGAGGTTTAGTAGTTATGCAGTCTGATAATCATCAGGTCTATAGGCCAGAGTGACAAGTTCAACTCAAAATGCTTTAGCTATTCTTACAGAAGCGTAGTATCTTAAAACCTACCTTTGGATGTTTTACTTATTTTGCCAATGCCCACCCTCATGCCCTCTACCTTAAAAGATAAACAATTCAGTTTGGACTGCATTTTTTGTGAATCTGAGCAGAGACTTACTGAGGTCAACAAAAAAAGCCTTATTGCTAAACTCGACAGACTAGGAGCTGGATACAAGATATTGGCTGGTCAGTCATGAGACCATCTCATTCACGAAATTTAAAACTGCCATTTTTGAAACCTGGCAACGAGGGAAATGGCTACAGAAAAAACAACGCTGTGTTGCCCGAGTCTGATGAAAAGCCACAGACTGAGCAGCAGTTATATTCTTACTTAAACGTCCATCTTTTTTGTAGGGTTGGTGTCACATTAATTACATCGTGGGACGCCTGGACACGTTGCTATGACAACAACCATGCATGTTAGGTAGTACTGGATTGTAGTGGAAAACCACTCCAGGTCGAATTGTGGAAAGTCTTCCGAGTAGGTACTAATGGAAAAGGGGCTAAAGACAAGAACATGGGAACCGGTAAAGGAGAAAAAAACATGGACATGACTGAGATGAGGAAGACAGAGAGAGATGGACAGAAACAAAGACACAAAAGGAACCAAACAACAACAAACCAGAACCCGTGACCCAGAAACTTAGATAAAGTCAGAGACACTAAAATAACTAAAATGTACAAAGATTAAATTTAAATAATCTTCTTAATGCAGGGGTGGGGAACTAAAGGCCTCAAATGCCAGTGTCCTGCAGGTTTTAGATATCACCCTGGGTCACCACACCTGAATCAAATGATTAGTTCATTACTAGGCCTCTGGAGAACTTCAAGACCTGTGAGGAGGTAATTTAGACATTTAAATCAGCAGTGTTGGATCAAGGACACATCTAAAACCTGCAGGACACCGGTTCTTGAGCCCTGGAGTTACCCCACCCCTGTCTTAATGCAAAGGAAAGAATAATGAATCCACACAAAACTCCAAACACTGTGACATCACCCAATTAAAGTTTGTCTGGTCCTGAAAAAGAAAGTCTAACAAGAATACCCCACCACCACGACTACTACTATTGTTAACCAACATGAGCATACATCTGAGAAACCAGAGACTGAGGCTACTTCCACACGTACACGGGTATTTTTGAAAATGGAGATTTTCCTTGTTTAAAAAAAAAATTAAAAAAAATCCTGTCCACATGTAAACGCCAAAAACGCAGTCAAACGCTGTCAAGAACATGCCAAATCCTAGCTGTGCAGAAATTTTGGCCAATCAGAAGTCTAGAAGCCTGGGTGGGAAAGAGTAAACAGGGTTTTATGCAGTACTTAAACTTTTTGTGTTTTTCTGGGAAGGCAGCTAATTTTGTGTTGCTTTTCAAGTGCCTTCATCATTTCAAATGTTAATAACTAAAGACAGTATTTTGGCTTTTGTGTAGACTCACAACTTAGGAATGAACAAAATGCATACAGCATACATAAATGTAATTAAAAAAATAAATTTATTCAAAACTGACATCATGATTTAGGTTGTGAGACCGTCTGTGTTGAATGGAGAAGTTCACTCTGACGCCTCCATATTTCTAAATGGAGGGACATTAACTGTGTGTGTACATGTAAGCATGTAAAACTACAGTTATTTCCTCTAGTTTCCTACAAGTGAGTAGAGAAACAACAGAATTGTAGTTTGCAGTAGAGGGCATCAGCAAGAAACCAAAAAGATTAACTGTAATCAAATTCCATCCATTTTCTTCTCCAAGCCAGGTCGCAGGGGCAGCAGCCTAAGCAGAGAAGCCTAGACCTCCCTGTGCTCGGCCACCTCCTCCAGCTTGTCTGGGGGAACACCAAGGCATTCCCAGGCCAGCTGAGAGATATCATCACTCCAGCGTGTCTCGGGTCTGCCTCAGGGCCACCTCCTGGCGAGACATGCCTGTAACACCTCACCCAGGATGTGCCCAGGAAGATCCTTATTTGAACCACCTCAACTACCTCCTTTCCATGTGAAGGAGAACCAACTGTACTCTGAGCCCCTCCCAGGTGCCTGAACTCCTCACCCCATCTCTAAGGGAGAGAACAGCCACCATTCAAAGAAAACAAATTTCCACCACCTTTATCCGTGAGCTCGTTCTTTTGGTCACTACCCAGTGCTCATGGCTGATCCAATGTTCTGCATGAAAACCACATTGTTTTATCTGTATCCAAGGTTCGACTAATGGACAGACTCCTTTCCAGCACCCTGTCACAGACTTACCCAGACTGAGAAGCGTGAATCCCCTATAGTCGGAGCACATACTCCAGTCCCCCTTCTTGAAGATAGTAACCACCACCCCAATGTGCCAATCCAGAGGTACCGCTTCAGATTTCTATTCAACATTGTAGAGGCAAGTCAACCAAGACAGCCCTAAAGCATCCTTCAGGAATTCGGAGTGAACCTCATCCACTCCAGGGGCCCTGCTAACAAGGAGTTGTTAAACTGCCTCAGTGACCTCACCCTCAGTGATGGATGAATCATTCCCTCATCCCCACACTCTGCTGAAAGATGTGCCAGTGGGATCCTAAGTTGCCAGAATTGCCTTGAGGCAGTCTTAAAGTCTTTTTCACCTGCCTCACTGAACTCCTCAAACACTAGTTTTTCTTTAGCCACTGCCAAAATCACGTTCCGCTTGGCCTGCCGGTACCCATCGGCTGCCTCCAAGTCCTTGTTAAATCCTGCACTTGACAGTGGCATGTGCAATTGTCTTGAAGTTAGCCTATACTGTTTTTCACCACATGCCCATCAAATTCCTGATGAAGACTCTTAGGGTCCCGTTGATCTTGTATCGTTCTAGGCGTTCCAAGATCCATGTGTGAGGCCATGAGTTGTAGTCTTTCTTTTAGTTAATCCAGGCAGTGCACAGACTGGTCAGTCTGGCCTTACAGTTTTGAGTGACTGTCAGTGAAAAGTTTGCTTCATTCATAAGCATACTGTTTGTCCACAACTATACTTTCTGCTGATAACAGTTTTTCAGTTGAGAAGTTCCTTCAGCTGCATGTATGGTGTTGGTGTTTAAAGCTTTGACAGTAAGTAAAGATCGGGCTTAGACTATGTGCAAATTTGACATAAAGTTAACCAGTGCAAATTCATGTCGAGTTTTAGGATCATGCATCAATACTTACAGAATAATTTTTTTAATTGCTATTTTGCAGAGAATTGATTGGTCAGTAGGTGGTGATTTCATGTCTATTGATCTCTAATCCGAAACATAACCTGTTTCATAATACACGTTTCTGGATTGGGCTTAACGTAACTATGGTATGTAGATTTCCCATATTATAAACTTCTGATATACATGAATAAATCTCACCTGTGTCAATTGCTGGAAATGATACAGAGGTATAGGAGCTTTTCACACACATCTGAAGTGCATCTTTCACAATCTTGTTGATTTTTACTGGGTCAGGATCTCCAGCCACGTGGAGAATCTTCTTACACTTTAGGTTGCCTGGCTGAGTCATTATCATGCCTGGATTGGACTTGGCACCTAAATGTGGAGATAGTGGATCTTTATGTCTTTTACCCTTAATGACCATGAGAATGCTTATAGGGCTTTGGAGTTGACGTCACGCCGCAGTGCATTGTGGGATCGCGGCACCATGTCAGAAGGCCACAAATCAAAACAAACATACTGTGTTGATAGCAGGACTGCCAGAACCATGCTTAAAATCAGCGCAAAAGACAAAGGGCTGTATCGCGAACGATTGCGCCCAGACGCCAAGAGACGGTACTTGGAAAAAATAGCGTGCATCGGTAATGTGGACCTGTATGAAAAAAGGCAGTGGAGCGGAAACCCAGACGGCCTACCGCCGTTGTCCTATCCCGATATCTTCGCGTACCTTGTTTGTGGAGTCAACGCATACACGGCGAATCATTTTCGGAATTATAAATTCCTGGAGGCGCACATCTAATTCACGAACGGTTGGGTACAAGGCCGTTTTTAAGCCTCCACGTTGTGAGTACGTTGACCATATGACCAAGATACAGCCAGAGGTTGCCAGCTGTGCGTTGCCATGTAAGTAGTTTGCATTTCATGTGTATGTACTTGCTAAGTACATGTAAACAGATCTTGAATAAAAAAATAAACATACTTTTCTTTTCTGTTTCATATTTCATATGCTGGTTTGCCTGCAATAATGGCAAATAATACGCTACTCCGTCAACATGACGTGGTTCTGCAGCATCACACATTAGGATGTTTTATCTAATTATCTATGACCTCAGCGCATTCAAAATAATGCTAAAAGCCTATTAAGAGAGATATTAATTTATTTAGAACTCACCGGAAAGAAAATGCCGCGAGCAAACCAACAAAAAATTGGGGATGGCAGAGAACTCGATATCCACTCGTGTGAGCGCTGCAATCCAAGCCTGACGTCTTCATTTAGTAATATCGGATACATGAGGTCCCTTCCGTTGCCTCCAGGAGGGGAAACGATGAAAAGAGAGCCCATTTTCCAGCTTCTTGCCTTCCCTGTCGTGTGATCTAACATTGCAACACAGCATGTACGAACCATAGCTGACGCTTCCGTGTGCTTTCTTTGGCCTACTGTCATGGCGGGAGGGGACGTGGCCCCGCTCCCGTGACATCACGCTCCAAAGCCCTATTTAGGCCATAGTTCCGTTACTGGCAATCTTAGACTATGACTGCATAACTGGGCTTATATTAAGTCAGCTTCAATTTTATTGTTAAAAAAACAAACTGTTATACTATAGGTGGAGTCTACTCTGAGTTACAGTGTCATAAAATCTAAAAGTTAAAGTGGTTTCTTACCAAAGTTGTGGCATTCCACTTCAACAGCTTTACCAGCTGCATCTAGAACAGCTTTAGAGACTCCTGGATGAAGTGGAAAAATTATACATATAAATACAAATTAAAGATAATGATTACTGTCATCATATTTTGTGCAGTTTAATACTTAATTTAATAAGATGCTTAATTCTTCTTTTGTCTGCTATGTCCACTGTGCAGTTGTGAGGATATGTATTTTAGTTACATATAACTAAAAATAATTTTAAAAACTTGAATATTCCACTTTTTTACTATGATTTACCTGACTTAAGAGAAAAGCTTTGATTGGAAGAGTTGACAATGATATCCGTAGTCTCCTTGGTTATGTCTGCTGTGACTACCTGTATAGTCACATTTCCCATTTTAGTCTCATGCATATCTGAGGTCGAGGTGAGGTTAGAGAAGGGGCGTCCTGGCGTGAACAATTGAAAAAAATCATTTGAAATGTTTGAAAAAGTTGTGATAAAAAATTAAAAACAAACAATATTATGTGCCCTCACCTTTTGTTAAACTTGAATTGCCTGAGGCATTTGGAAACTTCTTAAATTCATTGGTGAAATCCTGCAAAAATAAAATGGTCTTCTTCAACTGAAAAAAATCACTAATATTTAAACCAAAACGGAAGTTAAACAATACAATATACCAAGCACCAACCTGTAGGTTAAAAACAAAGTTCACACAAAAGAGGAGTCGTAGAGTCAATAGACCCAAGCTTGTTAATAGCCTGGTTAAAAAATGATCTTAATTGATGTTCATTTAAAGGGTTGGAAGTCTTTGATTGAGAATCAAAGGCTGTTTTACCATATGCAGCTGGACTACTTGTTGCAACCAGGTGCCTCGAATGTTCTTGATTAGAATCCAAGTTTAAAGCACTTCAGCAATATCTTCATTTTATGAATGTAGTATTTTTTTTAAAATTCAAAGTCTACACTTTATTATGTACATTTCAGCAACATCCAAAAGATGCTCTACTGGATTTTATCTAGTGACTGTGGAGGCCATTTGAGTATAATGAACTCATTGTCATGTTCAAGAAACCAGCTTGAGAGGACTTGAGCTTGACATGGTGTAATGTTGACATGCTTCACTGTCATCCATTTTTGGGATTTTAGTTTAAAAAGAACATTTTTTTTATTGTGTTTTTATTTTATTTGTTATTTTTAAACTGTGTTTACTTATTCTTGGTTTCTTTCTCTGAGAATAAACTTGTCTGGTTTGACCTGTTTAGTCTCTGTTCCCTGGGTTCTGATTCACTTGCTCCCCCTTGTATTAAAGAACCTCCTGGTGTGACATTTAGGCATGCCAGCTTTAGTGCCTACACTTGCTTGGTATTAAGGGACCCAAAGAAGAAAATATACCCCAGTATCATTACACCACTAGCAGCTGCCTGAACAGATGGTAAAAGGCAGGATGGATTCATATTTTCAGGTTTCAGAAACTGCTAATTTCACAGTCACCAGAACTCAATCCAGAAGAGCACTCTTGGTATGTACTTGAAAGGGAAATTGGGATAAGCTAATAGATCTGCAGCAACTATGTGATGCTATCATGTCAATATGTAGTAGAATCTCTGGAATTTCTCCAAAACCAGAATCTATCCCATGAAGCTCTGGCATATTATGAAATGTCAGTCTAAAAATACTGAATAAAAACTGACATTACAGAGGCCTTGGTACCATCTTGTGTTTTAGATATGTGATATAGTGTTACAAGAAGTAGCACTATGAATATGTCAGCAGGGAAGCAGCATTGCTAAGAAATGAAGAAATAATTATATAGAAAGTGCAAGTACTTTACAAACTAATGCTACTAACAGGGTCCAGTATTGTACTACAGATAACAAAACTTAAGGTACTGTTACATCATAGAAGACTGTTTCTACTGAACCTTTAAACAGATCTTAAACAGGGAGTGCAGAATTATTAAGCAAGTTGTATTTTTGAGGAATAATTTTATTATTGAACAACAACCATGTTCTCAATGAACCCAAAAAACTCATTAATATCAAAGCTGAATGTTTTTGGAAGTAGTTTGTAGTTTGTTTTTAGTTTTAGCTATTTTAGGGGATATCTGTGTGTGCAGGTGACTATTACTGTGCATAATTATTAGGCAACAACAAAAACAAATATATACCCATTTCAATTATTTCTTTTACCAGTGAAACCAATATAACATCTCCACATTCACAAATATACATTTCTGACATTCAAAAACAAAACAAAAACAAATCAGCGACCAATATAGCCACCTTTCTTTGCAAGGACACTCAAAAGCCTGCCATCCATGGATTCTGTCAGTGTTTTCATCTGTTCACCATCAACATTGTGTGCAGCAGCAACCACAGCCTCCCAGACACTGTTCAGAGAGGTGTACTGTTTTCCCTCCTTGTAAATCTCACATTTGATGATGGACCACAGGTTCTCAATGGGGTTCAGATCAGGTGAACAAGGAGGCCATGTCATTAGTTTTTCTTCTTTTATACCCTTTCTTGCCAGCCACGCTGTGGAGTACTTGGGCGCGTGTGATGGAGCATTGTCCTGCATGAAAATCATGTTTTTCTTGAAGGATGCAGACTTCTTCCTGTACCACTGCTTGAAGAAGGTGTCTTCCAGAAACTGGCAGTAGGACTGGGAGTTGAGCTTGACTCCATCCTCAACCCGAAAAGGCCCCACAAGCTCATCTTTGATGATACCAGCCCAAACCAGTACTCCACCTCCACCTTGCTGGCGTCTGAGTGGGACTGGAGCTCTCTGCCCTTTACCAATCCAGCCACGGGCCCATCCATCTGGCCCATCAAGACTCACTCTCATTTCATCAGTCCATAAAACCTTAGAAAAATCAGTCTTGAGATATTTCTTGGCCCAGTCTTGACGTTTCAGCTTGTGTGTCTTGTTCAGTGGTGGTCGTCTTTCAGCCTTTCTTACCTTGGCCATGTCTCTGAGTATTGCACACCTTGTGCTTTTGGGCACTCCAGTGATGTTGCAGCTCTGAAATATGGCCAAACTGGTGGCAAGTGGCATCTTGGCAGCTGCACGCTTGACTTTTCTCAGTTCGTGGGCAGTTATTTTGCGCCTTGGTTTTTCCACACGCTTCTTGCGACCCTGTTGACTATTTTGAATGAAACGCTTGATTGTTCGATGATCACGCTTCAGAAGCTTTGCAATTTTAAGACTGCTGCATCCCTCTGCAAGATATCTCACTATTTTTGACTTTTCTGAGCCTGTCAAGTCCTTCTTTTGACCCATTTTGCCAAAGGAAAGGAAGTTGCCTAATAATTATGCACACCTGATATAGGGTGTTGATGTCATTAGACCACACCCCTTCTCATTACAGAGATGCACATCACCTAATATGCTTAATTGGTAGTAGGCTTTCGAGCCTATACAGCTTGGAGTAAGACAACATGGATGAAGAGGATGATGTGGACAAAATACTCATTTGCCTAATAATTCTGCACTCCCTGTAGTAGCGTTAAATGAAGAATATGTGCAATGAAATTCTAATTTCATTTCCTTTTTATAAACTTAACAATATAGTTTTAGTGCCAACAGTTAACCAGTGAGTAAAAGTCAAAGTATAAAGCAAATGAAAATTAAGTGAATCTCTCCAGCATGTCCTGGGTCTGCCCCAAGACCTCCTCTTGGTGGGAGAGGCCCATAACACCTCACCCAGGAGGCGGACAGCTCTATTCTGAGCCCCTCCTAAATGACTGAACTCCTCACCCTATCTCTATGAGAAAGGCCAGCCACACTTTGGAGAAAGCTCATTTCCACCGCTTGAATCCGCGATGTCATTCTACCCAAAACTCCTGTCCATAGGTGAGGGTAGGTATGTAGATCGACTGATAAACACATCACCACCTCTTTTCATCACTGCACTAGAGGCCACCACCTAAAGAAGCCAACAGAACCACATGATCCGAAAAAAAGCAGAGACAGGATTCTGAGACTGCCCAAGTGGAAGTCTTTTGCCACTTGGCTACGCCTAGAAATTCTGTCCATAAAAACTATGAACAGAACTGTTGACAAAGGGCAGCCCTGGCTGTATCCAACGCCCACTGGGAGCGTGTCCGACTTATTGCCAGCTATGTGGACTAAGCTCTTGCAATGGTTCTATAAGGATCAAATGTCCATGGCGAGAGGCCAGAAACCCCATTATCTAGAAACAGCTCCCACAGAATACTCAGATGGACACGGTAAAATGCCTTCTCAAGTCCATAAAATACATGTAGACTGGTTAGGCAAATTCCCATTCACCCTGAAGTATCTTCAAATGGGTATGTCTGTGAAGGTTCTCAGTCATCCAGGTCATCGTAGTCAAAGGAATCAGACTCAGCAGTCCATCTACATCTTAAGGATAAAGGTCACTCTTTCGAGGATGCCAATGTTCATATTTTGGACAGAGAGGACAGTTTGAAAGAGGAGTGAAAGAGACCATCTATGTCCACTGTGAGTGACCATCTTTGAACAGAGGTGGTGGTTTACGACACCAACTGTCTGCCATCTATAATCCAGTTTTGAGTTCCCTCCCCAGACGCCTTAACGCCCACTCACATCCTGGGCCATCTGACCTCAGGAATTCACATGACAAGGTGGGGCCAGGTTTCACAATGAGCTCACCCGAAACCCTGGCTGATTAGGTCCCACACCCGCTTTCACACCTTGGCTCATGTGATTAGAGGATCACCAGGGGGTCCTTTGTCCCTCTTTGGGGGGACACTCCCACTGGGTTTAAATCTGGGACTCTCGGCCATTTGACCTTAGAACTGAAGAAGCTTCTCGGATGAGAGGTGAAACGTCTTCAAGCAACTCAAAGAAGTCCAGACGCTTTTCTTTGCAAATTCCTTCAAATGGGTAAAGAACCGCTCCAGTGTTCCACGACTGGGAAGAAGACCACATTGTTCTGCCTGTGTCTGAGGTTCCCTGGGAGGCTGAGGAGTTTGATCCTCCTATAGTT
Organism: Oreochromis aureus; assembly: GCF_013358895.1. NCBI lineage: Eukaryota > Metazoa > Chordata > Actinopteri > Cichliformes > Cichlidae > Oreochromis > Oreochromis aureus. Next base: position 4,242,397 of record NC_052957.1, on the reverse strand, counting down.
GGAGCACATGCATTTGGCGCATAGACACAGACAACAGTCAGGACCCCTTCCCCGACCCAAAGGTGCAGAGAACAAACCCTCTCGTCCACTGGGGAAAACTCTAATGTACAGACAGCAACCTTTGGGATAATAAGAGCCCACCCCAGGCTACGGCCTATCACCTTGGACAAGTCCAGCCAAACTATATCTAGCTGGTATCTCCTGACCTCACGCACTAGCTCAGGCTCCTTCCCCATCAGAGAGATAATGTTCCATGCCCCAATTGTTAATTTTGGTAGCTAGGGATGGGTTTGCCGGGGTCACCACTCCTGGCCGCCACCTAGCACACACTGCACCCGACACCTCCTACAGCAGGCTAGTTCCCTGTTGCGTTTTTGGGTTGTGCCCAGTGGGGCACCATGGGCTGGGGCCCAGCCATCAGGCACTCGCCCTCAGGCACCCTCTCCAGGCCTGGCTCCAGGATGGGGCCCCTGTAACCCTATCCCAGGCAGAGTGAACTGTTCCCTGGATTTTCTTCTCATTGTGTTTTTAAAATTGCTCTTTGTCTGGTCTCTCTTACAGGACCAGTTTGCCATGGGATGACTTACTGACAAGATAGCCTCTGGGATACCTGGAACATATAAACTCATCTACCATGATAAGGTAGTGATTCATGAGGGGGCCATAAAATTATACATCTAAAACACCAGATAGAGCCAATTTAAATATATAATTATATCATTTATATTTGTTTATATATGTTATTACGTCATTTTCACTTCTGCTATTGTATCAGTATGGACCAGAATCAGTGAGGAATGTTTCTAGCACCTTGTTGAATCTATGCCAAGAGGAAGATGCCCACCACTTCTTCCTTTCTCCTCACATCTTTACTAAGATGTGAATATGAAACAGTGGTTCAACCCATGAGTTAGGTGCCTTTGTTATGCTTAGATGATTCATAGGTCAGTGTAAAGTGCCAAAAGAAACAAAACAAAACAACAAATTCTCTGAAAATGGTCAGGTACAAGAACCAGACTGAAAATAAAATAAAAAGCAGCCAATGTCCAAAGAAAAACTTAACTTGCTGTGTAATTGAATATGATATGAGGTGCAAGGTTTTCTTACCTGAATACACTGCGTATCACCTGGGTAAAGTACAATCACAACCTTCTTCAGGTGCTTGGGTTTTCTCTTTTTGCTAAACTCTAAGATTGTATTCAACATCAAAGAGGCTACGACAGCTGTTGGGAAACACAGGTTTCCAGTGCCAATTGCTGGCAAGGATATGGAGGTTAGATTATTATTCTCTGCCATGTCCAAACAATCCATAAAGATTCCTTGCAAACACTGTAAGGCAACAAATACATACTATTTAATAATAATAAAAATAATGACATTTAGTTCCAGTAATATGGATATGTCATCAATTTTAGACTGTAAAGATTATTTAAAATGTATTATACATGATGAAATACTTCACCTCTTCAGATGTGTCTTGATCCTTATCCCAGTAAGGTGCAATTGCATGAAAGACTTTTTTGCTATATAGTTGGCAGCCCTCAGTAACAATGATCTCACCAACATTTCCAGTAGCACCCCATGCATTTATTGACTGCTGAAGTTTGGGTCCAGCTGCACGCAAGATGGCTTTTGAAACTGCACCGCTGTCCAGGTTGAGGTCTGGAGGCACACTGTTCACAATCACCTCTGTCTAAAAAATTATGAAAGTTATCAGTCGTGTGTTCAGCAGTGCACATAACTATTAAAAACAACAAAAAATAATAATGAAAGAAGAAACAGTCAAACCCCTTACTAATAAAGATCATTTATAGCTAGATAGGGTGAGTAGTTAATGCTACATACATACTCTTGTAGTCTGGCATCTCACAGTAGGAAAAATTCTGTCTTAAATTAACTATGTGCTCTGAATTAAGTATAATAAAAATCCAAATTACCATGGAAAACTCTATATTTCCCTTTGTAAGAACAATGTCCAAGTCTTCGTTTGTCTGCACATGATACAAGTATGGGTCCAATCCAGTAGCCTGAAAAACTGATGGCTTGTGAGCTTTGGGAGGAGGAGCTTGTTGAGAATGAATGACACGATGGTTTCCAAACTCCTGCCTGAAAGCAGCCACCATATCCTGAACAGTAATGTCATCATTGTCTTGGCCATCACTTGGCTTATAAACCAGTTTAACCAGGCAACCAGTTTTAGTTTTGATTGCGGAAAGATACAGTGTTTCATTTTCCTGGAAGAGCTTCTTCACTCCAGACATGCAGACATTCAGACTGTCAAAGACTACAGCAGAGACGACACCTTCAACCACAGTCTTGCAATGTGTCACATTCACTCTGGATCCACTCAGATGGCCTCATTTCTGTAGGACACTCTCACCTTCTCTTTCACTTTCTCCATCCAAGACGTGTTGAAATCTTTCAAGTATTCAATGACAGCATTAGCTTTGACCACAACAGTTTCTTCTATGTGAGCGTTCTGTGTTAAAAAGTCACCAAGCTGTTGCTGAACTTTTATGACACTATCCTTGTAGCCTGACACCACGACTTGTTGAGCAGTTGTGTTGATTCGAGTTCTGCATGGCTTACTGTTAGCCTGCTCTAAGAGACTGACCAGCTGCTGCCACTCTGGCTTCTTCAGGACGTTACTGTCTTCAACATGAATGTACTGAGATGTTAACAGCTGTCCTAGATGGTCCTGAGCATGAGACAGATCTCTGTCAGAGACAGCAAGGAGCTGCACCCTGTTTCCACTGATTTCAAATGCTGCGTTTATTTGATGAGATGTGAGGAGAGCATCTGTAAGCTCCTCTTGTTGCTCATCCTTCAACAGTTCAAGCACATTTTTATCTAATTCCACATTCTGTCGTTTTAATGCAAGTACTATATCTAATATAACATTGATTGCTGCATTAATCTCTTCCCCTAAGCCAGTTATTTTCAGATTAGGACTCTCTGGTGACAATTTGAGTTCTGGATACACAAGTAGAAGGTTGTCCAAAAGCCCATTTTGACACAGGAGATGGAAAACTGATGGTGACACTTCGATCTCTAAAGTTTTACTTTTTTTCTCTTCATGGATCTTGTTAATAATTTCAGATAGAGATTTCTCCAGTCTGTTGACATCACTAACTGGACCAGCGACTGATAAAGCACCTCTGTCTTTATCAGGTACTACAATCACATTTTCATTCAGTAACATCTCTCTGATCTTTTTCTCAGACTCTTCCCATGCATCTGAATCTGGATTGAACTTCAAGGATTTGAACTTTGACACAGATTGTGCAAATGCTGACTCCACAGTATCAGTCCACTCTTTGATGATGGCTTTGGCATCCTTTTGCTTTAGTAAAGAAGACACAGGACTCAAGGTCACAGTAGTTTGGCCGAGGTTCACGATGCAGAAGTGTTTGTCCATTTCACTACAAATGGCCTCTGCTGCTGATTTATTTTGAGCTAGATATCTCAGGACAGCACTGTCAATGGGCTCTGAGATGGCAGATGGAAGTTTTAGTGACGCCTTGCCCTTAAATGACCTTCTTAAACCTTTTAAAACAGAAAACCGATGAACTCTGGCCTCGTCATTCTTGATGGAATGCTTCCTCTTTATGTTTTTAACAGCTGTAATGAAAAAAAAAATACAAACATGTAAAACAATTTAGATATGTAAGACCTTTTTTTTCCTATACACCCAGCTCAACAGCATGCATCAGCTATCACTAACAACTGCAACACCAGGCAACACTTTCGGTGAAATGAAGACAACACATACTCTAACCTGATAAAACAGAGGGGTAGACAACTGAATAGAACTGACAAATTCATATTTTAGACAAACATTTGTATTTGAGTTGAGGAGTGAGTCCCCGATTCAATCTGAGTCCTTCACAAAATTACAGCAGGAAAATATTTCATATACCCAGACATACTTAATCAGAGAAAAAACACCTTAAATAACAGTTAGAGATTTTTAGAAGTTCTTGACAAATACATGCATGTAAAAAAATATTATGTAGAAACTAAATACCTTCATTACATATATAGCATGCATGGCATAAGATTGAGGTGTTGTTTTTATTCAGTACTTACATTTTGTGTTGTCTTTATCCAGTGGGAATGCCTGTGTGGAACAAATAAAAATATACATTTATTCACCATTTTTTTATTATACTATAAATCTTGTATGACCAGTGCTATAAATAGCTGTTGGTCTTTAAAGAAATATAATGGAAAAAATATTTTAATTATAATTAATTTGCATAAAACAAAACAAAACAAACGACACAGTAATGTTTTCCAAGTTTTTTGTTTGTTTGTTTGCAATATTCCTACAGCAGAAAGAGAGAACAGCTTTGAGTTCACGGTAAGTCATGTGACTTCTAGAACCGGATAAACAGCTCAAAACCAAGACAGAGACCGTTGTTTAATACAAAGTAATCCTAAATTCGAAGTCTGGGGAGGAGGTTCAACAACTTCCACCCACAAATAGTGTAACATTACTATATTTTACATTAGTATATTTATATTGACACGGGCATACAAAACTTTTCTTGAACATGTTACTGGTATGCAGATCTCCCTTGATTACACCGGCCTATTATAAATAATACATATGATGATTTCTCTTCAGTGGGTAAACGAACCGTCAGCTTCAAAACGCCCTTTTCCAAACGGATCTGATGAGACTCTTTCGCCAGAACATTTCTCTGATCTGTGACACAAGAGAAAAAAATCTGCAGTAAAGAACTCCACTTATAATACGGCGTAGAACCTATTATTATTATTATTATTAGTAGTAGTAGTAGTATTTTCAGTTCACTTTATGGAGCCAAACTTACCCTCCTCTCTCGTGAAGTGCAGTATCGCTGTCCTGGTGCCATTTTCATACTCGATCTCACAGTCGCCACCGACAATACGAAAGTACTGCAGTAACTTTGTTTCTAAACTGGGTATGTTGGTTTCTTTGAATCCAACGAGCAGAGGATACGAGTGTGCCTCGGCCATCGGTTAGAGGCCGGGAAGACGCACAAAGAAGAATAAAGTCTTTCACTTTCTGCTTCACTTGTATAAGTAGGACTGGTACCTCCCATAGGTGGAAACTAAAAGAAAACTCTGCGCTGAAATCAGCAACAACTACTTCAAAAAATATGCAACAAATATGCTTCCACAACCTGAAGACAATGTGATTGGAGAGTTGCTGCTGCCTTACATTGTCTAGTATTGAGTATAGAATTTTAAAATGTGCCCTTTTTTAATTAACTATTCCACTAAAAGACATTTTTTTTTTCCTTTTTCCAAGAGAGGTTCAAAATATGCACAGTTAACATAATCGGTTTAAATTATGTTAACTGTGCATATTTTGTCACTTCATGTGTCACGGCTGAGGAGCAGTCGTGTGGTGTATTGAGAAAAGGATCCAAAATGCAGGCACTGGCTGGGATGTATGGAACGCCAGGACTGCCATAATGAATTACTTAAATACACCATTAAATAATTAATTAAATGTGGCAATAATTAATTAAAATGGGAATTAATTAATTAAATACATAGTTATGACACATGTAATTAATTAATTATTGACACATTTAATTAATTATTTATGTATTTCACATTTTAATTAATTATTGACACATTTAATTAATTAATTATTGACACATTTAATTAATTATTTGTGTATTTCACATTTTAATTAATTATTGACACATTTAATTAATTATTTCATGATATATTTATTTATTTCATTTTGGCAGTCCTGGCGCCTGGCTCTCACCATGAAATAATTTTATCTGTCAGCTTCACCCATCAAACTCAGGGGGCGGGGTTAACGCTGATCGACTCAAAACCATTGCTTTGGCCTGGTGGCCATTGTTTTTAGCCCACAACAACCGGCAGAACTGAACTTTGAAAAACCCTGTTTGTGTGTCACCAAAAACAGTTTTAATATTTTTTTAGCCGAGAATGTAGTGGTTTAATCTTCATATGTCTGGTCGGTTTGTCAAGATACAGCCTCTTTGCAAAAGTGCTTCGATGATTTCGGAGATGTCTGCCCAGTCTCACGGCAAAGCCTGGGACAGACCCGCTCGCCTCGCAAGCAATCGAGCTGTTATTACCGCCGACAAAGCGCAGGCCCCGGTACACAGCTGTAATAACCCCGCTGACACTGACTTATTTTACTGAGGTTATATTTATCGGGGTGTTATTTCCTGATGTTCGTATGTGTCCTACGTGTTTCAGTCGCCAATTCTGAATTATAACTAACATTAAAAACATGTTTAAGAAGGAGAGAGAGCAAATAAATTCGATTAACAGCTGATCTTTGGGTTTCTGTTCAGTAATCAGCGTGACCTGCGTATAAACGCAGAAGAGAGATAACGTTGGTGTTTCCGTCATGTAGTAGCTGCTGGCTTTAACTGTACAAAGGTGGTTCGACACTATGAAACACATACAGACTTCATGATGTTCGGCTAATATTTTTATTGTGAATATTAATCATGAGGGTAAACGGACCTGTACACCACGGAGCAAGATCAGCATACCCACGATATCTTCAGATCTCTGAGTTAACACAGAGTTTCCCAGCTGACTATCTAACTGTCATCTACGAATATGTCACGGGTCATATCAATATGATTTTACAGAAAAGCATCCTTAATACTGCCAACTATTCCAGAGACGTGAAAATCTACAGCATAAAGAACACAAAAATATAGCAGTCTAACGCAACACTGTAACAGAGATGAACCGTCAGTTTGTCGCAGATCAAAGTGGAATGAAAGTGATTGGTTGAACAGGTGGTGTTCGTGATCTGTGTTATCTGCATTTTCATCAGTGTAAAAGACTCAGCAGCAGATTAGACTAACAGTTATACATTTAATAAATGACCAAATGAATCCACGATCGAACCTGTTCCGACAATTTGAGTTTGTATTCCCTCAGCTGCAGACTCGCTGCTGTTTAAATGTTTGAGAGGAAGATTAGATATAAAGCAAACGTCAAACATAGACTCAGTCTGCGTTCACATTTGATATGAGGCCAGGACGGATATTGGCTGTGTCCTGTTTTAAGATCATACATGTAAAATTGTTGTCTGACCTCCGTCGATCCAGAGTCCGTGGTTACCATGGTTACTGCATAAGCAGCTATAATGTAAACATTACGCAGCATAGGTGTTTATGTTTTCATTGCAAAAGAACTGTCTGAATGGTTAACTGAAGTTAACTTGGATAAATTATAGTTAAGGAGTATCACAGATAACGCCCATGTGAGCTGCTGAAATCAGTAGGCTATTACTGAAATATACGTGCTATATCATAAACTACGATATAAATAGGGAGGTCCTATTAACATGTTTAGTTTTAAAGGACACCTTCCTGCCTTTAGTCTCATTCATGAGCAGTATTAGTTTTCTTCTAACATCCAGAAGTCTGCACGATGTGTTTCATAGTTTGTAACAAACCTTTTACAGTTAAACATAACATGACCGAAAAGAAAAGAGAAAGAGAGAGAGAGAGAGAGAGAAATCACACAAATTATATGTTAAGCTCATTTATTTTTAGTTAAGTAAACTCTAAAAATTCTAACATAGCTGGTGCTTAGAATACAGTTAAATAACTATTAAAACAGATGATATAATATTTCTGTCCAGGTTGCAGTCTTCATGATGAACACGCTGTTGCAAACTCTGCTCTCTCTCGGTGGAAATGCGCCTTCTCTTTCCTCTTTGTATAAAAACATTTTAAAAGTCAGTTTAATCTCAAAATTCACTGTTAAATCCGAAACACACCAGATAAAGAAAAGCGAATAGTTCAGTCTAACACATGTGCCAGTGAACCATTAAACGTCAGTAAAACTCTGCAGTTATGAAACGTAACTTTAACCTCGGCCAAACCGATTTGCTCAGTTGTAAATAAAACAGCGAAGTAAACGTGACCCGACAGACAAAACCTGAGTGAATTAAGTCCAGCGTTTAACCACTGAGAGCTAAAACTCAGGTGAGGTTTCAAAGCTGTGTGCGGTGATTGGACATCAGCTGCCGATAAAGTGGCTTCGCCTACAAAGTGCTCTGTAAGGAAACAAGCTCCAGCAGCTCTGCGCTCGGGAAAAATACTATATTTACTTATGTTGTGCAGAAAAATGCGCTGACATTGCGTTATATCGAGCACCGGCTGCCCAGTTAAACTGTGACTATCACCAGGTAACGTGGGCGTGTTTCTTGAATTAGCAGCAGGTGTTAAACAGCTGACAGGTGAGGAGGAGGATGCATGCAGGTAAACTGAGGGCCTGCTGAGCTGATCGCTGGTGTCGTGAGAAACATGTCAGCTCGTTCTTTATGTTACAGAAGCACAGAGACACAAGACCAGGCGGAAAGAGACGATCGTTCGGTGAAAATGAGAATCTGCGAATGCAACATGTGGAACGCGGAGAGTGGAATATGTAAACAAACCGGTTGACGTAACCCCTCGGTGCACTCTGCATGCTGACTGTTAGCAGAGCTACTGAAATCTCTGAAAACATCTGAGCACTTTTGCAAACATGTTCTATGTTGACAACCTGACCAGACATGTGAAGATTACGGCGCGACATTCGCGGCTAAAACACTGTTAAAAGTGTAGTTAGTGACAGAAAACGGGGTATTTTAAAACTACACCACCACCATTGCTGCCTGTGATTTGAAACGCATTCTGGGATACCTGGCTGCCTCAAGTCTACAGAAGCAATCGATTATCTAGGATCGACCTGTTTTGACTTACATTGCACGGCAACCAATCAAATGTTAGAGAAGCTGCATGGGCAGCGTTAACCCCGCCCCGTGAGTTTGATGGGTGAGTCTGACAGATAAAATTAATTCATGATGAGAGACAGGCGCCAGGACTGCCAAAATGAAATAAATAAATATATCATGAAATAATTAATTAAATGTGTCAATAATTAATTAAAATGTGAAATACATAAATAATTAATTAAATGTGTCAATAAATAATTAATTAAATGTGTCAATAATTAATTAAAATATGAAATACATAAATAATTAATTAAATGTGTCAATAATTAATTAATTACATGTGTCATAACTATTTATTTAATTAATTAATTCCCATTTTAATTAATTATTGCCACATTTAATTAATTATTTAATGGTGTATTTAAGTAATTCATTATGGCAGTCCTGGCGTTCCATAGGGGATGCGAGTGAGTGTTTATTTACAGAAGTGACAAAGTGACAAAAACAGGAAGAGCAGAGCGGGGAGATAACAAACCTAAACTGGGGAAAACTAAAGAACTAACCAGAAACCAAACACTCACGGGAGGCGGGGCAAAATGCACAGAGAAGGATGGCAGAGAGACGCAGAATGAACACCGGGTTACACAGAGTAGTGAAGACTGACACGGAGTAACACAGACGACGCGACAGAGGGCACAGGAAAACACAGGGCTTAAATACACAGGGGAGTAATCAGGGAATGGGCAACAGGAGGGAGACACAGCTGGGAGAAATTAGGCTAACGAGACAGGGGAGAGGTAAAACTGAACACACTGACATGAGACATGAACTTTCAGAATAAAACAGGAAACAAACAGACACAGAGAACCCGACAGGACACTGAACTTGACAGGCAGACTCATGAGCAGAAACAGTGACACCATGGACAGACAGAGGGAACACAGGCAGGCATGAAACAAAAACACTAACACATAGCAAACCTAAACAACAGACAAAACAGAATAAACGAGAAGAAAGATTAATATAATGAAACACAAAGCACTGAGTCGTCAGACTCAGGACCATGACATCATGAGTCTTTCATACAACAAAGTTAATTAAAACAAAGCTGTCATTATAAAGGATTTATTAACAAATGGGCTTCTTCTGGTGTCAAAAAGGAACTGTCGGCACCTGTAATATTTTGGATATTTATAATTGAACAATTTGCATATATTTTGTGACTTTGTAATATATTGTATTATTTAATTTATTTGCAGAGATTAATTTAAAGCTGATGATGCTTAGATTAATTCACTGAATTCCACCCTTATACCAACTGTATACTGTCTAGTATAAAGACAGTATACAATATACTGTCAGTGTAGGGGAATGCCAACACCCTGTGAAACTGGTGATTCAAGACACCGGTGTCGGCACATAAGGACGCTGTCATAGCCTGTCAACGACGTTGATTAGCTGCATATATACGAATGTGAATCACATCATTGGCTGGAGCAGCCAGTCACCGGTCACTTACTGGCTCACATTGCAAAACAAAATGAATTGTTAATGTATTTATTTTAACTTCAATTCAGGTTAGATTTTTTTTTTTTGTGCGCAACGCAGATTTTCTGTGCGCAGAGATCGTGCCAGCAGTGCGTGATTGTGCACGCGCGCAGCTTAGAGGGAACATTGCTCTCTAGGCATCCTATTGTTTGTTTTTTGGCTGTTTGTTGGTATCATAACCCGACGGTTTTGCCCAGGGAAATGACTCAAAAGCAGAGTCACAGGTGAGAAATTCAGGAAAAGCTTTATTTAGCTTCGAAAGCCACAAAAGAAGGAAAGACCCGTGGAGGGTTTAACAGGCCCAATACAAAATACACCAAGGAGGGGCGGTCCGGGGGAGTCGAGGCAGGCCAGGGGCAGGCAACAGGGCGCTCCAAATTGTTTGCTTAATATAATAATCTCATGCACATCTTTCTGATTATGGGCACAGAAGCCAAGGGAGAAAAGGGGTGTTTCAGGAAGAGGGTGAACTGAGGGGACTGCAATAAGCCCACTATATAAGGATTATTTTGAACTCTGAATCATGCAAAGCCACTTGAGTAGGGGAGACCGGGGATAGTTGTAACATTTTTGACATTTCTGTCTGTAAATTGGAGCTCTTTTAAGGTAGTGGATTCAAAATTTAATGCAAAGTATTTACATGTCTCTGCTATTAAATAGTGCAGCTATTTTCTCTGCAGCACAATTACCCATTGCATGGTATGGTCTCAAACACAAAGAGTGAAATGTTACAATTAACCCCATAGTCTGGGTTAGTTGTAACATATCCTGGGGTGAAATGTAACACAATGAAATAAGGGTACTAACAAAACATTAACATGTAATCCTTTTTATTCAACACATGAATGCACTTAGAGCCATTTATGTAGCTGTGTGTGTGTGACAGAATGCAGAAATCTAGCTTTTGAACATATTCCAACCCCCCAAAAAAGACAAATTATGGAATTTTCTGCAACTGAATATTTCATTAATTTTGGTTGGTCTTCCTTGAGTTTGGCCTCATTGGCTCAGTGGGCATTATAACCTACAACTCTTGCACCAACTTTTGAACATAACAATGAAGCTGAAAAAATGTAGTTGCGCACCAGCATCGCAATTCCATTACTTTTTATCATGGCTTACCTTGGTGTGGTTTGCAAAGTGCTTCAGAAAGATGAGGAAATCTGTTTCTTGCACCCATCCTGATTTATTTCCACTACCAGTACTTCCTACTGGTCCATCTCTGACACAGTGGTCTGCATAATGTATGTGTGGGAACACAAACAGTGGTTGTGTTGCCAATGGCATTAACCGCATATACAAAGGCGACCAGTGAACCTCTCTCTGCTGATGTTGTTGCCCCAACTTGTTTAATATAAGTTAAAGTAATAGTGTGGTAAGTTGTAACATCTGCTTTATTGTTACAACTAACCCAGACTGTTGCTGTTACAACTGACCCAGACTCCTATAGCCATGAACTAGCTAACATTACAGCCAACGGCTAAAACATTAGCACTAAAGACCTACACAGAATATATCCCCATAGACATACAAATAACATAATTTAAGTTTGAGGAGTTTAACTGCAAAGCAGATAATGCTATTAGAAATTGAAATAAAGTAGAAAAACCTACTTTTTGGCATACAAATTACTTTTTTTCGTGTTAAATTGTCTGTGTTTGACAAAATGTGCTGATTTTTCACATGTGATAGCAGAACTGAATTGGGCATGCACAGGATGAGTCACATCATTTGAAACTTAGCCCTGATTGGAGAAATTGGAAGTGTTACAACTGACCCACGTTACAACTATCCCCGGTCTCCCCTACAGTCCAAGAATAAAAATATGGAGCCGAAAATGAGCATAATAGGTAATATCAAGTTATGATTTGTAATATAAGCCTAAGTGTCATGGAAGACAACATACATGGTGGGATTGGGGTTTTTGTCCACAACACTGTCGTACAGGTCAGTGACGGTGCCTTTTGCTGGTGGTACAATCATGCTTTGTTGTCCAAGAGGGAAGTGACCAGTCAGAACTCGGCAGACGTACATGAACTTCTCCCCATTGGGATTTGGCTTGGAGTAGGTGACATGAGCAGAGTAGCTAGCGTTGACTGCAAAATATGTCCCCTTGCCGTAGCATGTAGCTGAAAGTGGAATAGCAGCAGAAAGTCAATTAAAATGTTCTGTGATATATTTTCTTTTATTATTATTAATCATAGACAAATGTCCTGCATTTGTCTATGTTGTCTCAACTGTTCTCCATTTTGTTTGAAGATAACAAAATGGTGATTTCATGCTGAATTAATTCTGATATTAAATAGTTTTTATCATTTAAGGCTTTTATGTAACTTTTAATGTATCTTTATGCTCATATGCTCTCTGTTGGCCTTGCCAAAGCTTCCCTTGATCACCTACAGTTAATCCAAAATGCTGTGGTTAGTCTCTTTACCAGGACCAGATCCCCACACTGGTTCCTTGTTAGTTTTAGGATCCATTTTAAGATTTCATTTGTTTTTAAAATGTTTAATGAATCAACAAAACCATATATATCTGAGCTAAGATCCACTGATCAGCTGCTTCTAGTGGTCCCTAAGCCCCGGCTGAAATTCAGGGCCAAAATGTGGAAAGATCTCTCTGCCCATGTTAGGATGGCCTCCTAACTGCCTGTTTTTAAAACACATCTTAAGACTCATTTTTATTCCTTGGCTTTTAACTCAGAATGATTGTGATGTAAGCTAATGTGATGTTATTATTTTTGTTGACATGTTTATATTGTTATATCTGTTGTGTGGTGCTGCTTTGTACAGCACTCTGTAAAACGTGTTTTAAAAAATGTATTCAGATATAAAATTGGATTGGACACTAAAAGATGACACAATTAAAAAAACCAAAAAAAACCAAAAGTCTTCCATGACAATTATCACAGACTCTATGATAAGAAGGAAATTTAGGGAAAATCTCTGAATTTTTTAAAACACAAACTAACTGCAAAGAAATGCAATAACTAGATTATAAATTGTATTTAGGTACACACAATGCCCTCTTCAAAATGTGTTTAAAGAAAGAGCAAAACATGTCATAGATCTGAGAAAACAGCTGACCCCAAGATAACAAAATGGTTTTGGTTGGCTGAAAACATTAGAGGATTATTCATCACAGTGTGTTTAATCAGCTGTTGGAAAGCTAAAGTCAGTTATCCGTTAGCACGCTACTTTAGTTAGCTCGGGCCCTTATAATCATGATGTTCCTCATAGCTTCCTGAATGACTGCATTCCAGTACAGCACAAGTTGCACAACATGGTTTAGTTTAACCTGCAAAAATATGGTGGCCCAAAACTGACATTTGGATATGTGACAAAATGTTGAGGTTGAAGTTCGCAGATGCCAACAGACTCAGTTACAAAATGCTTTCTAAATCTCACCTGTGCCGATGGCAGAAAATGATACAGAGATGAAAAAGCTTTTCACACATATCTGGAGTGCATCTTTTACAGTCTTGTTAATTTTTTACTGGGTCTGTCTGCCCAGTCAGGTGGAGGATCTTTTTACACTTCAGGTTACCGGGGCTCATCAATATCATGCTAATATCAGCACCCAAAAGTAGAGAAAATGGAAGGTGAACCTTATTAAAAATTTGAGTGTGTACAAGGTCATACTTGCTTTCCTGATAATCTTGTGTTAACACTTAAGATTTTGATTAACTACTAAACTAGCTTCCAATTTATTATTGAGAAGACCTGACTGTCAAAACTTAGCTGGTGTCAAGTTTGTCTTCTTCAAACTTGGGTCCCACAGCATGGATGACTTTTTGACAACAAAGCTGCCCTCTTGCATCAGTTATGACACAGTCTCCTGGCTTGAGTTGACCCATTATTGATTTTATTTTGTCACATTCATCTTGTAACTGAGGACCAGCAGCCTTCAAACGTGCTGCTGCAACACCAGTACTGTTTCAAGTCTTGAGTGGATGGATTGACAACTGCCTGCATTGGGTAACTGCACGTTTGCCTTGCAAACACCTATTTCCACTCAGGTGTCCTAAGCTGATATAAAAATGTTGGTATTTGTCTGAGGGCCAAGTTGTCTTGTCCACCAGCTGTCTTATCAACCAGTTGGACCAGGCAACCAGTTTTATTTTTGATTGCAGAAAAATACACACCTTCATTTTCCTGGAAGAGCTTCTTCACTCCAGACTTGTAAACATTCAGACTGTCAAAGACTACAGCAGAGACGGCACCTTCAACCACAGACTTGCAATGTGTCACATTCACTCTGGATCCACTCAGACAGATGGCCTCATTTCTGTAGGACACTCTCACCTTGTCTTTCACTTTCTCCATCCAAGATGTGTTAAAATCTTCTAAGTATTTAACAACAGCATTAGCTTTGACCACAATAGTTTCTTCAATGTGCGCATTTTGTGTTAAGAAGTCACCAAGCTGATGCTGAACTTTTATGACACTATCCTTGTAGCCTGACACCACGACTTGTTGAGCAGTTGTGTTGATTCGAGTTCTGCATGGCTTACTGTTAGCCTGCTCTAAGTGACTGACCAGGTGCTGCCACTCTGGCTTCTTCAGGACATTACTGTCTTCAACATGAATGTACTGAGATGTTAACAGCTGTCCTAGATGGTCCTGAGCATGAGACAGATCTCTGTCAGACACAGCAAGGAGCTGCACCCTGTTTCCACTGATTTCAAATGCTGCGTTTATTTGATGAGATGTGAGGAGAGCATCTGTAAGCTCCTCTTGTTGCTCATCCTTCAACAGCTCAAGCACATTTTTATCTATTTCCAGATTCTGTCGTTTTAATGCAAGTACTGCATCCAATATAACTTTGCTTGCTGCATTAATCTCTTCCCCTAAGCCAGTTATGTTCAGATTAGGACTCTGGTGACATTTTGACCTCTGGACACACACACACACACACACACACACACACACACACACACACACACACACACACACACACACACACACACACACACACACATATATATACCTCTTGTGCTATTGTTGCTTTGTTAAAAATAAAATGTTTTCTGAAGCGGCTAGTCTTTGGGAGTAAAAATTCATGCTTAATCATGAGATTACATTCCTGTGGACTGTGGAAGAATTAATAAGATTCCGTACTTCAATAAAATACTTACAGAAAATGTCTTCAAATTCAATTTTACTGCTCAAAAAATCACATTGATCAATTGATCACACTATGTAATCAATTTAAACAAACCTTTGGAACTGGATAAAAGAGAGAGATTGAATATTTCTTACTTCTGATTGAAGGAAACAACACTGTAATCAGCATCTCTCTTAGTAGTCACACTTCTGTTTTTCAGGTTCAAAACAAAAAAAATACACATTGAAAACATAAAATGTAGAAAGAAATCTGGAACAGATGCTGTTTGGAAAACAGAAAAATTCAAAATCATAGCTCACCTTCAAGAGGAAAATATTCGAGACTACATAAAGCGTATGTAAGTCACTTTAAATTTATTATACATTAAACATTCAGAAACCTTGTTGTGCTTCATCACTTCTGTAGATTTGTTTATGTGAGCAGCAGCTAATTTCTTTTATACTTTTGCTTTCAAAGTGATTCTTAATCCGAGCTTTACCTGCATTAACATGTAAACTTTTGTTACAAAGTGCTTTGAAAACATTACAAAACAAAATTTGTATATTTTTTTCCATTCACTGATTAATGCTTGTATAATAGTTGGTTAAATCAAGCTGATGCTGATGTTTTTACATGGTTTTAATATACTGGAAATTAAAATCTTTTATCTAATGTGGAGTAACGTAATCACCTTATATTTAATGACGTAAGGTGATGTCTAGTTAAGATTTGCAATCTTGCTCACTAGCTGCATCACTTGAACGTAATCAGATATTCAGGATAAGCCTGGATATCATGGAAGACAACAAACATGCTGGGATTGGCCATGTTGTCCACAACACTGTCGTACAGACCAGTGGAAATGGTGCCGGTGCCTTTTGCTGGTGGTACAATCATGCCTTGTTGTCCAAGAGCAAAGTCCCCAGTCAGAACTCGACAGACGTACATGAACTTCTCCCCATTCTGATTAGGCTTGGAGTAGGTATTGCTAGCAGAGTAACTTGCATTGACAGCAAAGTAAGTTCCATTGCCGTAGCATGCAGCTGAAAATAGAGAGAAAGTCAATGAAAAAGATCGAACATATTTTCTGTTATTATTATAATTATTATCATTATTATTATATTATTATTGTTATTATAATACCAGTAGCAGTAGTAGATAGTCTCAAATACTAAAATTTGAACATACTGTATAGGTATGACATGGAAGCATCAGAGAAGCTTCTGTAAACCAAAGTTTCTTTTGAAAGTGTTTATGACCTGCAACTCTTAAAAGCATTATGACCAAACAGGCATGTAACATTAAATTCATGTTTCCAGTAGAGACCAAAAAACAGTTATTTATTATTAATTAGTCTTCTGGGACCTCCTGGGGATAAATTCTTTTAATAGTTGGGTTTTTTTTAGCTTACTGCTACCTCCTTAATCTAAATATATCTTTATGGGCAGTATCTCCCCCATTTCCCACCATGTCTCTATTATGAGCTCTCTGACAAAATCAAAATAAATGCCCACAAACTTCTCACCATTCTTTCCAGCATAGCTCCTGTTGAAGCCACGGTCATTAATGGTAGCCACAGTGTCCTCGGAGGTGCCATGGAAAAGACGTCTCTCGTTGTTCTGGTGACCATTTCTCACCTCCATGTCACGCTTCTTAACCTGTAGACCGCTCCACAGTGCAGGGTTCTGAATCCTCTCAATCTAAGAGCAAGAAAAGTGTGTTTTGATTTTGCTGTGAGTTTATGTTCCAGTTTAAAGCAAGGATAGTTTATTTGTCTGAAATATATTTTTTTAAATTCTGTGCACCAAACTGTACGTTTTCTGCATCAACTTATCATGTCAATGACTGTATTTATCCTACCTAGTGATTGACTAATTAATTAATTAACATAAGCAAGATATAACAATTATATTATTACTAGACAGAAAACATTTTTAATACAGTTGCATAGATTGACTACTTTTTTTATTATGAAATAATTTACATAACATCGTCACACAGTGTCAAATCTAAATATTACTGGGCAACTTTTACATTTTTAATGAACAACATTTTAATGCCGTTTATCGAGATGTAAATTCTGTGTCATCTACTTGTAAGTTTACTTACTCCTGAAAAAACACTTTAATCTAGTAATCTGACTTGGCTAATGCTAATATGATAAAACAATAGACAATGTGATTGATGCTACCTTGATAATGGTTTGTTTGCATGAGGCCTGGAACAGCTTCTGGATTTCATCATACTCCTGTGTCCCGGCTTGTAATAGGAAAGCCTGACTGGTGACGTTAGGTTGCATGAGATCCCAGTTTTCAGGAACATCACCTAATAACAAATTAATTTAAAAAACAAAATAAAATTGTATAGCTTTTGGGGAGATACTTTGGCTTTCAGTAGTGAAAACTCCGAGAGACCTACCAGTAAGTGAAATCATGCAAGATTTCAAATGCTAACACACTGCTGATCTCTTATTACTACTTTGAGAGGACTAAATCTCTTGGTTTCATTAAAATACCTTTTAGCTTGTCAATTCTCTTTATCTCCAGGTTATTTCCCTGGCTGTCAGTGGCGGGTCCTTTTGGCATGGTGACAGTGTAATCTTGACCCTTGACTGTAACTTTTACAGTTGGTAAATTTTGTTGCAGTGCTTCCTCGAGGTGGAAGTTGGTCATTTCATCAAAACTCTGAAACTGGAACCCAGACTGCTGATACTGCCAGTCTGCCGTGGTGCTGGCCAGCTCCACTTTCCTGTTTAGTTCCTCCTCGTCTCTCACCCTGCTCATCATTTTAATGATTTCAGTGTTAGCTTTGAGCACATCCCTGCTCAGTCCTTCGATAGTGATTGTGGCTTTGGGCTTATTGCTCACAGTCCTTATGCTGATGTCCATGGTCTTCTGCATGTCAACAATTTTCTGGCGATCTGCATCAGAGAAACTACGGATGGCATTGTCTTCAATTTCCATGCTGTCATGTTCTTGGGATATCTTGTCATTTATCCATTTCTTTGCAGAGTCAACTTTGGCTTGTGTGTCACCACAAATGTGGAAACAAGTAGCCTCCACTTTCAGACTGTCAATGACAAACTTTTTGTCTTTCTTTGGTTTATCAGTACTTCCGCCAGTAAAGATTGCTGAAAGAACAAATTTCAAAAACAACATTAGAACTTAACAATTGAAATTGCTTAGAGATATAGAATTTGAAACCAAAAAGTACTTTATTCTGTGTATTTACATTTGAATTTGGTCCATCCCCAGCTCCACCCTCCTTTTTCCTTAGAATCAGGATCAGCAGCTTCCCTCTGTTGCATACTGCTGTGGAAGTCTTTTAGCATAGGTTTCTGGAAAATAACTATGCGGACTGTTGTCAGGGGGCTGGAAGTGTTTTGGCTTAACACATCAGTCACTGCATCCAACATGGCATCGGCCACCAGTCTTGCCTGTGCATTGCCTTGACCTAAAAAAACAAGGGACAGCACACATTGAAGACTTCTGGGGCGAGCCATATCGATAGTAAAGGATGACACCATTAAAAACACTCATATAAAAGCTTTCATGACTATTAGCACTGTTCCTGGCTCTAAAATTTCTCCATAAATTTTCGTTGAACTTGGTTTTAAATTTGTTCTGTGATAAGGAAATTTGATGTGTCTTCGGATTTTAAATTGTATTTAGGTATACAATGCCTACTTCTAATGTAAGCATGTTAAAAGAGAAAGAGCACAACATGTCATAAATTTACATCTGCACTCTGTCAACATGGTTTAGCTTAACCTACAAAAATATGTTGGCCTAAAACTAACATTTACATATGTGACCTGTCAGTGACAAAATGCTTTCTAAACCTCACCTGTGCCGATGGCAGGAAATGATACAGAGGTGAAAGAGCTTTTCACACATATCAGGAGTGCATCTTTCACAGTCTTGTTGATTTTTACTGGGTCTGTCTGTCCAGCCAGGTGGAGGATCTTTTTACACTTCAGGTTACCGGGGCTTGTCAATATCATGCCCTGGTTGGGCTCAGCACCTAAAGGTGAAGACAATGTATGTTAATGAACCTTAATAACTATGTGAGTGTGTACAAGGCCATACTTTTTTTCTTGACAGTCTTGTGCTAACCTCCATGTTATTTTTGGGAAAACAAGACTGTTACCTGGTGTCAACTCTGAGTTACAGCGTTATAAAAAGTTAAAGTGATTTCTTACCAAGGTTGCGGCATTCCACTTCAACAGCCGGACCAGCTGCTTCTAGAATAGCTTTAGACACTCCTGGAGAAGGCAAAGGTTACATCACCATTGAATACATACTGTACATATAATCTGAAAGATACAATTACTTTGTGACCTTTTTTCTTATTTGTGTATTATTTTATAAAAATAATTTAAAGATGTGGGATTATTTTTTATATAATATCCTCTGTACTTAAATATTTATGTGTAAATATAAATATATATTATTTATAATATATAATATTCAATTAAATATTTTATATATAATATATATAATATTTATATGTATGTGTAAATATAAATATTTACAGCAGGAAAAAAAAGAATATTAACCAACCATTGATAACGGTTTTCCACAGCTCAAGCTCTGTAGTTCTTGCTATGATAACTTAAAGTTTTATTACCTAACTTAAGAGTAAAGTTTTCATTGGAGGAGTTGACAATGACATCAGCGGTCTCCTTGGTTATGTCTCCTGTTACTACCTGTATAGTCACATTGCCCATTTTAGTCTCATGCATGTCTGAGGTCGAGGTGATTTTGGAGAAGGGGCCTCCTGGAAATGGACAAAAATAAAGAATATCAGCAATAAATTATTACAAAATAGTAGTTCCTGAATTTTGACTACTAATTTAATTGTCAATTAGGATATAGAAAAAATACAATATATTATTACAGTTAGTACAAATGTTTCTGTTAACTGTTGTTTTACATTTCTTTGAAAACGGGTATAGTTAGAAAACAAATAGTTCTTAGAAAGCTGTATTCTAAAATAAGTCCATATTTGTTGGGTGTAAAAATACATCCAGTTTTTGTTACATTTTTGAGCATTTGCTTCTTCTTTTTTTTTGGTAACATTACGTTGGGACCGCATATCAAACAGTGTTGCCTGCCTTTACTTTGTGTAGAACTTGTTGAACCACTTGAGGCACTGGGAAACTTCTTCTGAAATTCATCACTGAAAGCCTGCAGACAGAAAACAAGAGAGATTACATTGACTGAAACATTCAATTATTAAATCAAAGCTGAAAATAAATAGCACAACATAGCAAGTTGAACAACTATTAGAGGCTGTCTCCAAAAGTAGGCCCTATTTTAACAATGCCCATAGAAGAAATTAGTATGCTCATTTGTACGCTGTGCTTTATCTCTGCTTACTTGAGTCAGCATGGTTACTAACAGCCCTCCAAGACGTTTTGATGAGTTAAATACTAGTATTTTATTAATTTATTTATTTTTTGTTACTTGGTGCTAATTATTTTTTTAATTAAGCCTTCATTTATACAAGTAGTCCCATTGAGACTACACGTGTACAAGAGAGACCTGTTCAGATGAACTTTAAAATTACAACAATAAAAGAAACAACAGAATAGTTAAAATTGTCTAATGATTACAGAGTCATCAAAAACAAGAACAAAAGTATAAAAATCTCTGAGATAAATTTCTGAGTATCTGAGTATATGGATGCAGTATGCCAGGCTTTCTAGCATTAGCTGATAATATTGTCCCCATATGGTCACTTCTACCCCCAACGAAAGAAGAAAAATAGTGCTGATATCGGTGGATTTTACTAGTTGAAAATATTTCTGATTAGCACCAAGAATGTGTTCCTTCAAAGCTTGTTACTTTTTCTTACCTGGATAGTTTGTGCATCACTGGGGTAAAGTACAATCACAACCTTCTTCAGATGCTTGGGGTGTTTCTTTTTACTAAACTCTAAGATATTATCCAACATCAAAGAGGCTACGAGATCTTTTGGGAAACCCAGGTTTCCAGCACCAATGGCTGATAAGGACATGGAGGTTAGATTATTATCCTCTGCCATGCCCAAGCAGTCCTTAAAGATTCCCCTCAAAGTCTGTAAGACAGTTATATATAAAGGCATTCATCATCAAAGTTAGATCAAACAGGCTTTTTAACCTCAAAGCTTAAACTTTTACCTCATAATCTAAGGTACTTCACCTTTTCAGATGTGGCTTGGTCCTTATAGTGAGGTGCGATTGCATGAAAGACTTTTTTGCTTTTTAGTTGGCAGCCATCAGTAACAATGATCTCACCATCATTTCCAGTAGCACCCTGTGCATCTACTAACTGCTGAAGTTTGGGTCCAGCTGTGCGCAAGATGGCTTGTGAAACTGCACCTCTGTTGAGGTCAAGGTCTGAAGACACAGTGTTCACAATCACCTCCGTCTAAAAACAGTTAACAGACTTTTAGTACATATTTATCATATCAAAAGTCTTAACCCCCCCCTCCCCCGACTTAAACCCTGAAATTCATTCAACATCAAGGGACTTTACAGCGACATGTTAATAGTTAATGCATGAAGTCGTTGGTTCCTGTACTGGACAATTTCCCTCTTAAATTATTTACTTATTATTCACTTTCATTAGATATAACAGCCAAAATCTGAATTACCGTGGAAGCTTCTAGGTTTCCCTTTGTAAGAACGATGTCAACACCTTCTTTGGTCTGCACACGATTCAGGTACAGGTCAGATCCAGTAGACTGTGATACTGATTGCATGGGAGCAGTGAGATGAGGACTTTGTTGAGAATGAACAACACTGAGGTTTCCAAACTCCTGTTTGACAGCAGCCACCATATCCTGAACAGCAATGTCATCATTGTTCACGAAATGGATCTTCTGCAAGGTGATGTCATCAAACTTCTCATCACAATACTCCTTCACTGCTTTAACAATGGTGAGTTCACACTGCTTGAGGGGAAAGCAGCGCATTCCTCTGCCAATAGATGGAAGAGCTACTGAGACGCATCCGTGGTTTTCAGCGGCTTCTAAGCTTCCTTTAACAACTTTGTTCAACTGAGCTGAAGCTTGCTGTGGTTTTTCATACTTGGGTCCCACAGCATGGATGACCTTTTGGCAACAAAGCATTCCTCCTGCATTAGTTATGACACAGTCTCCTGGCTTGAGTTGCCCCTTTATTTTTTTCATTTTGTAAAATTCATCTTGTAACTGAGGGCCAGCAGCCTTCAAAAGTGCTGCTGCAAGACCAGTACTGTGTTTCAAGTCTTGATTAAATGGACTCACAACTGCCTGCATTGGGTAACTGCACATATCTGCCTTGCAAACAGCGATTTCTACTCCTTCAGGTGTCTTAAGTTGGTATAAAGGTGTTGGTACTTGTTTAACGTTGTCTTGTCCACCACCTGGCTTATCAACCAGTTGGACCAGACAACCAGTTTTATTTTTGATTGCAGAAAAATACACACCTTCATTTTCCTGGAAGAGCTTCTTCACTCCAGACATGCAGACATTCAGACTGTCAAAGACTACAGCAGAGACGGCACCTTCAACCACAGACTTGCAATGTGTCACATTCACTCTGGATCCACTCAGACAGATGGCCTCATTTCTGTAGGACACTCTCACCTTCTCTTTCACTTTCTCCATCCAAGATGTGTTGAACTCTTCCAAGTATTTAACGACAGCATTAGCTTTGACCACAACAGTTTCTTCGATGTGAGCGTTCTGTGTTAAGAAGTCACCAAGCTGTTGCTGAACTTTTATGACACTATCCTTGTAGCCTGACACCACGACTTGTTGAGCAGTTGTGTTGATTCGAGTTCTGCATGGCTTACTGTTAGCCTGCTCTAAGAGACTGACCAGCTGCTGCCACTCTGGCTTCTTCAGGACGTTACTGTCTTCAACATGAATGTACTGAGATGTTAACAGCTGTCCTAGATGGTCCTGAGCATGAGACAGATCTCTGTCAGAGACAGCAAGGAGCTGCACCCTGTTTCCACTGATTTCAAATGCTGCGTTTATTTGATGAGATGTGAGGAGAGCATCTGTAAGCTCCTCTTGTTGCTCATCCTTCAACAGTTCAAGCACATTTTTATCTAATTCCAGATTCTGTCGTTTTAATGCAAGTACTGCATCAAATATAACTTTGGTTGCTGCATTAATCTCTTCCCCTAAGCCAGTTATTTTCAGATTAGGACTCTCTGGTGACAATTTGAGTTCTGGATACACAAGTAGAAGTTTGTCCATAAGGCCATCTTGACAGAGGAGATGAAAAACTGATGGTGACACTTTGA
The DNA here is from genome assembly GCF_013358895.1 of Oreochromis aureus. Lineage (NCBI taxonomy): Eukaryota > Metazoa > Chordata > Actinopteri > Cichliformes > Cichlidae > Oreochromis > Oreochromis aureus. Next base: position 4,218,739 of record NC_052957.1, on the reverse strand, counting down.
TCTCTTCAGTTTTACTTGATTTCTCCCTGTGGATCGTTTTTGCAATCTTGTTAATAATTTCAGAAAGAGATTTCTCCAGTCTGTTGACATCACTATCAAGACCAGCTACCAATAAAGCACCACTGTCTTTATCGGGTACTACAATCACATTTTCATTCAGTAACATCTCTCTGATCTTTTTCTCAGACTCTTTCCATGCATCTGAATCTGGACAGAACTTCAAGGATTTGAACTTTGACACAGATTGTGCAAATGCTGACTTCACAGTATCAGTCCATTCTTTGATGATGGCTTTGGCATCCTTTTGCTTTAGTAGAGAAGATACAGGACTCAAGGTCACAGTAGTTTGGCCGAGGTTCACGATGCAAAAGTGTTTGTCCATTTCACTACAAATGGCCTCTGCTGCTGATTTATTTTGAGCTAGATATCTCAGGACAGCGGTGTCAATGGGCTCTGAGATGGCAGCAGGAAGTTTTAGTGAAGGTTTGTCTTTGCCATAGAGGGCCACGCCCAGAGATTTATAAAAAGGGTAAACTGTGATTTCTTCCTTTTTTATGGAATGCTTCTTCTTGAAGATTTTTTGAACAGCTGGAAAAATAATGTAACATACTGTATATTATTATTCACACAAGTTATTACTGTAGGTTTGCAGTAAATACAAAGTGTAGTGTAAATGAATTACCTCGATGATCTTTAAATGTGATGACAGCAGACTGTTCTGCATCATTAAGTAAAACCTCTTCCACATCCCCACCTTCATTTTCAAAATAAAGCTGAAGAACTTCTTCACTGAAGTGTAGAATGTCGTCAACTAGAACTTGCTTTGTGACTTCGAGATGTTGAACAGAAAATCCCTTCCTGGTGAACATTTTGTTTTGGGGGCATTTTGCCACAAAATTAGCATTTTCTGTGAAATAGAGATAAAAAAAACAGTTTAAGGCATTGTTACTAAAAATATTCTGCAGGATAAATCTTCTTTGTCGATTTAATAATGAGTACACCAATTTTTTCATCCCTTCATCATTTCAGGATGAAGTATCAGCACATTTATAATCAGCAAGGTGAGATTTTGGGATGGTACATATATGGCACATATACTTGTGCATTAGTGCCCTAGAAAACTTTGTCATTCTAGTTTAGCTCAGGCAAATAAAACGGCCACATTGTCCTGGAAAATTCCTTTATTACATTTGTGGCATACTTTTATGTTGTTTTATGTTAATGATTGTTGAAACTGGTTATGGAATACAGATTTCAGCATTAAACGGCCAGTTAAACTTTATATTATCATATCATAAATAAGAACATTTTGAAATGGGTACCTTTTCCACTCTGGAAAGTCACCACAGCAGAGGAGATGTCAGGAAAGAATTCCAAAGTGAAGTCATGAGACTTTGTGATGTTTTCCACCAGCATCTCCAAGAACTCCTGGTTGGTATTATCAGAAATATTCCCTAAAACGGCCGAGGTGGAACATGGCTCTTCATCTTCTGTATCATCGTCTCCGCCTTCTGTTTCTGTTTGAACTTTGGCTGTAGGGTTGCTTTTATCAGCAGTAGGTTGTTTGTCTGCAGCAACATCTGCTGTTAAAGACAAAAGTGGCCAAGTGTAACAAACTTATACTTTTTAGATAGTGGAAGACTAAAAACACTTTTATTTTAATTACTTATTTTGGTGCTTCACTCACAACTATTGCCTCACACTAATTAATAAATTAATTAAAATAAGAATAATTATTAATATTGACTTAAAAAAATAATCAGACTTTGTATGGTCTTATTGACGTAACGTCTAGGAGACGTCTAGTGTATCCTACCAGTCTTGAAATGTAAAGCACACTATGTTAAAATAGCATGAAGCTGAAGAGGGAGAGGCAGTTTTATCTCATAAAGCTTGTCAGCTTGTCTAATTTCTGATTCATAGATTCACATTTTCTTTTTGTTTTCTTCTTACTAATGCTAGCTAGACAGACAAATCACAAGCTATCTAGCAAATACAGTTCAGAAGGGTCACAGAACCTGAGGTTCTTTCTATGGTCTCACACGTATTAAATTCATTCCTTTATTTAAATATTTAACTTCAAATAATAACTCAACTAAAACAGTATAAATGAAAGGCAAGCCAAATAGGAGATGCTGGACTTGTAATTTCACAATACAAACACTGATTAATTCCAAATTGTGTGTGGGTGGTGGGGAGTTGCTACTCATCTGAAAAAAAGTGAATGTCTGAGAAAACTACCTGTGACAACCTGCCTCGAGTGGATGAGATCACTTGATTAATTCAAATGCCCAGGGCTGTTGTGTTAACTCAGCTTTTCCAGTGTCACAAAGTAGCACTGCTAGATTTGTGTTAAGTTACAACTAGCTGGAAAACAGAATGTTGTTTGCCAAAGTCATCAGTAGTAAAATTATAACCAAGTAGAAATGCTAGCTTGTGAAATTACTTTACCTATGATACTAAATGATTTCAAATGGCGTTAACTTTAGCCAGCAGTAAAGCATGTAATGACTCAAAGCAAAGATGTACAATTATCATTTATTGCAGTAATAGCTAACATTGGCACAGTTAGCCTGCTGAGTGTAACCTAGAGATTTTCTAGTATATATTGTGGTTGTTGGTGTTTAGGTGGGCTGGTCAGAATATTTCGGAAACTATGGGGCTTTCCCACACAGCCACCTCTAGGGTTTATAGAGAATGGTCAAAAAAGAGAAAATATGCAGTGAGCAGCAGTGCTGTGGGGCAACAATGGCTCGGTGATCTCAGCCATCAGAGGATAATGGTCAGACCACTTGTTACAACTGAGGGATGCTGAAAAGCACAACTCACGCCTTGAGGCGACTTTTGTTGTGATTTGGCGCTATATAAATAAAATTGAATTGAAATTGAATTGAATTGAACGTCACAGACTGAAGCAGCTGGGCTGCAACAGCAGAAGACCAACACTGTTTTCCATTCCTGTCAGCTAAGAACAGAAAACGGAGGCCACATTTCATACAGACTCACCAAAACTGAACAATGATTTTTTTTTGAAAGTGTAGCAGTGGTGTATACTAAAGTAGATAAAATATAGGGGTGGACAAGTGAAAGGACTTCCTGATCTTTTACACTAGTGGTTATAAACATAGTTCTGTTCACTTCACTCAGTACTTACATTTCTTGTTATCTTTATCAGATGAAGTTTCCTGTATAAAGAAAATACAAAAAAATACATGTTAGTCACATTTGTTTAGAATTATAGTTTGTGTGTGTGTGTGTGTGTGTGTGTGTGTGTGTGTGTGTGTGTGTGTGTGTGTGTGTGTGTGTGTGTGTGTGTGTGTAAGCGCCGTAAATATTTGCTGGCCCAAAAAGTAGTCCAAAAATTCATGCAAACAAATTCATTATCAGCTTTGTCAAGCAAACCACACCCAGTAATGCTATCCGAGCAGTAAGTTTGACTTTTACAATATCCACACTGCAGGAAGAGGAGCAGCGTGCAGCACAGCTTTGGCGTTATGAAGTCACGTGACTTCCAGTAAAAGATAAACATGGTCAGATTTACGTTCAATGGAACTGAATGATAATTTGAAGTCTGTAGAGGGGCTCAAGGGTCACACAAAACTGAGGAATAATTGAATATTCTCGCTGTTCCTTTTGAGAACAGGACGGGTCTGACAGAAATTAGAGGCGCGCAGTTTTCACGGTGCACTGCCAACAGTGAAACCAAGTCTCATAAATAACATCGTCAATATAAGAACAGATTTGAGTTACACAGAACAGAACAGCTGTTGATAACTGATTCATGACAAACTTTTAAATGACTTTCCGTACCCGTGATGGTTTCTCTTCCGTGGGTAAGCGGACCGTGAGCGTCAAAACGCCCTTTTCCAAACTGATCTGATGCGACTCTTTGGCCAGAACATTTCTCTGATCTGCAACACAGCACAAACGTATGTCACCACATAACTCCGTTGATAATAAATAATATTGTAGCTGCTTAAATAAAGCAAACATGACTTTATTGTGACAAACTTACCCTCCTCTCTCCGGAAGCGCACTATCGCTGTCCTGCTGCCATTTTCATACTCCACCTCACACTCGCCACCACCGTTAGATTTCTTACTTTGAAAGTATTTCACTAACTTGATTTTTAATCTGGGTATGTTGGTTTCTTCGAGCTCAACGAGCAGAGGATAGGAGTGTACGCCGGCCATCTTCGGAGGCCGGCCGCTGTCTGCTCTGAACTAGTTTCACTTTTGTTTCCTATGAAACGAAACGCAGTTTTTATTGGCGTGTTGTGGCGTTTGGCCTTGAAGGATTGGCTCAGAACAGGGTGCAGCTACAGAGAAAGGGCTGAAAAGCACCTTTTTACACTTGGCTGAAGCCCACGGAGGCAGTTTGGAGACGTCCGCGCCCTCTTTTCATTCTTTCGCTTTCTCTTCACCTCGGTACTTTCCAGCTGAAAGTGTGCGACGGTGAGTATGTGGCTTCTGCGCAATAAACGTTCTTTATTTGTTTAAACTAAAATGATGATTTATTTAAATTAACGGGTTTTCTGTGTATCATTAATCGATTAGGGTTCGCTAGTCATTTGCATCCAGCAACTTGTTTTGTTGACTCGTGAACGTTTTCGGGGTTTTCGCTGAATAAAAGTCGACATTGACAGACACGTGAAACGTCACACAAACTTTCAGTGTCAGAAGGTTTCCTTATTTATACTGTCGTACATAATAAATTTAGATTTTGAGTAACGTTAGACTAGAAAGCAATGATGTTTTTCTTTTCCGAACGCTAGAGACTTGCATGAAACTGAACTGCCTGGGGAAAAACGCGAAACAATAAAAGATTTATTTTCTTCTTTTCATGTAAGGGTACCATTTTAAGAAACTAATCAAAATATTTTTTTTATTTAAAAAAAAAGCTTCAAGCGCTATTTAAGCACAATAAACTGTTTATATTGACGTATGCAGGTATGCAACCTTTTGTTTCTGGTAAAAAAAATTTCCTAAGTCAGAGTGTCATTTGTTCGTCTTTGTCTCCCTCTACTGTAGTGAAGGTATAACAGCAATTTATGGAAACCTACGCCCCTTCATTTCAAGTTATTGCTTGTCGCAAAGGAGAATATGTTTGATTTGATGACACTGTAGAAAGTATTAAATAAATATGGGTATTATCATTACTACTAACCCCAAAGTGTGCAGCCTAGAGTGAATGGGTTTTTGGTGGTTGTGTTTCCAGTGAAAATGAAAGTTGCACACAGGCTCCACACATACTGTACAGAGAAATTGTATGTACTTTTGTAATATAGTAAAAGTAATGTAATAAAATTACAATAGTATGCTGAATAATGTGTTTTTATTTAAACAGTAATCAATTTCTTGCCTACTTTCCTATACTTTAATTTATTAATAAAATTTATGGTGTTCTGGTTTGATTAATAACTCCTCTGCAATTACTATTTGATTTGAAGACATTCTCAATAGCATCCCTTTTGACTCAACATGAGCCTAACTGATCAGTCAAATTAATGGCCAACTAATGACTCTGTTGACCATTAAGTAATTAGTTATAATCCTTCTTGTATTAGATTAAAAATAACTGTGCTTTTCCTTCAAAAACAAGGACATTTCTAAATTACCCTGTCCTGAGTGGTAATATATATGTGCATACACTAAAAATATAGTCTAAACCTGTGATAGACCAATATTGTGCAATAATACTAATGCACTAACTAAATCCACAACAGTACAAACTTCTTAGATAGATTTCAGCTTCAATTATTTGTTTGCTAAAGGTGTGTCATTTATGCTCACTCCGTGCATATGGTCCTGATTCATTCCAAAACGCTGAGGTATGATTCTTGTCATTATATGATTCACTGACACAATCTTTTTCTGTAGATCTCTTCAGGAACCATGGCCCATAAATCAGATATTGCTCTTCATGAATCTTCACTCAATATTGTAAAACAAAGTAGATCTGCTCTGAGTCATATCCTTGATAGCAAATTTGGATGTGTGGCCACCTTCGAAGGTGTGGATTTTGAAAGTGATATGAGCTTTGGACAGCAGAAGCGGCAGACTGTTGTCCCAGAGAAGAGGTTTTCTGTCAAGCTGCGTGCAGGTGTTGAGGTGTCCGTGTTGAAGGCTGATCTCACCACATTAAAAGTGGATGCTGTAGTGAATGCGGCCAACTCCAATCTTCATCATGGTGGTGGACTTGCATATGCTCTGTGTGAAGCTGGTGGTCCTCAAATCCAAATGGAGAGTGACGATTACACACACAAACATGGTCCCATACCAACAGGAGAAGCAATTGTCACTAATGCTGGGTTGCTGCCTTGCAAGAAGATAATTCATACTGTGGGTCCATGTCTGCCAATTAAGCCCACTTATTCTGAATTTTCACAAGCCAAACGACAGTTGGAGCAGGCTATCAAGAGCATTCTTGACAGAGTTGACAAAGATCAACTGGACACTGTTGCCATTCCAGCTATAAGCTCTGGGTTGTTCAACTACCCCCTGTCAGAATGTGCTGAAACTATAGTATCAACTGTGAGAGACTACTATGAATTCTCCTCTTCCCGCTGGCATCTTCCTCGAGAGATACTCTTTGTGAACCACGATGAGCCAACGGTCACAGAAATGATGAACGCCTGCCATAAGATTTTAGCCCCTCACCAGCACTACCAGCTAGTACCGCAAGGACAGGCACCAGGAACCCACACCAGAGGTGCTACCAAAACATCAGACATTTCCATCCAGATTAGGAATGTCCTTTTGGCACTGAGGAGTGATAACATTGAAGAACAGAAGGTACAAATCTGTATGGTTTCTTCATAATAATCATTATTGATTGCTATTTACTTTTTAGTTGAATGACAAGTTTATGTTACCTTCATGCCAATCATTTCTTGTATATTGAGCTTGAGTTAGCTATTTTTAGGATTTATGAAGATATAAAGTACCTAAAATCCGCTGTACATTTTTGTTCTAACATAATTTTTTATTTCTAAGCATCTTTTGTACCCTTTCAGACGGATGTCATTGTAAACACAACATCACTGGAACGAGACCTGAGAGTCGGTCAGGTCTCTAAAGCTTTGTTGAAGAAAGCTGGTCAGAAAATGCAAGATGAAATAAAAAATGCTCCTCGGACTAAACATATCATCATCACAAAAGCCTACAACTTGGGGTGTAGAGAGGTGTATCATACCTTTTGCATTAATAATGGACAAGGAGCAGCTCATAAGGTACATTATAAGTTGAAATGTTATGGATCATTTTGATGGAAATAGAAAGTCTAATGTATTATAGTAATCATGATGCACTCCAAAGTGTTAAGGAGTCTCATTGGACTCACAAATCTAATTGCATCTTTCTCTCCATTTATTTTACAGTTTCTTTTCAATTCAGTATTGGAATGCTTACAGACAGCAGCTGCAAGTCAACACAAGTCTGTCGCCTTTCCTGCTATTGGCACAGGAAACCTTGGGTTCACTAAAAAAGAAGCTGCATGCATTATGTCCGAGGCAGTGGTTGAGTTTGCCAGAACTTTTTTGGGGAAGATGGACATTTATTTTGTTATATTTCCTTCTGACTATGGCACATTTCAGGTTGTATTTCAAAAATGTTTTCAAGAATTTAGATTCAAATTACCATGTCAGTTACCATATCTGATCTTTAATATTTTAAACAAAGATTTTTTTAGGCACAAGTTGCAAAAAAACCAAAGAGAAATGTTATTAATGTTTTGCAAATTGTCGCATGCTAAGAAATATATTGTTAATGCCCTTTTCTTTCCAGGCCTTCAAGGAAAAAATTAAATCTCTCCAGCATAACACACCCCACAGCAGCATTACACAAGATGAAGTGAAGCACTTCAGCTCCCATAGGCAAGGTCAGAAATGCTATGTATCAGCAAGGCTAATGAATGCGTCCTAAATGAATAGCTTTCTTAGTCAAGATACAAGTATTAAAAAAAGTAGGATATAACAAAGCTTGAGTTTCCATAGAGTCCAGTGGTATGAGTAATGATGTTTCTTTTTGCCTTTTCCACCAGCATATGATAACAAAGAAGACTTCAGATTCAACAAAGCTCCAATTCCACAGATCAGTTTGAGAAGCTATTCTAAAGAATCACTATGTGAGGCTGAAAAATGGCTCACTCACTTTCTCTTCAGGCCCCCTCGCCCCATGGTTATCTACAACAACTTCATCCAGCACCTCGGTGAAAGAGAATACCTGCAGCTCTCTCGTTTAACCAGAAAGGGTGTTAAGTTTGAGGAGTTTTTGTCCAAGGGTCACGCCTGCCTAACAGTAGATGGGGATTCGGCTGAGGATGTTGTGGGTGCTGCGTTGCAGGCGGAGGCCATGCTCTGCACTGTCCAGGAGGAGTTTGTCAGAGAGGAGGAGGATGAAATGTGCAAGTTGTTAGCTGAAGTGCCTCGTGAAAGAGAAAGAAAGACAAAAACAGTGGACAACTCAAGCTGGGAGTTCAAAGACAGAATATCTGATTTTAGAAATCTTGGTCTGTGGATATTAAAGGTAAATTATGTTTCATAAAATGTTCCTCAACTTTTCATGGGTTACTATTAAGCTTAGGGATTTGGTTGTTTATTACTTTCTTACTCTATATAAATAAGCTTTGTGCCTTATTTCAAAATGAATTTTTTTATTTTTAGGTGGACAAAGTGGAGAACTCAAAATTGAAGAAGCTGTTTGACCTCAAGAAAAACCAGCTGGGGTGCTCCTCTGAGAAAATGTTTCAGTGCATACCTGCACAGTTCTGTGAGATGGTTAGCCACATTGGTTTCCATGCAGAGTGTGCACCACCAGAAGGTATGCTAACATTATATATATATATCAAAGCTACAGATAATATCATAAAAACACACCTAGTAACAAAACATATTTATTCCTGTCTGGATCTAGACCCAAAATATGGAGAAGGCATCTACTTTGCTGGGACAGTGAAGGAGGCCATGGACGTTTGGAAGGAGGAAAGGGATAAGTATTTGTACTTTGTGGAGGCTGACGTGCTGAGAGGGGACTCCACAGAGGGTCAGCGAGGTCTCATTCTGCCACCTGCTAAAGGGACAGATCCACAAGTTAGGTATGACAGTGTGAAAGGAGAGTCTGACATCTCTGACATCTCTGTCATATTTAGCAGTTATCAAGCCCTGCCCAGGTACATCATCACCTGTGAGAAAAGACAAGCTCAAGGATATTCAAAATGAGCATATTTACTATTAGAAAAAAAGAAATGTTTGTATCAGTTATAGACTCGATATAATGGATATTAGTAGCAAAATATGAAGGAATGACTGGGCTTATTTTTCTCATAATGTATTGCTGCATAATGGCAGCAGCAAGTTATCAAAATGTATTTTATCATAGCAGTACTGCAAGGAGTAGAACCAATCATATGTTTATCAATCAAGATTACGCTTAATGTGCGTTTTATATCAACAACATTGTAGTTTTTAGATTGAAAGGGTTCATTTGTTTAGTGACATCTCATGACTCCATAAATTTAGACATGATTATAACAGCAAATACCACAATAAATATGAAAAGACTTTAATCTAGCTTTGTTTGTCCATAAAATAATGGTGGTGGTGAACTCCATGATGAATGGGAGAATGAGTCATAATGGACATGAGCAGTTACAGTTTTCCTGATGTTGATGTCAGAATGAAATTAAAAATAAAAATTGTTGTTTGTTTGAGGAATCTGGACTTATTTTATGTTTTGTTTTTATATTTTTGTTGTAACAACATTTAGTGAAATATGGAAAAAAAAACTATTAAACACAGCAAAGCTTTAAGTGTGTCCAGATTTCTTTTTTTTACTTAAAGCTCAATAACAAAACCTGATCAACTACACAAATGTAATAAAATAAAATACAATTTAAACAACTTACAAAATGAAATACATGTATAAACATTATTCCTGTATACACAACACGTGAAAAACAGAGTGAGAAGGTAATCATAACTATACAATGTCACAGTCTACTGAGCATGAAAGATATTCACCTTTGACCCTTGAAACAGTTTGACAGGAAAAACAAATCGTTTGTCCATTTCACGAAGCTTTCAGCTGCATTTCAGTTCAGTTTCACAGACAGCAGCAGATGAAATTTGCTCAGTTGGCCAGATTTACTGAATGGGGCAAAACAGCATGTGAGCTTAAAGGTGTGGTTAGCTTTACCAATGATTTACAAAACGTATGCTGTTTCCAAACACACACACAGTCAGCTCGTTTTAATATCAAGCACAAAAATAACAGTTGGAAACATTTTCATGTTTTATTCTGCATTAAATATCATCACGATTAGCAATAAATTGTGTTGCAAACATTAGTAAATCAATTTGTGAGCTTTAAGAATTCTCTGCATGTTTTGCACCTAGAAAAAGGAACTCATAGAAATATATGCAGCAGGGTCAAAAATCTCAGTTCAAAATCTCCTACATGCCATCTTGTCACTGCACTCTCTTTCTAAATATCAACAGTACTTTCTTTAATGCCTAAACCCAGTTTGGATTGGCTCAGTGTTTGAGCAATTTCTAATAGTGAGGATGCACTCACACACATCATGGCTGTTGCCTCGTCACCACTCCACTGATCGCCTGCATTCACTCTTAACAGTCTGGGCTCAGAGTGTGCATCAGTTTGTGTCTACAGTGACGTTCATGGTTTTATGCATCTAGTTTCATTTTAAAGTCGTGACACTTCATCCTCTCATATGCCTTATAGATTTGTGAAGTGCTGAACACAGTGATTTTCTCATAGGCAGCTGTCATTGAACAACTGCCGGAGTTACATGTAAGTATTTGGGCACGATTAGTGGTCAAATAACACGCACATGTTGAGTCCCACTGAACCTGGACTGGGGCAGTTCATGTAACCCTGCCGGGGTGGAGCATGCAGCAGTCTGGTCAAACAAACTGGAAAATGGGGAACAAACATACTCGGGCATGACACAGCTTTCTTAGTGTGAGTACAGCCTTAGTGAACCTCTCTTACCAAACATTTATTTCACATACATTGGAGAAATCTTCAATCTTTAATAACCATGAGTTTATAAAAATGTTTAGCTCAAATTCTGCATTATCCATAGACTGCATGTATAAGATGGACATAGCTTCCACACTGGTAAAATGAAGCCAATGCCTTAACCTGCATTCTTTCTAATAGCCAGCAGAGGGCGACTTCTGTCCTTGTAGTTAGTAGCAGGAAAAGAAAACTCAACAGATCCCAGTGGAAAAGGAGCCCTCTGTCATTTGAGCTGTGACCTCAGTAAACACTTAATTAATTTATCAGTGGTATCAATCACTACATTTACATCATATCTAATACAACATGTTTTGTTTTTTTAAGTTGTGCTTACTGTTAGTGTTCAGAAAGACGATAATGGGGGCAATAACAGAACGACCCCGCTTCTGTGACATCTGGTTTTAAAAAAAACTTAAGAGGGTCACAGTGGACAGCTGAAGGGTCCAAAAATGTGGCTTTGACAAATGTGGGCGACATCACAGTGGCTTTGTCCATCTTTTATATACACTTTATGATAATACCGCATGAATTGACAGCACAACACAGTCACAGATCTTTCTAAAGACAACAGAAAGTCTTTAAAGTATGTTTGGACATCAGCGAGTGATCCATTGCAGCTGTGTAAGTGATTTATACCTACGTGAAAACTGAGGACAATGCACCCTGTAAATATTCTGACACATCAACAGCAGGCCGTTGGAAGCTAATCACTTGATATCGATAGAATTAACCAATGAAAACACAAAGCATGTAACAGGCCAACACCAGAACAGGAATAAGTCCAGTGCTACATTCAAGGAATAAAGCTGTACCCTGTTGTTGAACCTCCAACTCCCAAACATTTGAAAATACAAGAAAGCTAGCACAAAGGTAAGAGAGAATGAGGTGAGGGTTTACTGGGACAGCTCACTGGTAACATTTGGCTGTGTGATACAGTACTTCTTCAAAAGCAGCTGCTCGTGTTAAAACTCTGGCTGAGAGAGAATAATGTGGCACATCTGGACTCCCATGTTGATGATATTACTGAGATTATTAGTGTTCATATGATTATAAAGACCAGTGTATACATCAAATATCCAGTGTGAACATTTGGAGACAGTAAATGCTTGTTTCTGGCATTAGTAGCTGCCCTCGGTCTTCTAAAACTGCTCAAACTTAGCTTCTGTCTTCAGCTATGCTATTTACAGGACAGCTTTCAGCAGTATATATATGGCTAACATACCCCGCACACTACAGCCAGCAATGCACTGTTTCTCTCAGTTGGTCCCTGACTTTATCAGCTTTAAATCACCTCGCGCCCTCACTCAGTGTCACAGATACAAAAGCGGATCTCTGCTTTCATCCAGGCGCAGTCACGCTCACTCTGTGCATTCAGCGACCTCCGTGCCGTCCACGAGCAGCGTGTGAATGATCCCGTCTCGTCTCTTCCCGCTGCTCACAGCTTTCACGCAGCAGTTGTGGTCTCCGAGTGTGAAGTGCGTCTCTGTGCCGTCGTCCACGAACTCACCCTGCAGGTGCAAATCGCAAAAGCGTGAACTAAGAAAGGAAGCATCCTGTTCCAAACAAAAATAATGATCCAACATGATATCCCAAAAGAAAAAAATGCACCGCACCACACAAGCAACCAATCAATTTCTATTCAAAGGCAATGAGCAGATAAAACAACAACCAGGAACACACAAACAATCATCAGTAAACAACTTGTGGTTTTACAACTGTAGTTAACTATCAACACCCCAGATAAAATTACATATCCGAACACAAAGACAATATCCAAACCAAGTTTTAATACACAAAACAAGTACACACACCCTAATCCTCAATGTGAATGCCTCCCATCAACATAAGCACTCTTTACTTAATCTATGATTTAGTAAAGAGTGCTCTTGCAGGGTCCCCGGGTCACAGACCCCTAGTGGTCTGTTACTAAGGCTACGTTCACACTGCAGGCGAAAGCGCATCAAATCCGATTTTTTTGACCCTATGCGACCCATATCCGATCACGGTATGACAGTGTGAACGGCACAAATCCGATATTTTCAAATCCGATCTGGGTCACTTTCGTATGTGGTACTGAATCCGATACATATCTGATGTTTTAGAAAGCGACTGCTGTTTGAACGGTCATGTCGCATTAAATCCGTCTTTTACGTCACTGACACAAGACAGACGCCAATTATCAGCGCCGGAGAAGCGCCCGATAGGACATCGCGAACGATTTCTTGCCATCCGGTGAAACTGTTGGGAAGACAACGTTGGAGAAATGTGAACATTTTATTTTTACTGTATTTTCTGCAGATTCTGACAGAAATCTGCAACTATCCTTTGAAGCACCGCTCCTCTAAAACAGCAATAAGGATAATTATTAGGTTATTTGCATTATTATGTAAATAACAAAATAACTTAAAGCAAAAATGTGGAAACATAAAGTCCGAAGTCTTTATATTAAGGACCATCAGTCAAACAATACTGTTTGCTCTGGGTCTAAACAGAGCGCGTTGTGTGTGACATCTTCTTTTGCGCATGCGGGCCGCTTTGAGCGTTCACACTAGAGCGTTTGATGTCGCATTTTATGTGTAGTGTGAACAAGCAGACAAAAAAATCGGATTTGATCAAAAAATCGGAATTGAGCATTAAGACCTGCAGTGTGAACGTAGCCTAAGGGAACTGCTGCTCTAATAACAACCTGTATTATGTCACTTGTGTTTTACTTACTGCAGTCTCAATCTTCTGTCCGTTACACCACACATCCATGGTGTCTTTCTCTGAAAGTAAAAAGACATAGATTAGTTTAATCAATATTTACCAGATAAGCAATTAAAAAAAATGTAAGTAAACTGGCCAACACACAGCTGCTGAGCCAGTGAGAGCAGGTTAGCAACCAGCTTTAACTTTAGGTGTAATGTTGCTGGGTGCTGGAATGAGAAAGTTTATCTGATTGTCTTGTGGTTTTCAGTCCTAGCCTGACTCATATCTATTCTGCGTATTTAATCACTTGTAGGTGGTTTCTGCAAACTAAGAGCCAGATTTATGGTCTGCACCAGCACAGAATTCTCTGCTTGACATTATAAAACCACAGCTGGCATTTGTTAAAGAGCTAAAGCATTAACTTTGTGACTGAAAGGCGATGCAACGTCTGATCTGAGCAACGCCCTTGTTTGCCTTCATCTTTGTATGCATTCATCTGCTCTCTGCAGTGAAACACTAAACAGAGCTAATACAGTTACTTTCACTGAAGGCAAGGAAGAGAAAAGACTTCAGACCTGTAGGACTACATGAGTCTATGCACAGACTGAGTTATAAAGACAAGAAAAATGGAAAATGCCTCCAATGGCAGAACACTGGCTGCTACATACTGTAGCAAATGAGTAATTACACACAATTACAGTCTATTAGGGTTCATTTCACAGAGATATTATCTTTGTGCTAATCTAATATACTGTTCATGCTGTATATTATTCCAAAGAGTTGCCGTGCTCTGTTTGGCTACTATAAATCAAGTCTTTGTTTGTTTCTGTTTCTCAACAAGAACCAAATTCAGGCTGCTCAGTTATGGCAAAAATCACAACCACAGTTATCTTGATCAACATCAGGGTAATGGATATTTAACATGATAACCTGACTTTTAATAAAAGTTGTATTTATTGTTTCTTGCCAGAATCCTTTGAACACAGTGTTTCTGGATTATTTTGCATTTTCCTGTCTGCCTCAGTCTACATGTCAAAGCATTATTGGGCAAGATACTTAACCCCAAGTTTCTCTTCGATGTGCTCATCAGAGTGTGACTGTTAGATGCATAGCACTTAGTCGTAGAAGTGCTTCTATGAATGTGTGTGAATGGTTGAACAAGACATGCTGCATAAAGCATAGTACAAAATGTACTACATACAGTGAAAGACAAACCACAGAGATTGTTTTTAATATGAAGTTTAGTTAAATATTTCTATTCTTTCCTAGCTGGGGTATCTCTGTTACAAATGCAGACAATGCATAGTGGTTATTTGCGACTTTCAAGGCAGTTTGCCACTTGATCCACTGTAAGCAGTACAATTATATGAAGGATTAACTCGCCCAGATCACAGACACGGCTGTATAT
Organism: Oreochromis aureus; assembly: GCF_013358895.1. Classification (NCBI taxonomy): domain Eukaryota; kingdom Metazoa; phylum Chordata; class Actinopteri; order Cichliformes; family Cichlidae; genus Oreochromis; species Oreochromis aureus. The sequence goes on along the minus strand of NC_052957.1, from coordinate 4,203,604 downwards.
GGTGCAAGCTTAGAGTAGTTAAGGAGCTTAGGCTCAGCTACTGCATAATATTAGAGGGTGGCTGTGAAGAGGCATAAATCACACTGTACTAAATATCAGGTCTATATCTATCCTTTATATATTTGTATTTTATAACCTATTTAAGCTATAAAATAAGTTGCATCTTTTCTCCTATGAGGTAATGTTTGGGGTTGTTGGGGTTTTTTGCATAATTTTTGCACATAGAGCTTTTCTGTATGAATAAAGAATCATAATAATAAGCTGTCACAGTAACAGAAGTTAAAGGACAAGAGCTGAATGATACAAACAGTGAGAGGAGCTCACCCAGGACCACTCTGCAGTCAATGCCGTCTAAGTTGAGCAACCAGGTGCTGGTGACCTTTGACCTGTTCTCCATGTACTTCTTCAGGCTCTTCCCGTTGATCTCCAGGGTGTATTCATAGGCAAAGCCACTGACTGCATCTATATTGATGGTGGCTTTGGTGTCTGAACTCCCCACGCTGAAAGTTTCCTTCCCCACCAGTTTGAACATCCAGTCCCGTCTCAGGACCTCCTGGAGCATAAATCAGACAATCACAGGAGCTGATGAAGCTGACCTCAGAAACACCGACTCAAATAAATAAATAAATAAGATTAGTCCAGTAAAACACGTCCAGTGTTTCCCCGGCTAACAGTATGACTGCACACCTTTCCATCCACGTAGATGACCCTCTTTCCGGTGGTGGTCCCGTGTTCAAACTCGATTCTGTGGACTCCATCACTCAGCGCCACCTCCCACACTCCAGCGAGATCATTAGACATCGTGAGTCCTTCAGAACCTGCTGGAGAACCAAACTACAGCGTGAACCGAAACCGAGGGCAGCTAACACCCTGTGCTAACCTTAGCCACTATTAGAGAAATGAATGCTAACAATGCTCGTATCTCTGCGGCTCGTAGCCCGCCGGCATTAATCCCCCCGGCTACCTCATTACAGCAACTACAGCTACGACGTTAAAGTATTAACACCGAGTTATAACTGTGGCAGAAAGACGGCTAAAGAGCGCAGCTACAATGTTACTCTTTGTGGCGTCTAAACTTCCGGTTTCGGGGGTGTTCTTTCAAAGTAAATGTGGAAAAACGGGTGTCAAACCTCAAAGGGAATCAGAATCGGAATACTTTATTAAATCTTGAGGAAATTGTGTGGTTATAGTTGCTCGAAGAAGGAAGAACAATAACTGTCTAAACTAAATTAAATAATTTAATATATTATAAAGTTATAAAATAGCATAGCTCCCAGTATCCCAGTATATAACACAAATTAAATATATATGCTTGAAATTGTACTGTAAACTGTGTTGTTCACACTGCACAGGTTGTGCAGATATTAAGGATGTGCAACTATTGCAGTGTACTGAGGATTAGATCGAGGAGCCCACTTCTAGGCCTTTTCAGAGTTTGATAATTACAGATAAGCTATTAATAAGTAATTAATTACTCTCTTCTTATAATAATTATTATTGTGTATTCCTGGAAAATAACACTATAACTCTATCTAGACAAGTTATATAACTTATTATATTAAGGTTATTTCTCGTAAGAGACTTTTTCTACCTCAGGCTCATCATCAACTATTCTCTAAAAGGAGTGCTTATTAAATAGGAAACATAATTCATCAAATAATGTATACTTTTGTGCTGTATGGACAGTTATTTAAAGGGGAGTGATATAAGAGATATCTTTCACTTACAGTTTCAGCTTCTTTTTTTTTCTTTTAATGGTGGTTTTGGTTAATGTTTTTCACTGTTTAACACAGTGAAAAATCTTTCCTTGAAATGTTTCTTTAATATAAGTTATTATGCTATGACTTTAATAGCCTTGCCCATCTGATGTCACATGCACAAGAAGTAGCAAGAATATTATAATAAATATTTAAACTATTAAAGTGGTTGCTAAGAGAAACAAGTTAAAATAAAACTGGGGAAAACTGAGTTAAACTGTCTTCACATTGAAACACTTACTATCGCTTAAAAAAATTTTTCGTAAGTATTTAAAAACCCTTAACTGCGATTGTTAACCACTTTAACCAGCACACATAAAAAAATCAGCATTCACGCACTTGTATTTTTTAATTTACAGCTTGATGCAATTTCTGTTTTTACAGTAATAAGAGGAAATATTGGCATGTAAATTTTATAATGTCAAGTTTACACGTCAGACATTAAAAGTAGTCTAAAGAAACCTTTCCTCTTAACCCAAGGAGAAAAAAAAAACTTCTTTAGCATATGAAAGTCGAAAAATTGTCTTAAGCGGCTTTCAGTTCAATTCAATTCAATTCAATTTTATTTATATAGCGCCAAATCACAACAAAAGTCGCCTCAAGGCGCTTTATATTGTACAATAGATCGCACAATAATAAATGCACAACAGGACAACGTAGTTGTCATGTCATGTCTTTATCCTGTCTTCCTTCTCTCACCCCAACCGGTCGCAGCAGATGAGCCTGAGCCTGGTTCTGCCGGAGGTTTCTTCCTGTTAAAAGGGAGTTTTTCCTTCCCACTGTCGCCAAAGTGCTTGCTCATAGGGGGTCATATGATTGTTGGGTTTTTCTCTGTATCTATTATTATAGGATATACTGTACAATATAAAGCGCCTTGGGGCGACTGTTGTTGTGATTTGGCGCTATATAAATAAAATTGAATTGAATTGAACGTAGTTTTATTTTGAAAATAAAGCGGAAGTCTTACTCCAACCGTAACGCACTCTGCTGCAGGTTTGGTCACAATTTGTGGGTCTGACCGCTAACGTTATCTTCTGCGCTGTGAAAGCATGACCTCAAACGCTATCTCGGGAATAAGATCCACCATTACAGCTCCATGTTACCTGCCCGGTCCTGAGATGCTCCCTGCAGCTCCGCGGCGCTTAAAAATGACCCAGCAACCACTTTAACGCAGTTTTTCCACAGCTACTGCGGACAACCAACAGATGAGCTGCGGCTATGCTGTTACTATGGTAACATGGAGTCGGCCTACGCGCAGGCTTCTCCCCGCCCACTCCGGAAATAGCGCAGGTACCAGATGTGTTTAGATTGTAGGATCGGAGCAAAAGTTAACGATATATTACATATGGTTCAAGACTTTATTTCCACCTGGAAATACAGTCTGTCATGTAAAAATAGAGTTTGTACAATTATAGCAAACATAAAATTCAAGAGTACGAACTACTGTAATTTCTTTAAGTATCTTCAGCAGTACTTCTCCAGGGTTCTTCTGTAGGACATTCAGAGCTCTTTCTTTGTTTCTGCCTTTTGTTCTGTTCTCTGTAAGGATGATCCTTTTCTGCTTCAGGCCCAGGCTCTGGTTAAGCCCATCCATGTGTTTTTTTTTCTATCCAGGTAAGTTTTTACTTAATTGGCAGTGTGTTTTCCTTATTTCTTACGATCATCGGTTTCAGTTACTGCACATAACTGACACACACTGCACACCATGCTGAGGTATGACAAAGACTCAGCTAATAGCTCTTTAGGACTTTATTGGTGCAAAAATGCTGTTTTATGTCTGTTGAACTGTGATATGATTTTTGTGATAACCTGTTAGTAACAATGTACCTAAAAGTTATTTAAAATCTCCAATCTCCAACAAAGAACTTTGAAAGACCAACATCAACTACTGACCGCTGTAAAAAAAAATGAAAAGAAAAATTGGCTTCTTGGGAATAAAATATAAAGAAACAACTGGTGGCTCAAGATTTTTGCACAATACTTAGTATAAAAGATGAAAAGAAGGTTGTATTTTATAGTCGGACAAAAGTTCTTTTTTTATGCAAATGATTAATCACCAGATAAAATTATTCTTTTTATTTATTTATTTTTATTTATTTATTAAAAACACTGCATTGCAACAAATCTCACAGTGAACACATACCTCCATCTTCCTTTTAGCTTCTTTTTCTTTTACATCTCATTATTTTGTTTGTTTTGTATTCCTGACATTATTTGCATTTTTTCAGCTTTTCTTTTTAGTTAAAATATAGATATATAATTATATATATATAGCACATCAGAAATATATAAGATAAAGCACATCAACGTGTCTTGGAAACAGGGCCACCCGTGAAGGACACCAAACATATCAATACATTAGAAATAGCCCAGTAGTTAATAGTTAATAGTTAATATTTTAGCACAACACTCTGGGGATCTGGTACTCCTCCCCTCAGACATTTTAACACTTAAACAGGTAATTTCTTGCATGCTGATGAGCTTTTCTGTGTTGGTTTGTGCAGCAAATGTTTTTTATTTATAGTATTAACATCAAGGGCGTAGATTTGGTTTTGGCATTGGTGGGGACAGATGATTCAACCACCGAACCGTGCCCTGTTTCTTTTTTTTTCTTCCTTTTTGTCTTTGCTTCTTGATAACAAAAGGAGAAAAAACTTGCCTATGCATGTAGAATATGCTATTCTACATGCAATTCATAGTTTTATATGTGAATTATATAATGTTAAATTACTGACATGGCAACACGTTATTCACGGTTACTGGGGGAAGGTGGAGTGGTGTATATACATATATACATATACATATATATATATGAACTTGAATTTTACAATGTTTGTTTATCAGATAAAATAAGTTGCATGTCGCCGTTATTATTGTCCGGCCAGAAACAGGCCGGGGGTGTCCAAATTCAGAGGCTGCGTCCACCTGAGGACCAGGTGTTGTGCCAAAAAGTGATTGTCTGCCAATAACTGATTTCCGGTGCTATAAATAACTTGTTGGTCTATAATACGTGAAACATATGTCAAATATATTCCTCATGAATTATATCAAGTCATCTTGAGCAACAAACAACATTCCTGTAACAAGGTAGAAGCCGCAATCAGTTTTTGGCAGTGACCTTTATGTATCCTTTATTTATGAAGTTTAAAAAAATTATTGTGTACTTTAAAAATGTCTCTCTTTAGAGTAATCTGGCCAAGAGGACAGCTGAAATTGCAACAAATGCAAAAATAGTTCTGTAAACATATTTTAAGTGGACAAAAGGGAGCTGATTGATTATAATGTAAGTAAAATAACACAGATATTTGAGGTTTACACAGCTACATTCTCGCCTGAAAATATGTAAAAAGTTTATTTTGCGACCCAGAAAGAGTAATAAGAGTAATATTAAAACTAAGTAGCTGCGGTAGTAGTAGCCATTGATGGAAACTGGAATTGGCTGGGCCAAGCTGGGATATGGTTTTTCAATTTTGTTGTCGGGGTGGAAAATCGGGGGAAACTGGGGAGAATGGTCGCTCCGGGAGATTTTCGGGAGGGGCACTGAAATTCGGGATTCTCCCGGAAAAATCTGGAGGGTTGGCATGTATCGCCTAGCATAGCCTGTAACGTTATTATGACGGACACATTTTATGAGTGAACTTGGCTTTAAGTGACTTACAGGTTTCTTTGAAAAATACTTTCTTATATCCAGGTTCTTCCTTTTTGCTGCCATCCTCCTCTCCTCCTTGCAGGTCCTCGCAGCGCAGGCTTGCCACTGCTAAATCTAAACAGAGCTCCCTGAAAGGCACAGCCAATCACATTTGCCATATTTGTCACATGAGGTAGGACTCCAGTAGAGAACGTAATTTAACTCTCTGTGCACCGCTGGGTGAATGAGACGTTGACAGATCGGTTTTTTTTCTTTATATCGGGTTTGTCTTCCTTTACTCGAAGAGATCAAATTATTGGTGGGGACAATTCAATAATTGCTGGATATTGGTGGGGACATGTCCCTTCCGTCCATGCCAAATCTACGCCCTTGATTAACATAGTGGAATAAAATGCAATGATGTTTTGGAGTATTTTGTTTTGCTTTCAAACAAGTTGTGTGGGAGTCAGAGTGTGGGGTTCATTTTATGATGTGTCAGTGCGTTTTCTGTGAATAGCGTACACCTGTGTTTTGAAGTGTCTGTTTTCATGGTGCTTTTGACTATGTCGCAGAGGCTGACTGAAAACAAAAATGTCACGCAATATCGATTTAAAATTATTACGCAGATAAGCTAAAAAATTTCTAAATATGGAAACGATGCCTCACCACCGGCATGAAAAATGTCCTAATATGGGACATCCTCCTTCTCCTTTTTCATTGTGCTTCTCTGTGACTAAGGTCACAACTGTGCAGCCTGTGTGTGTGTGGGTGTGTGTTCTTGTGGTATTTCCCTTTACCACAAAATATATTCAGTTCCAGCTCCAGAAATATGCTTTTGTGCAGTCTTGCCTCAAAACACCCTGTGGTGATGCACAAAGTCCAACAAAAACTCAAGATATGATTGAAGTTAATTTAATATTTTTACTAAAATGTAGTATTGTGCAATTTTTACCCCCTACAGACACACACAAACACACACGTCATCTTCAGAGGCCCAAACAACTGTATTTTTTTTTAATCCTTGGATTAAAATCCTTTGCTAACAATGAGTGCCTGAAGTCTAGAATATGCATGTCACCAAATGCTGTGTTTATTGTCTTGAGTTAAAATATGCAACTTCCCATTCTGCCTTTTACTGCAGCCACTTTCAGTTCCTGCTTATCTGTGTTAACCTCTAGTGTCATGATGATCCAAACATTTGTTATTAGGAAATGTTTTTTCTGTGTAAGTCCAGGGGCAAATGCTGTTTGCCGTCTGTTCTGTTAACTAAAGGAAGCGTTGATTACATCTAAGAGCTCTGAAAGCGAGGAAGCACCTGTAAGAGCTGATTGAACTCTTGAACCTAAACTTTGTTCATTTTTTTCTGTTTTTTTTTCTTTTACCTTCATGTGCAAGTCTTCTGTCAAAATATTGCCAGTAATTTAATTCCAGCAGAATATTTGATGCACTGCTGCCCTCACGTGTATTTTAATTACTTTTAGTTGATTATTAGGCTGTTCAGGGGTTAAAGTTGACACTGCTGTATTCTGTTGATTATCTCAAAAAACAGCTCCATCTCCTAGAAGAAAAGCCTTACAGCTGGTGGGCCCGCTCCACATGTTTTTGGAAAAGGTGCTTTGAAACCATCACATGTGTGTTTACATGTGATTGATTCTGTTACAAAACTCCAATAGAGTAGAGACTGTAGTGGGGGCGTTATATCTGAGATCTGCAATAAAGTTTCATTGTGAAATCTGCCTCTTCAAGGAAGCTCTCTATCTTTAGGAATTTCAAAAAGATTTTCTGCCACAGTGCTGTACTTTCCTTTGTAATATTCTCAAATGTCAAACGTTGATTTAGTCACTTTATTAGGTTTAGCAAAAGGTGATTGTTCGGGTAAAAATACCTCTTAGAGAGCTTGTTCATTCATCAAGACGCAGAACCGGAAACAGGGAAATGGCCAGACTACCACAACGTGTGAGACGACGTTTATTCGAGTTCAGCCGCAGACAGAATTTGACAAATATGCTTGAATAGAAACAAATCTGGATATACCACATTTTCCTAAACACATATTTAGTAGTAATACAAGAATAAGCTTGCATAATGGAGACATTTAAATTTGAAGCACAGTGCGGTGCACATATATCATGCAGTTTTAAATTTGAAGCAACACTTTGCAGACTCATTTACATATCAATGCACACCTTCAGGTAAAAAACAGAGTCAAAAAAATACATGTTGGTTTGATCATGCAAGAAACAGCTTCTTGGACAAAATATGGTATCTTAGCACTGATTACAACACAAACTATCAGTTTCTACAGAGTTTCTGTTACCTAAATGAAACCTTTTCATCAAAGAAACAAACACAGCTTGTTTTTGAAACAGAAGGCAGATTTCACCACTGCTTCTTCCTGTGTGAAAGATGATATCAGACTGAGACTTTTTTTCTCCACTACTGCGTAGAATAAGGTAAAAATATTTACTGGACAGCCTTAGAATAATGTGCATAATATCACATCAGCACTGGATTTTTAAATGTTTTTATCCTTAATGAACAAACACACTAAAGCTTCATTAGAACATGTACAGCAACAATATTTTTGTGAATGCTCAAAGCACAAAACCTGTCAAACTAACATTTCTATACCACTTTTACAGTTTCATTAAGCACTTAAAGTGATTTACAGAACAAGTTAACATGCATATCTGTGGGAGTAAGCCAGCGTGTCCAGAGGAAACCCTGGCAGACAAGGCAAGCTCCACACAGGAAGGCCCGACTTTCTTTCTCAGAACTCTCTTGCTATATGACAGTGCTAATCATGTTATCTGATTCTCTTTTTAACTTGAAGACCTGCGTTCTTTTTCTCTGAATGTTTCACTGCTTAGATTCAGTAATCAATATTCATGCTGAAATAACACTTCAAAAGTTACACCATACATTACACCACGAGAGATCCAGGTGAGGCACTGAACTGAATATTTTATTTCAAATCTAGTGGCAACATTGCTACTAATGAACCAAGTTCATTTTGGGTATTGTTTGGAAATTCTAGTAAGAAAATGGAATGAGTTAAACTAAGAAATACTGACCAGTAATTTAGAAAACAAAATCCTCCTGTTAACCAAAGGAAACAGCTGAAGTGGCTGTTTGAAATGCTAACATCCAGAAACACCTGCATATTACTAGTTTTACCACCAGATTTTGTTCTACACAGATGTTTTCTCCTGTTTTCTATTTTATCTTAAGTCAAGCGATGCTGCTTTCTGCAACCTTTTCAATCTCAGCAAAAGAAAAAGACAATCCTCTCCCCCGATATCTGTTCCTAGAAATTCACACGACGTGCAAAAGCAGTTATGGAGTAAAAAATGTGACACGTCTACTTATTACTTTCCCTGAATTTGCTATTTAGGGGTGATGGTGTATATGTGGTTTGCATCAATGTACTTTTTGGATCTTTAGTACATTGCACTTTGAGTGCATTTGACCAGTTGAAGATGCATTTTTTAAAAACACCACCACCTGAGCCTGTAAATAATCATCCATCAGGGCTTTTTTACATTGTGACTGAGGTGTTCCTGGATCTTAAGCTGCCTACACTGCTAGCAGAGCCCTTCCTGTAAGCCATCTGGAGCCTCTTACTGATGAGGCCGTGTCTGTAAAGAGCTGAGAGCAACTGGTTACGGAACTTCTGCCCAACAAAGGCGTACAGCACCGGATTCACTGCACAGTGCATGAAGGCCAGAATTTGGGTGACACTCAGCATGGCAGTCACTGTGTATTGAGTTTCACATGTAATCTGTCCCAGAGATCCTCCCTGTATGAGTGTGTCAGTCAGTTCAGTGACATTATAAGGCAGCCAGCACAGAATGAATGCCAGCACAACGGCCAAGATGACGCGCATAGCCTTGTGCTTTTGTTGGTTGCGTGTGTGAAACAGAGTCACCACAGTCCAGCCATAGCAGACAGCCATGACCACCAGAGGCAGGAAGAAACCCACTGTATGCCGCAGAACACGTAGAGTCACTCGCCAGCGATCGGTGCTTTCACCAGTAATGTTTTCCTGGCAAATGGACACTCCCAATTCAGTATGCATGCTCTCCCTCTTAATCACCACAGGTAAGGACAACATTACAGCCACCAGCCACACAATACTGCAAATAACTTTGACCAACAGGTGATGGGAGGACAGGACACGCGTAGCTCTGACAATGGCAAAGTATCTGTCCACACTGATGCATGCCAGCAGGAATACGCCACTGTATGCAGATGCCTCCTGAAAGCCTGAGAGGAGTTTGCACAGGAAGTTTCCAAAGATCCAGCCAACATTACATTTCACAGCCCAGAACGGCAGGGTAAGACAGAAGAGCAGGTCTGCAATCGCCAGGTGCATCAGGTAGATGTCAGTGCTGGTTTTGGTATTCTTCATATTGAAAACGACAAAGACAACAACACTGTTACCTACGATGGCGAAAACAAACACGATAATGAAGACGACGGTCATCCCCACGCTGTTAAATCCAGGCACTGTTACATTGCAGGGAGTAGAGTCTGAATTATTTTCGTATTCATAGTCAGTTAAATTAAAAGTCATATCAAAGCCAACAGTGAAGACCTGCAGGGAGGAAAAACATAACAATGTGTAAATACTAGGATACAGGTAGAAATAGTATAGTGCAAAGTAGATGGTGTAATATTACCCCCAACTATTTTAGTCGGGTAGTACTAAGATGAAGACAAGTAAACAGTAAAGCAGCAATTTGCAGTCATCATTGTGTCATAATATTTAGAAAGAAATTTTGCAAAAACCCAAAAATCATTTCTTAGTCTAACACACACATCCATAGTCCCCCTTTTTTTTGCTCACATTCACAACAACTGCACCGATGTCAAAGATTTATACTGATTACCTCTGTTCCTTTCACAGTTTGATTGGTGAGAACAAAACACTTCAAAACAAAAAGTATGAAAAGTTGTCGCTCCATCGTTCCTTTGTGATGTGCACAAGTTGAACACCTTGTCAGGAGTGTTGTTTTTGTTCAGAGATGTGGTTAAAGTCCTTGTGAAATGGTTGTGCAGAGCTGTGTTGCTGGTGCTTTATTAGCAAATTGTTCAGCTCAAGGGAAGTGGGCAAACCCACACACACTATCTGCCTGTGGCGATCTACATGAATAAGACAACAGGTTGTCTTCTAAACCATTTTTGACAGATCTCTCAGGTGAATGTCAGACACGAAACATTATACCAGTGAGGCACTTTATGTAAAAGTCACTTTGTCTAATTTGATCCTTTGGCAGAAAATGTAGATAATTCAAACTTTAAACTGTGGGGTTTTTTTCTTTCTTTTTTTTTCTTTTTTTGAATTTGCACGTGCAAAATACATTGTCTACATTACTACAGTCACCAGAGCCCCATCAGATAAGGAGCTCAGTTTCCATTTTAGTGCTACCTTTCACTCCATGTTGCATTTAACCGTGAAAGTTCAAAATTGTTCATTTGGGGGTTTTTCCCACAAAATGGAAACTTATCATTGCCTCTGTTTTATTGTGTAACGTGTTTTTATCAGAGAAAATGCCCTTTTTTGGAATTCGTTGTTAGAAGTTTCAAACAAGGGCAAAAAAGCTCTTAGTATTTCCTCTTTAATGCTTGGTTACTGTGTGCTTGTCTGCGTCCTTGGGAATTGTCTTATTTTGTTATGCACTTCTTTCACCTTTACTTCACTAGAAATTACATTTTCTTCTTTCTTCTTTTTCCACACATTGGTACATGAGTATACACGTAATACTGTGAATATGTAAAAAATATGTAAATGTAAAACTTCTGCAATATTGCTTTATATTGATTTGCCAATTTACTAAGAATTCAGGGGGATGTCTAATGACACACAAGTTTTGCATTTGCGTGGTTGAATTTATTGAATTTTTATGTAATATGCAATCCACCCCCAGAAATAAAACCTCTAACCCAAGACTTCCTGTCTTAGCTTTCGGTATCCAATATGGGCAACAAAAAACAAGTTGAGCGCCTAATGAGAGTCTGTGAAGTCTTCCAATGTTTGGTTGAGCTTGGTTTTACATCCAGAAGCTCCTCTATTAATTCTGGAGCTTTGTTTATCATCATGATCATGATCATCTAAAACTTAACATTTGGAGTGTGTTTGGAGTATGTGAACCAGTGCGCTTTTTAAATTTTTTGACATTTTCACCAGTAGGGGGCAGCACTTATTTGTATTCAGAGAATAGATCATGCACTTTCAAACTCTTAGGATAGATACTTTATTTATCCCCAAGTTGAAATTCAAACTTCTGGCTGCTCCATCCAGGCACAAACATCTCTCCAGTCATAACTATAAATAAACTAATAAAATAATGTTTAAAAGGACTTGAGTCTGACATTGTCCATTATAGATTTCAGTTTGTTCAATGGCTTTTTTCACTATCTTGCCCACTTGCTTAGTGTTTTTGTCCATTAAGCTGGACCCCCAACACACAGCAGCATTAAAACAGAGCACTGGCCAGCACAGTATGATCAAATGCATATTCAGTATCTCATCACACACCAAAGAACCTCAGCACCTGCAAGAAGACTGTCAGGGCTTTGTGTGTGGGCAGGTGGAGAAGTGGATCCAAATGCAGGACTCTGAGATGGAAATGTAATTGAAGACCACAGCTTTATTGCTGAAGAAAACCAAACAGGAACAGAACAAAGAATACTGGAGACAGAGAACACAGGGCTATATGCACAGGGTGGTAATCAGGGAATGGGCAACAGGAGGGAGACACAGCTGGGAGAAATTGGGGCTAACGAGACAGGAGGAGCAAAGCTGGACACACTGACATAAGACACAATCCTTCAAAATAAAACAGGAAACAATACACACTGACCAAAGACACGGACTGGACAGAGAGAGACAGACACTGAACTCAACCTGCAATAAACATGAGAACACAAAACCCTAAGAACTAATCCCTAAACAAGGATAACAGAAACATAGATTAATAATCATCATCATCATCATCATCAACACAAGCACTACAAGAGAATAAGAAAACAATCCATAATGCAAAAACACACCAAAACATAACAACTCAAAATACTGGGTCAACCTGACCCAGAACCGTGACAAAGATGAGGTGGCACTGCCCCTTCTTGAAAGAGAATCAGTGCTCAGGGACCAGTCCAACTTGTCATTCAATAGGACCCCCAGATATTTATAAGAGTACACCACCTCAGTGTCCTGTCCATGTATGGAGATTGATGATTGGAATGGACTAGATCTTCTAAAAGCCATCACTATCTCCTTGGTTTTAGCTGTATTGAGGTGGGGCAGCTCCTACTGCACCAGTCCCTGCAGGTTTCTTCAAAGTTCCCTGTTTTCCTGCCCCTGTCGACTCCTGACATGCAGCTTCATGCAGTTGCATTTTGAGTTGTAGTATTTAAAATCTGCAGTATAGGAATAGCAACAGGGCTTGGGAACAGGGATAGTACTTTTTCTTATGTATATAGTCTATGCCTATTCATGCATCGTATAGTTACATTCTCAAAATTGTAGAATGAATAAAACATTAATACCTGCACCTTCACACTCAAGATATCTGAGAAGGAGAGCTCTTCACCAAAGAACACCAAGGAAGAGACAACTCTCCTGGCATTTTAATAAAATGTGATTCTGTTCCTTTTTTGACCTTTGAATGGAACATCAAGCTGATCCACAGATACATGACTAATGATAGACCTCTAGCCAGGAGTATCACAGTTAAACAATGCTTTTGTGGTTCTTACACAAAGTGACCACATGAAAGGAAAGTCGAATGAGAGTTTGAATAATAGCACTGTTATCTAGGAGGCCCATCCCACCACAGATGTTCCTCGAGTGTTCTGACATCACCACCATAGAGCTCATTCACTTGTGAATCCCCGTGACCCTTGACCACCCTTCTACCTACTCAGCACATACTAAATGTAAACGCTTCCCATAGTAACCCTGCTGTGTCAATTTAAAGACTGCTGTCTTTCTCCACCTGTAGGACCACATGCTGGTCTAATCAGCAGATTCTCGCCTGAAACACTGACCACAAAACCCAAGAGATGCGCAGCAAAGATAGTTAAACAATCGTGCATTTACATTAGTTAAAACTGTAAAACCTTTCAGTGCGTCCAATGAGGGAGATATTTCCCTGCCGTGCTCTACAGAACTTCATCTGCAAGAGCTTGACATGACAACGTAGAAAACAAGGCCGCTCTTAGTTACATCAAACACTTCCAGGCATATAAACACTGAGTCTGAATACAGAGAGGAGGTACAACACCTGGTGGACTGGTGTCAGAATAACAACCTGTCTCTAAATGTACAGAAGACTAAAGAGATGGTTGTTAACTTCAGGAAGAACTTAATGGCCCACACCCCACTGCACATCAACAGGTCTGCTGTTGAGATGGTCCACAGTGTGAAGTTCCTGGGTGTGCAGATATCAGATGACCTCTCCTGAAACATGAACACCACCACCATCACGAAGAAAGCCCAACAACATCTTCACTTTCTTAGGAAACTGAAGAAGGCCAGTCGTCCTCCTCCCATCCTCATATCACTTAACCAGGGAACCACTGAGAGTGTCCTCTCCTGCCACATCAATATCTGGTACAGGAACTGCACTTTTGCTAAAAAGAAGTCTTTGCAGCAGATAGTGAGGACAGGAGAGAGGATCATTGGAGGCCCTCTCCCATCCATCTCCCAACTTTACGACAAACACATCATCCGACGTGCGAACAGCATAGTGAAGGACACTTTGCACACCTCACATGTACTGTTCTCACTCTGCGATTTCGCAGCATCAAAACTGTAATGGCCAGACACTGCAAGAGCTTCTTCCCCCAAGCAGTAAGAGCCCTCAACTAACTACCACCAAAGGACTGATATACACAAACACTTTTACAAACACCTTACAATACTCACCAAAAGACTCAAAAACAACAAAACCTTCCACAAACCCACTACAGACTGGATCTGGGAACAATATGCTTATTTGCACACTCAGTCACATAGTTACTGAACACACATCTAAATTATACTATTTATTTATACTACTTTGCACATTTTGCATCTTGCACATGTCTTGTCTACAATATCATGACCATAAGTTGAACCTAGTATTCAATACTTACTGCACAATCCACTTTGTATTGTCTCTGTCCTGTCTTTGTTTATTGTACAGTTAGTGTTGTATAGTTATTATTATAGGATTGTATAGTTAGTAATAGCATCTTTTTTTTCTCCTAATTTTACCCAGATTTAGCAAGTTATTATTTATTTGTAATTTCTAGTTTTATATCTCTTGGAGGTATATTATTTTATATTCTTATAAATGCACCATGGGGGGCTTGGGGTGAAACAGCATTTCAGTACACTGTATACTGTGTATATTATTGTATTGTGAATAAAGTTCTTGAATCTTGAATCTTGAAAAAAAAAGTTATATATGTCAGTTCAGAAACAGTGACTATGCTCACGATGATCACCAGTAAGTTTTCTTTAAGAGAAATCACCATCTCTGAGAAACTGATACAAAGCTCACACAAAACATATTTTTTGGTATATGAGGATAAAAGTAATGAAGGCTCTTAAAATGTCTGTGTAGGTTCTCAGTCATCCAGAGCATGGTAGTGTAAGGAGCTTGGAAAAAGACAAGTGACTGGACTTCTTTAAGTTTTGTAAAGACACTACACCTCTCATCAAGAGGCTTCTTTAGTTCTAAAACCAGAAGTTGGAGAATCCCAGGTATTTAAACCCTGATGGGTGTTGACCTACTCTTAATCATGTGCCTCGTCACATAAGCCAATGCTTGGGGGAAGGTTTGGGTCATTATCACCAGAGATTTTGGGGGAAATCACTGTGAGATCTTGCCTCATCCTTTCAGGTCACCTGGTGTAAGGTGTGAGTGGCAGACAAATATACAATGTTAGTGGATTAGTATTCCACTAATCCACTAACACTAATACTCCACCTTCACTACACCAGTTGCTACTACAATTAAAATCCTGCATGACTCTAATCTACAAAACAAGAACTCACAAACTCAGTGCAAATACAAACATAGACAGAGACGAGGATAACATCACAGGGAGAGGGACTATGTAGCAAGTTTTTTTTTCCATAAAAGCCAGGGTTTTGTGCATTATCAGGTTAAACAAAACCTGAAACCTCAGTCAGATAAAGACTTTGACTGTGGCTGTTGTGACTTTCTGAATGAGACACTCACAGCAAGGGAGGGTTTCTACACGTCATTTGACTCTTCTTCCACACATAAGCTACGTCAGTCACGACTGCAGTCATTTCATCTTTGCTTTTTGCAGATGATGTGGTTCTGTTGGCTTCATCAGGTGGAAATTTCCAGCTTGCAGAATCAGCACTTCCAAAACCAAGACCATGGTTCTCAGCCAGAAAAGGGTAAAGTGCTCACTCTGGGTCTTGGATAAGTTACCACCCCATCTTGGGGTCTTGTTCTAAAGCTAGGAACAAGTGCAGCATGAGACTGACAGACAGATTGGTGCAGACTGACTGACTGAGCAACTGGAATGTGCTGATCTGTTGTGGGAGAGAGAGAGCTGAGCATAAAAATGAAGCCGTCAATTTATCAGTCTAAATTCATAATCTCGCAGGTGGTTATGAGCTCTGAGTAGTGACTAAAATAATATGAAGGCTGTCTCCACTCTCCCTTAGACACAGAGTGAGGTCATTTGAAAGGGACTCAGAGTAGAGCCGCTGCTTCTGCACATCAACAGGAGCCAGTTGACCTGGTTCGGGTATTTGACTTCGGGTATTTGACTTCGATGCCTCCTGAACGCCTCCTAGATGAGGTGTTTCAGGAATGTCTTATCAGTTGGAGGCTAGCCCAGGACTCGCAGGAGAGATTATATCTCTCAGCTGGTTTGGGAATGACGTGGATGGGCTGGAAGAGGTGGCTGGGGTGAAGGAAGTCTGGGCTTTTCTGCTCAGACGCTGCCCCTATGACCTGATCCAAGATAAGCAGTAAAAAATGTGTATATGTATGAATGTATGATGAGAGGAATTCGTGTTGACGGATTTTTCCTGAAATTGCTTTCTTTTTTATATGTTAAGATATTCCAGGGATTTTGAATGTGCAGTTAAACTTGTTTGTACTGACTGAACTAAAGTCACTACAAACAAGTTTAACTGCAAAAGTTTAATTTCTTTACACCATTAAAATCATTGCTTTCTTTTGGAGTAACCAAACCTGCCAACCAATTTGCATTTTTTCCCAGGACGGGCCCACACAAGTAAGCGTGTTGGAGGCTGCCAGCAGGAAAACACACCTCACCAGAAAAATACAAACAAATAAGTATGTTTGCATGCATTTCTTACAAGTTACTTACTCTGTTTCTAGATATGTTTTAAAAGGGGTCATCTCTCACCATAATTGGATTTAGAGATACTGAAGACCAGATTGATGTTATTTGCTTACCGTACTTTATCTCTGAGGGGCTCTAACCTGATAGCTGTGACATTAGGGAGCTGTCACAAAACCCCCTTCTGCTCAGGATCCATACAAGGGCATACGGAGACCTTTGCTATTTTAATACCTCAATCTAGGATACGTCACAAAAGAAAAATCCAGTACACAAAGCGACCTGTGTGCCTTATGAGCTGTCAGTTTGTAATAAGACCATCCATACAGAACTCCTGTTTACACATCCTGCTCTGTTTGCTTAGGTTTTTTTGTGCGTGATGGTTGGAGATTAGCTTGTGACCACACTGCCGAAAGGTTGTGTCTATTTAAACTCGGGTTAAGCTGGATTTGAAAACAGTAGCACGAGTACACTCCCTCTCATCGGTAAAACCTTTGTTGTGACAGTGACTGCTCACTTTTTCGTTCCTACTGACTACCACGTGTGATACGGCAGTGTCCTGCAAATCCAGTCAACAACAAAATTCATGCTTCTTTCTTCCAGGTCTGCACACTGATGTACAGCTAAAGTGTGTTATAGTTACATTTTACATTTTTCATTACATTTATATGTGGAAGTATTTAAAATGTGACACAGGGTCGTCCAGTGATGCCTGTGCTAAACTTCAGTCCTCGCTTTATTTTTCAAAGAGAAACATTGGAAGACAGTCCAGCAGGGTGCAGGCCAATTGCACAAAGTGGCTGAGCTTTGTCTTGTTTTCCTCTGTAGCGATATGGCCCTCCCTTATATAACCAGTTTCATGGTTATGTAAGTTGTTTTCATTTGGGGATTTACAGTAGACATTTTTCAAACTTCAAAGGAATAAAGTTAAGTCAGATGTAAAGCTTCAATATGAAAAACATATTGGAAGCAGGTATTTGAGTGATACAAAGTGTTGCTCTAATACTTGTTCTCTCTGAAAAACAACAGATCAAGTAATGAGGGCCAGGCTATGTAAGTATTGTGTTCTAGCCATGATGCTTTTAAATAGTGTTGGAGGTGAAACAAGTTTATACAGGAAGATGGTAAAAAGAGCGTACTTACAGCCAGAAAGGAAGTTAGTGGACCACACGTCCACAGTGAAGCTTTAAATAGAATATGTGTGAATGTGTGCAAATAGGTATCATAGCTGTGTACTCACATGTTTTTCTTTAGCCAAATCCACTGACACATTTAAACACTTTAATTACATAAAATAGAGTCTTGTTTATCATTTAAGGATTCGCCTCTTTGAGTTTTTGTTTTGCTTTACACTGCGATATTCATATTTTGAAGAACAAATAACAAAGTCCAAACGCAGGGTGTGTCTATTCAACTCAAGGATGAAGTGCATGAGTAGCCAAATGATGGCGAACTTTAGGCATAAGGGCAGACGAGATCTAAGCACACAAGATGCCTCAGGCAGTGGGTAGATTTCCATGTTAACTGTGCACTGAACTTGAGTGTAACACAGCATACACATTCAAAAACATATTTTAACCAAGGTTAACTACTTTGTTATTAAGGGTATTTTCAGCCATTCAAATTAAGTCTAAAATATCTTCTCTTAGCACAGGAATGGAAATGCAAGCCCAGACACAGGACCTATGCATAAATTAAGAAGCAGTAATAGATTTGAGTTTTAGAGGTCCAATAAATGAACATTCAGTCAGCAAGAACGTTCAGTTTTCCATCCTGTCTGGGACTTGCATGTGGTTTGCATGTTTTTCCTGCACCTGCAGACATTTGGTCTGGGTTACTCTAGTTTCCTGTCACAGTTCAAAGACATGCATGCTAGGTTGAAAACTAGTCTTGAGTGTGAATATATGTGTGGAAGTTTGATGAAGGGCCTTAACAAAGGGTAAGGGTTACATAGGGAAAAAATTTGGGACACCCTTGCCTTGTTCCTTCTTATGAACTTTCAGTTCATTTGCAATTGTCTGCAGATTTGAACTGCTATCAGATGGATGTATTAAGATCATGTTCATCACATATAAATTTCCTTCGGGTATTTACAAGACGATTTCTGACATGAAAAAGAGCACACTGTTTGCTGCTGTATCACACATTTGAGGTTTTCAAGTGCAGCTCTGCTTTGTAATGTCTAAAAAAGTGAAGTGCATGTGTAAAAACAGGTTTAGTTTTTACCTGACACAAACTTAGGCACACTCAGGTTTAAGAAGTTGTTCTGCAGCAGTTTTGATAATCATATTAAAATCCGAAAACAAGGCCGGTTCCTATGGTTTCAGTTCTTAGAGGATGAAGTTGGAATTCATCCGGGCATAAAGGCAAACAGCTGGTCATGCAAAGGCGTCACCGGTGGTCTATTATGCTTTTCCGTATCGTTTGTTATGTGCATGTTGCTATGTTAGATGCTCATGTTAACATGGTCCTGAAAAATAACGAGGCACAAGTTTGTACAGGTGACTCTAATTTGTAACCTAAAAGCTCAGACTTCAGACAGTTTTTTTCCACTCTTGATTCTCTTGATGTCAGTGACAGGAGTTATCTCGAGTATGGTTATGGTTAGGCAAACTTCTCCTGCTGTGTCCAAAAGAACCGCTCCTTATGTTTGTATGTAGCGGATAATCAGAAGAAGTGAAGGGAGAATGTGAGAGGAGCTCACTTGTTTCTCTTGATTAAGAAAGAGAATGAAACAAAAGGGTTGGATGGAGGCAGAGTATGAGACGTGGATGCATTTAAAACTAAAAATACTGCAATTTTTAGGTCCACCAGAACACCACAAGGTGCTCATATGACTTCTCTACAATAAGATTGAGGGGGTAGTCGGTAGTTAGTAGGCCCTGTGGTCCTTGGACTTTTTGGGAATGAAGATAATGGGGACCTTGAAACAAGCTGGAATGTGATGTTTCTCTGGCGATGGTGCTAAACATGTCTGCGAACACTGGAGACAGTTGATCAGCAGTGCAGTGCTTCAGGGTTGATGGTGAGACAAAGTATGACCCAATTAGTTTGAGGGGGTTTTCGCTCTTGGAGAATCTGTTAATAAATCCCTCTGGAATGAAGACGTCCTGGTGGGAATGGGGAGCCTCTGAGGTGGCCAGCTGTGCAAAGGTTCCTGCTGTGGTTAGTGGGGGAAGTGGAGTTGGTGAACTGGAGCCGCTGGATGGTGTCACGGGGGATGGTGTTGGGAGCGTCCCATTGTCTTTCAAAGCAACAAAAAAACTTTGGCACTCAGGGCCATTGACTCAGGGCTTTGAGACTTGTTGTGTATGTCCTGTTGGAGCCCTTTGCACACTGATGCGGAGTGATTGGACACTTTGAACCCAACTCAGTCCTCACCCGTAAACACTTTTTGTTTCTCCAGGTTTAGCTTCGCAGTGTGGCAGAAAGCCAGAGTTTTGCCCACACTGTAACTCAAACTGGTGTGTCATTTTACAAAGCAGTCCTCACAGAGAAGGATGTAGGATGATTTCCAAACTGCTGGTAGCGGTTATGAGTACAGAACATGCAGTACAGACCAGGCATCAAGAACTGCCACAACTACATGAGTCCACTTCTTTGTTCCCACAACAGGCTTAGAGAGCTTTAATATGTACTTTCATGAAGGATTAAAATATATCATGATTTAGTCAGAGTGACCCAGCACAGTGAGGGTGACGCCTTAATAGGGATTACTTATTACATTATAAGAAAGTGATCCAGAATGTTCTCCTTCCTAGCCAGACAACTTTCCAAATTCAAAGATTATACTATCACCTGATGGCCCTAAGTGATTGGAAGTGACCCTAAATTAGTGGTTTACTAACAAAAAACAAAAACAAACAAAAAAACACCTCTTTTGCAGATTCACAAAAAGTGAATATTACTGTTATAGGACGCTGAGTGTTTCCATCATTCTCTTCATAGTGAATGTCTTGAAATGAATTGCTTCAAATCTGGCAGTCATTCATTTGGAGTTAAGAAGTAACTGATTACATTTTGATGATCAAAGATTGGAAATCAAAGTCACTGTGATCACAAAAAATTGTGGTCTAGTTGTTGTAAACGTGAGATTACAGGAACATCTGCACTATGGTTATATCTGTTATTATGTTATAATTGCTCGCTTGGAACACAAACACACTTTTGTTCATATTTCACGTATTCAAACACTCATTGTGACAAAATGTCACACAAGGTCAACTTCATTCTGACATCATATGTTTGACACGGACATATTTTATCCGTATGATAGAAAAGAAGGGAAATGGTGATCATACTTTGCATGTGAGACATTTCTGCATGCCTTGACTTCCCTTCCTTGTGTCACTTTTTCGCCTCCTCCATTGACATTTCTGGTGAGAAAAACTACAATGCAAGTAATTAAGTAAGGTCCTTTACCATTAAATAAGTCAAGATATAAATTTAAGCCTGCTTTTGACTGCCTGTTTAAATCATACAACCACAAGGCAGCAATTCTAGTTTTTAATTGCATAATTTTACTGTCAATTTATAGCAGTCAGTTTATTAGAAGTTTGTTCTACTAAAAACAGCTGGAAACAAGCTGATGAAAAGAGAATCGGCAGGCCACAAAACCCACAGCCCTTTCCTTTGAAAGCAGCAAAGAGGGTCTTGAGAGCTGACAGACACTCTGAGTAAGCCCTGCCTCATTTCGCTTCCTCTTCTTAAGTAATTAAAGTTATATACAACATGTTAACTTTTACCACTTGAAAAACTCTTTGAAAAAATTGTGCAGTTATGTAGCCAAATTCTGCTAAGAGCTTACAAAGGAAAATGTTTAGTTCTGTCCCGTCCTGAGCCACAAGTATCCTTTTACAGACTTAGAACAACATGTTTGTAATAATAATATCAGGTTCTCTGGTGTCCTCACACCAACCTTTCATCTAAAACTCATAACTGAAGTGTCAGGTGACTGAAAAAAGAGCTGTCCCTCCCATATGTCTCCAGCTAAACAAAAACAAGTGGCACGGATTTTGTGAGAAAGAGTTTTGATGTTCAGTGTGAGAAGGTTAGTAGTGAACATGTATAATATGCCCTAAAGGGTGGAGTCAGAGCACAGGCATTATAATGGTGGGTGGAGCCATGTTTGGGAGCCAGTAAACTGAGTGAGCAAGCCTAATTAATCTGACAGGTCACATGATATTGTAGTTCTCTGAGTGAGATAAAAATTTGGCGTGCCTCTGTGGTTGAATTCATCACGGATTATTCAGCAATGATTGATATTGGCAGAAGAACAAAAGTCAGACATGTGGTGGACTCTTTCGCTCCACATACAATAAATTATTGAAGAAATACATTCAATAAATCCCATGTTGTGCCAGAGGACATGCAGAAGGAAAAGATCCATCTGACCGATGGCAAGATTAAGTCACTGACCTGGAAGCCTCATTCTTCTGTGGAATCTCCTCCTTTATAAAACTGTTTGGACTGTGCTGGAATGATGTTGACTATCCATTCGCTTCCGCTTATCCTTTTCAGGGTTGCGGGGGGCGCTGGAGCCTATCCCAGCTGTCATAGGGCGAGAGGCGGGGTACACCCTGGACAGGTCGCCAGTCTGTCGCAGGGCCAACACACAGGGACAGACAACCATTCACGCTCACATTCACTCACACATTCACACCTAGTGACAATTTCGATTATCCAATTAACCTATCCCCTCAAACTGCATGTCTTTGGACGGTGGGAGGAAGCCGGAGTACCCGGAGGGAACCCACGCAATGATGTTGACTATTTACACAGTAATATCTGCATTAACTGCACAAACAGTCAGTTTGTGGTGCTCCTTAAGTAATTAATACTTAACTTTACAGTAGTGGTGTGCAACAGTGTAAATTTTGATATTGATTCAATTATAATACAGATACTGATACATTTAACTTATAAAGGCAGCTTATGTAGGGAACATCAGCATGTCGTGACTTATGAGATGAAGCATCATTAATCTGAAAATTCTGAACACAGGTTTATTCAGGTTTATTTTTTTCATTTCCAAAAAAACCTCATATTTTTTATCTAGCACAGTCCAGTGGGCGACATTTTGAACTTAAAGGATATAAACAAACTATTGATCCTAGTGCACTAATATTGATTTAATACCAATACCAGTATCAGTGTCGATACTATTGATATTTGGATCAATTCACCCACCTCTGCTTTACAGGCTGTGGTTGGGGATTTTTCTCAATGTACTTTTCACCCCTTCATAGTTGCGGTAATGCTGTCAAAGTTACATGTTTGTCCGTCTATATTAACTTTGCTCAAGCACAATTTCTGAATTTCCACTTTACAAAAACTCAGGAAAGACGGGCACTTAATCCCACACTCCTTTCCCAAGAATCAAAAGCAAAACAGCTGTCTTTGTTTGAGCCTCAGGTGTTTCTTGTGAAACTCATACTCCTGTTTGCTCCTTGCTGTTGCCTACCAAAACCTAGGCTTGAATAGAGTAATAGGGATGTTATCACTGAATCACATTCAAGGAAACATGCCCAATTTGTTTTAATAATGCCGTCCAGTCTTTTATATAAGTCGACATGTCCGCAGTTAAACTTCAGTGGATAGGAGGTGAAAGACAACATCATCACTAAGATTTTTTTGCAGTCAGGGTGGCACAAAACAAACAGAAAGAATGAGAGACATTTGGTGGTTTTAAAAGTATCTCTTAGTTTTTTTTATATATTTCCTGTGCTTCCTACCTGCCTGTTCTCTACATGTGTATGTCTGTGTGTTTGTTTCAAGTCATTTTATTCTGTAGATTGTTTTCCTGGTGTGTGTTTTATTTCCTGCCATTGTTCTTCCCTGTGCATATTTAGTCTGCGTGCCTTTTCTTGTTGTTTGTCAGTACATGATTTCGTTGACCTCCTCTTCCTCAGCTCCTTGGGCTTTGTTCTTTCTCTCTTTTGTTGATTTTCCCAGTACTTTGCTGAGTTAGTGAACTTTTGGTGGTTAACCTGCTTCCCCCCTCTACTAAATTCCTTGATTGCTGCTTTCTACCCTTCCTTGTCTTGGGTTAGCAGTTGGTTTTGCTTAAAAATCTTTATCCCACAAACTCAACATAATAAGTTTGTTTTGTACCAAAGAATGCACAAAAATTAGAACCGTATGAGTCCCTACATAATTCCATACACTGTCAGCCTTTAGCAGCTTATTCAGGACAGATGCATGTGAGTTTGTCATATAATGTACACTATACATTCAAATAGCACAGCATTTGTATGGCAAACTCAATAGTCAAAAATATAGCACTAGAGTAATATTGATTACTGAGTAATTTCAGTTAGCTGTTGTTTGCTAGCCTACTCTAAAAGCAAGGACATTTGACGCTCCACAATTGAGTATCCACACAGAGCTTCGTCTATAACTGCTGAAGATTAACTTTGCTCTGGCCTTATAGTGGACCTGTACTGATGCACTTCATCTTTTGCTGCTCCAGTCTCCCTTGGTTGGTGCTGTGCCATCTGGGGAGCTTAATGCTGCCACCGTGATGGATCGCAGGTGCATCAGCAGACAGATCTGCTCGCTGGCTTATGTACCTCATACGTTTTTCCAGTGTACCTGGCGCGCTACAAGGAGGTTACAAAAGACTGTCCACTTGAATCAGCACCGACATGTGTGTCATCAGGAATAACACCACTGAAATGGAAAGCGCAACAATAACAAGTATAAAGTCCAGATCATTAGCATATATGTGGGAGAGTCACAAACATGCTTTTTGTTTAAATTAGATTTTCATTTCAAATTTGCTACATTGTCTCTTTGTCTTAGATGCTCATACATAACATAACATATATATAATACTAGCATCGAAGGGGGGCTCAAATCTCCCCTTTCTATCTGATTTGTGTGCTCGAGTTAACCTGTTTAAATCTCACAGGAAATATTGTGTTAGTGTTAGCTCTGTTTGAATGGTTGTGAAAACTAAACAGGGAGGATTTCAGTTCACTTGGAAAAAAAATCAATCAGTGGAGGCTGACTTTACAGCTCCTTGTACAAACAGGCTCGGGAGGTGGAAACAGTGGTTACTATAAAGCTATTTTCATGTTTTATAAACAGCTGCTCCCCTCGTTGGTCTGACTTACGTGAAACTTCTCCACATGACTATATAAAAGGGTGAAGTGTTTAACTCATATGAACCCACTGCGTTAGTCACATGGTGAGACCATGGTTGCTCATGGTGGCTTAGACAATCTGGCCTGGAAAGTCTGCTTGTCTCTGAACCACCAGACTTTCATTTGGTTGGTGACCAGAAATGACGTAAGAAAGAAGCATTTCATAGATGTGACAACATATTCAGACTGTCGTAGATTGATTCCACTGAATGAACATGAACAAAAGTTCATTGCCATTGATCAGCTGATGAGAAATACTTAAACACAGAATTCATCCATCCACGATACCATTCACACCTGAGGCCAGTTTAGAATCAGCACTTCACCTAACCCCACTAACTACATGTCTTTGGACTGTGGAAAGAAGCCCGAGTACCCACACAGACACGATGGGAACCTTACTAACCAACAAAACTAACTACCGGTAAACACAGTAATTATACACATATATAGCTATTTAATATTTTCGCTAACTTAGCAGACAGTGAGTCTGAACTGAAGTTTTGAACTATACTGTAAGGTTTTCTGGTCTTTATAGATGTCTGTGTAGTTAACAGCATCTTTTTCAGCATGACTTTATCAGTCTCTCACATTGTTGCGGAGGACTTTTCAACCACTGTACTTTATAAACCTGCTTCATTTCATTGAGGTTTATGGGCACTGGTTTATACCCAACTTTTTAAAGGTTCCTTTGCAGCGTTTCAATGAGGTTGAGGTCTGGACTTTGACTGGATGATTGCAACATGTTGAGTCTTTCTTTTCCAGTCATTGTTTTGTAGATTTGGTGGTCTGCTTGGGATCATTTTCCTGTTGCATGATCCAGTTTTAGCTGTGAGACAGATGGCCACATGTTTGACTCTAGAACTGGCATAAAGAGACATTCATGGTTCACTCTTGTTAAGTCTTGTGGTTTGTTCAGATGCAACTTTGCAAACCTAAGTTGTACTGCCATGTTCTTTTTAGAGAGGAGAGGCCTTCACATGGCAACCCGTCCAAACGAGCCATACTTGTTCATTTTTTTCTGGAACCTCAATTTTTTAAAAAACAAATAAAAAAAATTATTCACAATAGAACAAGAAATCAAACCAAATGTTTACAATGAGACATTTTACTGTTTCATGGAAAAGTAACTGGTTCTCAAAAGAAACTGCTGGAAGAACATTTTCCAACTAATTCAGTAAGTTAGTTGTTAAAGTAAGTGAGCATAAAAAATAGCATCTTAAAGAGGCAGAGCTTCTCAGAGGAAAAGATGGACAGAAGTTCACCAGTCTGTATAAAAAAATCCCACTAATATATAAAAAAAACTTCAACATATTGTGGAACAATTTCAGAATAACAGTCCCAAGACTGTGGATATCTCATCGTCTATGGTCTATAAAATTATCAGATGATTTTGGGAATCTAGAGAATTCTCTGTGTAGAAGAGGCTAGGCTGAAAATCAATATTGGATGCCCGTGATCTTCAGGCCCTCAGGCAGCACTGCATTAAGAAAAACAGGAAAGATTCTGTCATGGGAATCACTGTGTGAGCTCAGGAACACTTTCAGAAAGCATACAGTGAAGAAGCCATATGATCCAGAAATGCCACCATCTTCTCTGGGCCAAAGCTCGTTGAAAATGAACTGAGGAAAAGTGGAAAACAGCTCTCTGGTCGAATGGATTGAACTTTGAAATTCTTTTGAATTTCTTTTTGGAAAGCACAGACACTTGTAGACTTCGATTCTCTAGATTAAAGCGGAAAGGAACCTTCCAGCATGTTATAAGGGATGAGTTGAAAAGTCTGCATCTCTGATGGCATGGAGGTGTGTTAGTGCCTATAGAATTGGCAGCTTGCACTTGCTGAATGACATATTCAGGATTCAGATCACAATATACTCCCATCCAGATGGTGTCTTTTTTAGGAAAGTCCATGCGTATTTCAGCAAGAGGGTGCAAAACCACAAACTGCATCTGTTACAATAACATGCCTTTGTAGTAGAGGAGCCCGGGTGCTGAATTAGCCCGCAGTCCAGACCTTTCACCAATTGAAAACATCTGGAGGATCATCATGAAATAACAAATACTGCAAAGAAGACCCAGGACTGCTGGATCTTCTATGTCTTCTATGTTTTATTGTGACTAAAACATGGTTTTATGAGAATTGCAAATGACTGGATTCTGCATTTATTTACATTTTACTCCACAGTCAGCTGTGCGACAGCTATCATTTAACATGCTAACTGAGGCCTGTAGAGTCTGAGATCTAACTTGGCTCCTGGCAATTGTCTTGAATCCCTTTCACTTGTGAATAATCTTTCTCACTGTAGATGGACTTCAGATTTTTTAGAAAAGGCTACATAATCCTTCCCAGATAGATGAGCCACAGCACTTGCTTCTCTAAGATCCTTGCTGATGTTTTTGCTCTGTGGCATTGTGTTAACTCACACCAGAAAGCTCCAGACCAGCAAACTGTCAACACTTGGGCTTTTATAGAAGTCCTCACACTTGCTGATGACTTGTTGCTTACCCTTTTAATTTACATGGAACCCCATGACTGCATATTTAAACCAGAATTTCTGCTTTTACTTTATTATCGAAAGGTTTGGTGGGATGACAGCATGAAACTGGCCAACCGATACTTGCAAACAAAGGAGGGTTTCAAACCTCAAATAACAGATTTTTGACAGCATACTCACTTGTGCTCTGTCACGTACTGATTTGAATCTGCTGACAGCTGCGTTGCATTTCCCTCCATTTTTTCCTGTGATCGCTGGAGTAGCATGCTATGCTTGGTGACCACTGGCTGTTGTGAGCTGAAGTGATTTTCCGCGTCTTCTTTCTGCATTTGTGCTGTCAATCTGCACTTTTTTTCTGTAAAGGCATAAAACACTTGTAAGCTGAAATTAGAATAACAATACCCAGCTTCTCTTTTAAGAGCTTTTTTTATGGGATCCTCAGAGAATTAGGTCTCTGCAGGCTGGAAAGCTGGAAAGAAGGCCACAAGAATTTTCCATTCTCGTTTTGAAGTCATTGTGTTTTTGCTGGCATATTTCTACTCAAGTTTAAATCTTGCTTACTTGGCCAGTGGACACTTAAACCTACAGTATGTTAATTTAACTGCATTTTATCTGGGCTTGAGAAGTGCCCAGTTGCCTGCTCTGGCCACATCTTTCAATTTTCCTCACCTGCTTCTTAAAAATGCTCTGAGGGTTCTGCTGTAACGATTACTTCAGCTTAGAGGAATGAGAATGACATGAGGCATTTGCATAGAATCAGGTTTAACACCTCTTGCCCTGTTTGCACATTTAGAGCAACAACGGGGTGAGGACGATCCACACCGAATAACTGTAAAAAGGCAATTTGGTATTCTTTTGTTTGCTTTCTCAGTCACTTGTTTACGAAGGGCACACTGTAAAAAAAAATCCTAATATAAAAGTATTTTACAGTTTTGTTCTGTTCTTCTAGAATATCATTAAATTGACATTGACATGACGACTGTGATTTCACATTTCAAATGTAAATTAACGTAAAATCACTGTAATGTAATAAAACATAATTCTCTTGTTTTTTAATATATTTGTCTGTACATATGCATATTTAGATTGTTACAATACATTCACAAATGTATCATGATTTCACAAATATATGTCCGTTATTTGAAAGATTGAACTGTTAAATTCAAATGTAATGTTATGGAAAAATATATAAAATGATTCTCATAAACTTTTTTTTACATCAAATAATTATTATTATTGCGATTTAGGGCGATCGTGGCTCAAGAGTTGGCAGTTTGCCTTGTAATCAGAAGGTTGCCAGTTCGAGCCCCGGCTCGGACACTTTCGGTCGTTGTGTCCTTGGTCAAGACACTTCACCTACCGCCTACTGGTGATGGCCAGAGGGGCCGATGGTGCGATATGGCAGCCTCGCCTCTGTCAGTCTGTCCCAGGGCATGCAATCCATTATTATTTAAACCAGCTGTTAACTGTATATTTCTGTACATTTAAGTATTATTATTCATATTGCCACATTCATTGACCTTGTTTATAGGTAATTTCATTGTTTAATCACCTTAACATGTTCCTAATTTAATGTTTAAAAGCACTTGAAAAAGGCAAAATCCCATGTAAAATTAGGGCAACAAACTGTATTGTCATTACTGAAAATAACCGTATTTTTATGAGAAAGTTATTTTCTGTTATTTTATGGTATTATTTTGGCGCCCCAGCTGCCGGAATATTACTGTTTTTCTAGGATTTTTTTTAACAGTGCAGATTTCCGGTCAGCCCTGAGTTTCAGCTGTGCTCATGTCCCTAGTCATGTCCTCCAACAGTTGGGAGAACTATTTCCACTTGGAAAAGTAACTCAACGTAGTAATTTTGCCCACACTTAAACACAGCCTTCCAAAAGTCTAACTTTGACCCAGCGCTATGGTGTAATAAGAAGCTGTGAGACCCAAAGGCCTCTTATCATGACATCACCGCTCAGACATGAGCAGAGCCAGATGGAATAAACACATGTGCAATACAGAAATCACGTCCAAGCTACCCACATAACTGTACTGACACGCTTCTCCTCACCGGAAATCTCATCAGTCACTGGATATCAATCTGAAAAAAAGGTTAAAGGGCAATAAGCACTCTTTATTAGTCAGACATGTTTGAAATTAACTATTACCCCAACATGCACGACAAGGAATTTACAGCGTAATTTAATTTTGACTTATTCCGCTTGGCAGTGATGCTGAAGCTTGGCCTCATTTTTGTATTTTCATGGCTCCGTAGCCACAAATCCTCTGCTCCTCTGCCATCTAGCACGGCTGCTTTGATTGATACTCCCATTTTCCTGTCATCCAGGAGGAGAGATTCTGTACTTGCTGAATCAAGGGTGATCTTAGCATTTTTACTCCACTCATAATTCCTCACTGTCCGGCCACACTCTAAGACTTGCTCAAACAAATGCTTTTACGCATTTCTAAGTCTTTTGCACAGTCATGCTGATGTCATCAGAGTGACCAGAATGTGGGGGAGTTTAAGAGGCTCAATTTAAGATAAGATAAGATAAGATAAGATAAGATAAGATAACTTTTATTAGTCCCACACGTGGGAAATTTGTTTTGTCACAGCAGGAAGTGGACAGTGCAAAAGTTATATAGCAAAATTAGAATACAATAAGAATAGAGTAGAATAGAATAGAATAGAAATAAGAATACTGTACACAACTGTAAAGAATAGAATAAAATAAAATAAAATACTATATACAGTAGAATAAATAGAATAAAATATACAATAGGATAAAAATAGAATGCAAATGCTTTATACAACTGAGTAAAAAATACAACTTTTTCAGAAAAAGATTATTGCACTTAGTTTTATTGCACATGTGTGTGTTTGATCAGTTGAAGTCTTTGTTGTGGAGTCTGACAGCAGTGGGGAGGAAAGACCTGCGAAATCTCTCCGTCCCACACCGTGGGTGCCGCAGTCTCCCACTGAAGGAGCTGCTCAGGGCTGTCACAGTCTCGTGCATGGGGTGGGAGATGTTGTCCAACAGGGATGACAGCTTAGCCACCATTCTCCTGTCACTCACCACCTCCACTGGGTCCAGAGGGCATCCCAGAACAGAGCTGGCCCTTCGGATCAGCCTGTTCAGTCTCTTCCTGTCGCCAGCAGAGATGCTGCCGCCCCAGCAGACCACACCATAGAAGATGGCTGAGGCCACCACAGAGTCATAGAAGGTCTTCAGGAGTGGG
Source organism: Oreochromis aureus (assembly GCF_013358895.1). NCBI lineage: Eukaryota > Metazoa > Chordata > Actinopteri > Cichliformes > Cichlidae > Oreochromis > Oreochromis aureus. Next base: position 4,173,001 of record NC_052957.1, on the reverse strand, counting down.
CCCTCCACTCCAAACGACCTGAGTCTCCGCAGCAGGTACAGCCTGCTCTGCCCTTTCCTGTAGAGGGCGTCTGAGTTATGAGTCCAGTCCAGTTTGTTGTTCAGATCAACACCAAGGCACCTGTAGCTGTCCACAGCCGTGCAGTGGAGGATGCTTGTGCCTGTGGAAGTCTACCACCAGCTCCTTGGTTTTACTGGCATTGATCTGGAGGTAGTTCAGCTGGCACCAGTCCACAAAGTCTTGAGTCAGTCCTCTGTACTCCTTGTCGTCCCCATCAGTGATGAGGCCGACTATTGCAGAGTCATCAGAGAACTTCTGCAGGAAGCACTGGGTGGAGTTGTGGGAGAAGTCTGCATTGTAGATGGTGAAGAGGAACGGAGCCAGAACTGTTCCCTGTGGGGCCCCCGTACTGCAGACGACCCTGTCCGACACACAGTCCTGAGTCCTCACATACTGTGGTCGGTCGGTGAGGTAGTCCAAAATCCAGGTAGTGAGGTGATGGTCCACTCCTGAGTTCTCCAGCTTGTCGTTCAGGACCGAGGGAAGAATAGTGTTGAAGGCACTGGAGAAATCAAAGAACATGATTCTCACAGTGCTCCCAGCGGTCTCCAGGTGCGCGAGGGAACGATGTAGGAGGTGAATGACGGCATCATCTGCTCCAATGCCAGGCTGGTAGGCAAACTGAAGTGGGTCCAGTGATGAGCTCACCAGGTGCCAAAGCTGAGCCAGGACCAACCGCTCCAGGGTCTTCATCAGGTGGGATGTCAGAGCCACCGGCCTGTAGCTGTTGAGGTCCTTGGGGCGTGAAGTCTTTGGCACTGGTACAACACAGGAGGTTTTCCAGAGCTGTGGGACTCTCCCCAGCCTCAGGCTCAGGTTGAAGAGGTGCTTAGGAAAATTTAGGAAAATTACTAGCATAGTTTGCTATTTGGTTGGTATTTATAGCACATGCAGGTGCATAAAGATATAGAAAGAGACAATTTACAGTTATATGTCCTCCAAACCAGACTAAGGTGCAAACAGAATCTGTTAAAGGAGAGTATGCACAAGCACACATGGAGATAACTGCCTGATAAGTGATACTCCCATAACATTTTTTGCACTCATAGTAAAACAAAACCTTTCCCCTCAATTATTTCAAATGATGAAATATGCACACAGCTGCACTTTTTTCTAAAAGAAATCACATTTATTACAATTAACTTCTTATTTTTCCCCTAGACAGCCATACCCCACCTGAAATGGGTCTATACCCACAGTTGAAGTATCACTGAGGTTGGCAGTATAATTACAGTGTTCATTGATTGATCATTTTCATCCTGACTTCATAAAAACAGCTAAAGACAATTGTTCCTCTGTAAAATTCCTGATAGGCCTCACTAGTTAGTAATGACTTTCAGAGTTAGTCTTTTTTTTAACGTGAATTATCCATAAAATACAGCCTGTCAGGAAAGCAAAGGAAGGAATATTTCTTTTTAAAAGGCAGATTTGCATATCAGAGAAACAGAAACTCTTTTTTTCCAAGTTCCTAGCTGCAAGTTTTTTCAGTGAGTAACTTTCCTTCGGTTCAGCAACTTATGACTCATGCATCTTCCAGTGTTGTTATGCAAAGGAAGGATTTCTTCAGGGTAAGAGCAGTGAGCCCAGCTCTCAGTTCCTTGTAAATATGTAAGTAATCCACCAAAATTAACAACTAGTGACAAATCAGTTTTAGCTCAAATAAAAAATAAAATATGCTTAAGATTTTAATCAAAACAATTATTAAAATGCAGTTGAACAAGTGCTGGAAATCTTCGAGTGCCTTAAATGATGCCTGACTGTTAACTAAATTTTTCCACTAGGCCACGAAGTGTCGTAGATTAACAATATAACACAAACCTGAACCACCTGTTTTGTTAGGAAGACACAGAAGCTGTTGTTTCAGGACAGAAATCCAGGACAGATAATCATCTGTGGATCCCGCCATCACTACACCCAGCCCCTGATACCCTAACCACCACCATCTGCTCCGGGGGTAGGGCTGTCTGTTTCCATGGCAACTCAGTACCCCTCCTCCTCCTTCTTTTTGTGTCCCACGTGCAGTCTGTTCCAACTGTAACCCGACCATGCTGCCGAGGCGTGCTGCTGTTGACTATATGACAGAGACAGGAGGTTTCATAATGGGATTTGTGTTTTCAGGAATTTTATGTTTGGTAATTTCCCCTCGAAAAAAGATTCTGGAAAGATTTAGATTAAAAAAAAGAAAGAAGAAAAACCTGAGAAAGAGCCACACTTTGAGAACATCACTCACCCTCCCCCCAAAGCAAGAGAAGGTGACCTCGCAAATAAAACCCAGCCACCCCCACTTTTACCATCCAGGGTGCTTGGTCACTCTTCCCCCCACCCCCCAAAAATGTATTGTTCTAAAACTGAGATTAGAGGAACAGATAGGAGCTGCGTACCTGTGAGGAAGTAAGCAGTAATTGTGAAGACAAATGCTCAGACGCCACAAAAATCAATAAACACGTGAAAGGAAAACCATGTTAAAGCTACGCATTCCTTAAAAATGAATACAATTACAACACATTGATCTAATTGAATTAATGAGATGAAAATTCTAGGGCATAAGACATATTTTTTAGCACACGCTGATTACTTCCAGTCAGCCTCAAGAGTGAGGCCAACTTTTTTTTTCTTCTTTTTTAATTCCAAAAGCAATTTGTGGCCATGGGTGCTGTAACTACATTTGGCCTGGCACTAACAGCTCTGGTTATTTTTTGCACTGCATGGGGCTGCAGGTGTGATATACAGCACAGTTTTAGGCCTGTCTGCATATTTTTCTCCTTTTTTTTTTTTCATTGGTTGTACACATGCACGCATATAAGATGTTGATGTGCACAACTGTAAACTTTTAAAATGCCTGTCTGCTGCTAATAAGCTCAGTCATTCTGTTACTGATGCATTATTAGGTGGAGTGGAAGTGAGTTACTCTGATCTGAGGCAGAACCTTATTAGGCACTATTTGGGATACACTGGGTCCTAAACAACACACAGATGGAAAGTATTAGTCTTCTTGGCAGGAAGCTCCACTTCCCTGTTGTACTGTGAATTAAAATATTACAGCTAGGACTCTGGGTACTGCTGGAATGAATTATTCTGGGTCATTTTAAGTAAGTGCCCAAAACCTCACAGGTGCAGGTGGATCGGCTACCTGAAGAAAGTTTCAGAGAGTATGAAAGAGAGTGCAAAGCAGTGAATTAATCCTTGCCATTTCTTAATTATTGGAAGAAAACGAAAGAGGTTACACAGCTGACAGTCAGGCTGCAGGAGACTGGAATTCTTCTCTGGGCCACAATGAAGACAGGGTGGTTATTTTTCCAAAGTCATGCTGGTTGGTTGCCACGTTAACCCTGCGCTAATGCCATTTCATAAAATGAGTCGCGCCCTTGTGCTTTTTTCTGTGTATGTGTGTGTGTGTGTGTTGTAGCTGGGAGACAGCCACAAGAATGCGATTTAAAAAATGAAAACCAGCAAGAGCGTGCAGCAAGCAAAACTCTTAACAAGACCTTAATATGGTGTGGTTCTGTGTGCTTCTGTGGTTCATCTGCTCTGCCAGGGTGGTGCTAATGCAGAGGGAAAGGGAATCCCTTATCTGGATGTCTAATAAGATGGTTAACTGCACATATGTTATCTAAAAGTTAAATAAGGAAATACAGTTTATCAGCACACCCTACCGAATGAGACATGTTTTTTCTACTAAAACTGCCAAAAGAGGAACATTATGGCTCACCAAGTTGAACTTACACAAGTGTTCAAGCACAAAACCAGTCTGGGTTGACCCTTTCATCAAAAGTGTATGTGCGTGTGTGCGTTTGTGGCAGGAAAGCAAATATCACAAGAGTATGATTCAGAGTGACTCAGGTTCTGAGGCAAACAAGAGGGCAAGTCTTGAGCAAAGCCCTTTCACATTTTTAGTTGAATATTATGTTGCAACACCACATCCAAAAGACCGGATGCATGTGCGTGCGTGTGACTGCGTGTGTGTGTTTTAGTTTGTTTTTTTTTAGATTTTTAGCAAAGCCAGTGGACAGACGCACAGCCCAACAACAGTGATAAACAAGTGGTGTAAGACCTTGTCCACAAGGGTGTGGATTAATTACTTAGAGCTATTTGTGTTTTTTTAAAAACCATGTGGCCCACACTGTAACAGCAGTACAACACAGGAATGTTCAAGTCTCCCCCGCTGGGTAATCAAAGGCCACTTGAGCAAGCAGCTTTAAGCCATAAATCAAGATCTGCTCTGAGACCAGTTTCTCCATCCACAGAGAAAGTGCTGACAAACACTTTTTTTCTACACTGTTTCTGAAAAGTTCAGTTTCTACAGGCAAACACGGCAGCAGACGTTTGACGTGGATGGAAAAATGTCTAGTTTGTATGTGCCAACTTGTAGGATGTATTCCAACCAGTGCTACTCTGGTTTTGTTGCATTGTTATTTTATTTTGACTTTTAGTTCTTAATTACGTTTAGTTTCTGTAAGTTTCCAGACTGGGTTTTATCTTGCTTCATTTTAGTTTTTATTTTTGAAAATGTTCAGTTTCAGTTTATTTTTATTAGTTTAAGTGTTATTTTTTTGCTTTTAAATTGTTATTGCATGGAGAGCATTTAGCAGGGGTGTGATTTGGGAAAATAAGGACAGGTATTACAATAGAAACACAGAACAAAAGAGCAGTGGACATACATGTTCATCAGTACCTAGGAAGCAACACTGTTTTTCAGATTAAAGATACTAAAACTTAAAAAAAAATCCTCTACATATTTGTTTATTTACAAATTTCTTTCACTTAGCGTAATCTTTAAGTCTAGTTTTATTTTTATTTGAGTTAACCGTGATGTTTTTCAGTTTTCAGTTTGAGTTCACTATAATAACCTTCATCCTAACAGCACTGAGTAAAGTTACTTTAAAAGTGCTTTGATACATTTCAAAGCTGATCAGTTACATAACTACATTACCTGCTGTTACCAATTCAAAAGGACCTTTGAACTGGGTCTGTGCGTGTTGATGATACGTGTTGAGAGGATGTACATCCTAGTCCAGATTTACCTCTAATTCATTGTCTTTAACTCATGTGGTAGAGCTCATATTGGTAGCATCACTCCTAGTGCAGAACCAGCAGCAAGCTTACTAATTTACAGCAAAGTGACAGCTTCAGTTAAGCTGACAACGAACTGTTGTAGCTCCCTAACAGGCCTCATTTCCTGTGTTGTGGCAGTGTTGTTGGCTTGCAGATGCTTCTTTAAACTGTGACAAGGAGCTCTCAGCACCTAGCAGACTTATTGTCACCCAGATACTAAATCCAAATACTTTCACAGTGTTCTTTGCTATCATGCCAGCTGACCGGACAGGAGTGAACACCCATCTGAATGCCAAGGAGCTGAACAGAGACAGGCACACTGCAAATGTGCCAGTGATTTAACAGATACTGGTGCTTTCTGTTGATGCAGACATGCATGTTTGCTTAACAAGAAGACAAGCATCAGCTCGTGGTCTGAAGGGGCCATGAGGCCAGGCTTCCTAGCCTCCACATTATCTCTCACTGTCATTTGCACTGTGGTTTTCCAGAGCACCCCACATTACACCCCATGAATAAAAGCATGCTTGTGGTTCACAATAGAGCTCGGTCTGCACCATGAAAAGGGGGAAGGGCTTTGCATTCCTCCAGTGACCTCCTGTTTGCAGCAGATATAAGTCCTTCTCCTTGTATGCTCTCACCAACGATGGGCGATTATCAAAGAGATAAGACGACGCCCAACTGTCCCCCAGGCTCACGGTGCATTCACAGCATCAATGCAGAAAGTAGAGTAGATGTGCTTTGTCTGCATTTTTCTCTGGAGAGGTGCGGTGAAGCGATGAAGAGCGGCATTTCAGGGAATCCAGGGAGAACAATGTCATCATTCAGTTTGAGTGACTATCTTGGCAGACTGATGCTGACTGGATGCTTGCGATATTTAATCTGGGTGACCGTGCATACCTCGTTTATGTCCCTTCTCTATTGAAAGTGCAGCATCAGCCAACTGCAAATTCAGCTCTTACAGTTTGATTAAGTGCAAGCCAATAATGCGTGGTGGGTGTCTCATTTTTCCCTCAGAATAAGAACATTTAGAGCCAGTGTCAGATTAGTGCACACAGAAGGTCTTGATTTAAACACAACATGGCCTAAAAAGCGTTAACTCTCCTTTTACGTCGACTAATCGATGTTGTTTACTGTGGGATGTGGGTTCAAAGAAGTGTGGAAGGAGGGCTCAGGAAACACATGTTGTTCTTAGCAAAGAAAGTGTGACACAAAGGAAGGGGGCTTATGACAGCAACAACTTCCGAACGCTGGCATCAGCAGGAAGAGGTGCACCCACTCTCAGCAGGCTGTATTGTTCTAGAAAAACAATGGTTGACAGCTGCTTTATGGCTTGATGCCACTTTTTTCATGGCATACTGCGACACTGCTGCTGGAACCTCTAATGTATGAAGGATACCAGTTATGCTATATTTTCCATAGTCCATATGACAAATATAGTCCATATTCAGCCCTAACGGCCAATGGAAGAAGGAGAAGTAAAACTCATGAATGAAAGAAACTTTCTGAGAAGACCTAGGATTTTGTCCCCAAGCCCCTTTTTATTCTGTCTCTTTATTAAAGTGAAGATGAAGCATTCAGCTCTATCTGCCCTCAGATGCTGACGCTGGGTTTGTCCTCCATTAGTAATTGCCTGTGGCGTAAGAAGAATCCACAGTCAGTGGCAGAATGTCAGCTTATAGGCTGCTGAGACACAGAGTCCAGAGAGTTTGCGTCAGTTCACAAATTTACAGACTTTTTACGTAATTGCGCTGTGAAAAAAATGTATTTGTGTTTGGTCTGCTACACAACATTAGGTCCAGATGTTAGTTGTGAAACTCGCAATGGCAGTGTTTTCTAAGCATCACAAGTTTTAGTGACACATTGCCAAAAATTGTATTTTTGAAGGGAAAATAAAGACAGTAAGGAAAATGACTCTGATTGCAGATATCCAGGTGCAGGCCAGTTGCTTTTGTGGGATCTGATTTAATGCACTGCAGTGTATGTGTGTTTAACCTGAACAGTGAGACAAACTGATGCATGTGTCCTCAATGGGTATCTTATCTTTTTGGCATCTCTTGCACGTGTTTAATCAGTTGCTTGAACATGGATATCCAGAGCGCTTGATTTACAACGACTTTCAGCTGTGAAGGCACTGCACATCTGCTTTTCAGTATGACATATATAATTTTTTGGAACTTGTCACTCCTCGTGTGTGTGTGTGTGTGTGTGTGTGTGTGTGTGTGTGTGTGTGTGTGTGTGTGTGTGTGTGTGTGTGTGTGTGTGTGTGTGTGATTTTTTTTCTGGACCTCTGAGTCAGTGGCAGAGATGGACTGAGTCATTACATCTAAAGCCTGTTTTAAATTCATCTGATTTGGAACTGTTTGTTCTGACTTTAAATTGAGACGTTTAATTCTTTTTGGATACCTGGAAATCCAAAGATTATCCAGTTTGGACAGAAATGGAAACTCCATTTGCAGGTTGCAGACAGGCTCAAGCACCTCCAATGAAACTGTCTCTGTTGTTAACAATTAAAGCCTTTTTACGAGGCCAAAATTTAAGTGGCGCACTAAAACCATTCTCCGTTTTTCCAGTAAAAAAACAGATTTATTCTTGGCTTCCAGAATGCTACCCCTGCGACACATTTCTCGGTCCTCTCATCCTGAGCAGCCTGGAGTTATAAGACGAAGCAAAGATTGCGTCAGGAATGCTGGCAATTTAATGCTTTTCTCCAGGCTGCGCAGAAAGGGGGTGGGGTGCCCGGCTGAAACTGGGAGGAGAAGAAAAGAGGGGAGGGGGGATTTGGGAATATTCTTTGTCCTCGCCCAGCAGTTCGACACACAACTGGAGAAACGACGCGAGCTCCTCGTTGGAAGAGAAGAAAAACCTGGATGGCTTGATATGAAGAGCGGGAGGACTTTGATTTAAAAGAGAAACCCCTCGTCAGACCACAACTTTAATAAAAAGGAGGACCTCGAATCATAACTGAAGGTAAAACACCTCACAGACAAAGCGCAGCGGGGACGCGGGAGCATCTTCTCTTAGCTAACAAATAAGAGCTTTAACTAGACTTTTATCTTGAACTTCTCAGGCCTGTCCGCCGGTGGCTGTGATTGTAAAGCGTCGGAGGTCACCGCAGCGTTTTTAATAAGCCGTGCGTTACAGCACAATGACGGCAAATCCGTTAAACGCCAAGTTTACGCACACAGTGTGAAAGCAGGGAGCGCTAATTAAAGGGAGAAAAGGGGAATCTTACGGCACATTAAGGCAAGGATACCTAATCAGCAGCACGTGCAGTTACAGCTGTGTTGGCACGCGGGCTATTTATCTCGTTTTAACGGGACTTTTATCCGCATCCACTTTGTGACTGGAGGACGGCCAGAAACCGTCTGTTCCCCCCCTCTCCGGAATCCAGCCACACACGCTTCTGTGGGATATTAGCTGCAATATCGATACTTTCTTAACGTTTTTCAGGATTTATCTAAACAATGTCGCCCACCGGTTTGCTTTGATAACAGTCGGTAACGTTAACAGAGCACGCGGGGCACCGCGCTGACGACGTGTCCCGTCGTTGGCCACGAGGAGGAATTTTATTCCCTGCAAACGGATTAGCTTCCTTAAAATTCCACATTGGCATTCGTTGAATTTGGGTTTTTAAATGATTTTTCTTGTTTTCTCGCGTCATTACTCATCCCCAGTTTTACTCATAACGCAGGTTTTATGATGTTATCACTGCGCTGTGATGGGCGGATGGTTTGGGATTTTTTTTTTTTTTCCAAACCCGGTTCTATCGTTAAACTTAACCGGAAGTCACTCCTTACTCAGGTCTGCTCGTTCCCTGCTTACTTTTCGGGGTCCACCCCCTGCTCCAGGCTCGGGGCCTCTCTGCCTAAGCGCGTTGGGGTACCGGAGGGTTAACTGCAGTGAGCCTCCCAGATGTGTCACAAAACCCTCTCTGTTCAGCGGGGGTGAGGGCAGTGTTGAATCTCCATTGGGTGGAAGCAGCCTGTTTTCTGCCAAACACCACACAGACAGGCCCGGGCTGGCTCTGCAGACAGGGCTGAAACTCATTTGATGTCTTTTTTACGGATGAGTGGGGAGCATGCAGGGATTCTCTGCAAAATGAAACCTTAATTGTTAATACTGATATTAGCATCCCCCACCCCTAGTCTATATGGGGATCAAACGGTCTATAGAAAATTTGGTCATTGAAAATAGATGGATTTTACATTATCAAGTGCTTACGGTTTCTTGGAGAGGTGGGTAGGCCCATGAGTGGTTTCAGAGTCAGCACAGCTGAAGGAGACTGAAAGCAGGGTAGAAACACTACAAAAACCCATAAAAATTTGGATGAACACTTCCACTGCCGTGACTTCAGATCCCTTGTTTTGTTATGTGCAGTGTACCAGCATTGATGAGTGGAACTGATAAGCTCAGTTCCAAAAAATGTTTTTGATGGAGTCTGTTATTCATCCCCATCCCCACTCGTAATTTGAACCAGTCAGGTCCTGCGTTTCTGTTAGGCAATCTTTGTTATGTAAAAGTTGACAAATTGTTGGGTAACTTAGTAGTTTGCACGTGATGGCCTAGTGAATAGTGGTGCTGAGGAGGAGCTGTAAAACTAAAAATAAGGATATGAGCAACAGGCCCATCTGCATACCATTCTTTGATTCCAGTGCTCAATTATCAAGAGTGGCTGAGAGTTACATAATTCAGCTCTTTCTGCTACTTCCAGCTGTTTCCTTCAGGCTTGCTTGTGAGACAGCCCTCAGACTTGAACACGGATGTCAGTTCTTACTATCTAACTATTAACCTACATTTCAAGCAGCTGAGGATCCTCATGACCTTTGTTGATGCACAGCCAGGAGGAACAACACTACAGTATAGCTCAGTTTAGATGGAGGGTTTCAGTAGTTATCACAAATATTTAGTATACATTATCTCCATGGGAACCCAACAGTTGAGAAATACCACACTTTTGTGTTGCTGCATCTCTTTGCATGTAGGAATAAGATAGTTGCATACAGCAACAGCAGAAACCACAGATGAGATACTGAGAGGGGAGCAGTGAGTAAACACAGGAAGGTAATTTTTTGATTTAATAGTTCATGTTTCAGACTGAATCATCAAAGACTTGCTGACCATTTATCAGATTGTTGTTTCCCAGTTGTTCCTGCACAGTGCAAAACATTCTTTATCTAGGGAAGTTGTTGTTTTGTTGTTTGTCCTTGCCAACCCTGCGTCAAACATGAGTACCACTCACACCGGTGAGTTGCCCAGTATAACAAACCACTTACTGAGCTCTGCTGGAGTGCTGAGGGGAGTAATGTGTGATCTTTAAAAGGAAAAGTATCATAATCCAAGCTATGAAAAGAAGCACAATAAATCTTAATTTGAGGCGTTCATGTCCAGCATTTCTTTTCATGTTTAACGGAGACTGCATAAAAAAGATGCCACTGTGACATAACTCATTAGCAAAGTCTCACGAAACCTCAAGCTAAGGAAGTTCTTTCACACAGACATCACGATCAATGAGCTGATCTGACTGAAAAACTGAGCAGTTTGTCAGCTCAGAGTAGTATCCCCAGTAGTATTCAATACAACAATCTTTTTAAAACCATAGAGAGCGCCCCCTTTTGGGCATTTGAAACAATGCCGATTTGAGGTACTTCCAGTTGGCTTCAACTTTTAAACTCTAAAGTTATGTTTGGATGTTATATAAACTCGTGCTTATATATTCACAGTAGGGATGGGAGGATGGAAATCTGGAATCTGTTCCATCAAGCTCATCGGTTCCTTTTTTCAATCCAGCCGTGTTGCACTGCTCACATCCATGTCATGGCAGTGGAGACTTGGATATAAATCAGTTGCACTGAAGCAGGAAATCAATAATAAAAAAAAAAGTATAAGTAGAATGCATCGTGATGTCAGGATCAGTCGAGTCTTTTCCCTTTGTGCTGATGTTGCCGTAGGGTGCTAGCTGTTCTTTGTCAAGAATAAAAAGCACAAAACTCATAACGATGACACTCATTCCCCATTTCTTTGAGTCGATGAAAAATCTCACAGATAACAGTTCAATGGGCAAGAAATGGTGTTTTTGTAACAACAGGGTGCCTCCCACGTGGCTGTTGGCTAAAAACCTGGCATATATTGGCAAGGGCTTCTGTCTATTCTTAAAAATTTTGAGAAAACTGGGCAAAGGGAAGGCAAAAGGGCAAAAAACAGGTGATTAACAGTATTTGTAAGCTTAAACTTCGAGAAATAGGAAAAATCCAGCGAAGAGGGATCTGGGTCTTCAGTTGATTCATCTGCTGCTCGCTGAATCATCATCAGAAATGGTCTCAGCCTGAGAGTTTAGGTTGTGTTAGAGAATAAAGATGGTCACAACAACTATTGACTTTCGATCTCACTATTATCACAATAAAAAAAAAAAAAAAAATCAATACATAGTTGTGGGGTGTCATGGGTATATATACTAAAGAAATGAGGGGTGACTTTTTATTTTATTATTCATGTAGTTCAATAAAGGCTTTCAAGTCTTTATGACGGATCTAAAATATGAACAGTCGTTTTAAGGCAGAGGCAAAAAGCAGCATAAGTGTTTGAATAGAAACTTGTACCTTATGTAGCTGGTTGAAGTGCAGCAGCTTGGTTTATAGTTCTGAATAATTACACAGCTGAAGTTATGAGGTTTGTCACAGATGTTGTGAAACCACACAAGCTCTTCATTACTACTTTGTTGTCAGATTACTGAAATTCAACTAAGAACAACCACATGTGGCTCTGAATTAGTTTGTATCTTCTTAAACATGTAAAGATGGATGCGATTGTCACTTAACTCTGTAAAAGATGAAGACAGCTTTAAGTGTCTTTGCACAGCAGTGTCGTAACATGGAAATGTGGTGATCAATGATAAGATCACAAGGTTAGAGCTTATGAAATATTTGACTGAAATTTTGCTTGCTGAAGTTTCCTCACACTAACACGCGCATGGTTCCAGACCTTACCATGAATGCTTTTTTTTTTTTTTTTTAAATGTCTCAACTCAGGGCTTATTTTTATTTATTTATTTATTTATTTTTTGCTGTGATAAACATCATGTACCATGTCTGCTGGTTAGAATGCCTGCACATAGCAGTCTGCCTGTGGCTACAGGATTTTGATTGCATCTGTTCAGACCGTATGAGAGATCCTTGCCTGAGCATGCCTGCAGATTTTAGTCCATGGCTGTAATGGGTACTACTGTGAGGGTGGCATAATAGCACCACCTTGTGGTGCAAAAACATGATACACCTAACTACAGTGTATTTAAATGTTAAGTACTACTGTATTTCTTTTTGGTCAGATTTTAGTGACCCATATTCCTTCACGTGCTTTCTGTTGTTGGGCCAGCTTCTTGGCAAAGACATCCAGAAATTAACTTTGACATATGCTTTTTTTTTTTTTTTTTCTCTCTCTCTCACACAGACATAACTGTGTTCCTGTTCCAAAGACAAAATGAGTTGGAGCTTCCTCACACGCCTTTTGGATGAGATTTCCAATCACTCCACCTTTGTGGGCAAGATCTGGCTCACCCTCCTCATTGTTTTTCGGATTGTGCTGACGGTTGTTGGAGGAGAGTCGATCTACTACGATGAACAGAGTAAATTTGTGTGTAACACGCAGCAACCTGGTTGCGAGAACGTATGCTATGACGCCTTTGCGCCATTGTCGCACATTCGCTTCTGGGTGTTTCAGGTGATTATGATCACCACTCCCACCATCATGTACCTTGGGTTTGCTATGCACAAGATTGCTCGCATGGATGACGATGACTACAGGCCCCAGGGCAGGAAGAGGATGCCTATAGTGAGCCGTGGTGCTAACAGGGACTATGAGGAAGCAGAGGATAATGGGGAGGAGGATCCTATGATCATTGAAGAAATTGAGCCAGAAAAGGAAAAGGAGGTTGCAGAAAAGCCCAAGAAAAAGCACGATGGGCGCCGTCGCATCAAGAGAGATGGCCTGATGAAGGTCTACGTGTTCCAGCTGCTATCCCGTGCCATCTTTGAGGCCTCCTTCCTGTTTGGACAGTACATCCTTTATGGTCTGGAAGTGGCACCGTCGTACGTATGCACACGTTCCCCTTGCCCGCACACAGTGGATTGCTTTGTGTCACGCCCAACAGAGAAAACGATCTTCCTGCTTATAATGTATGCCGTCAGCGCCTTGTGTCTCCTCTTTACCCTGTTGGAGATCCTCCACCTTGGCATCAGTGGTATCCGCGACTGCTTTTGCACACCACGACCCCGGCACCCCACCCCACGACACTCAGCTCTGGCCAGCCAGAGGTCCTCCATCTGCCGCCAGCCCTCTGCGCCTCCAGGCTATCACACTGCTTTGAAGAAGGATCCATCTGGAAAACTGGGATTTCGAGATAACCTGGGAGACTCGGGTCGCGAGTCTTTCGGGGACGAGGCATCATCTCGGGAGCTGGAGAGGCTGCGCAGGCACCTAAAACTGGCCCAGCAGCATCTGGATATGGCATACCAGAACGAAGAGAGCAGCCCGTCACGCAGCAGCAGCCCCGAATCTAACGGAACTGCAGTGGAGCAGAACAGGCTAAACTTTGCCCAGGAAAAGCAGAGCAGTACCTGTGACAAAGGTGAGGCTTCTGTCTTTGTCTCTTGATAACAACACTTTGTTTTTTCTGGCTGTTGATGATTTGATGATCTGTCTGCAGGTCTCCGTGCATAGATTCTCATCAACTGGGCAGTTAACAGGAGGAGTAGTGAGAGGACACAAGAGATTTGAACAAAGGGGAGTCTGTATGTGTGAGTGGGATATTGTTAAATTGCTTGAGGTGGATGAAGTCAGCCCAAGCCTTCCAGTGTTATGGCCGACTGTGGTCAAGCATCGGTTCAAATTGCAAGAATGGTCGTCTCAACCCAGCAATACTTGAGACACAAGCCAGTCTGAAGATCCAAAGTGCTTACAAACTGCCATAGTGCAACAAGAAGAGTTAAGGTTACCATGTACTTCTCCCTCAGGGCAGCTATTTTTTTTTAAAAAAATTTTTTAATTAATTAACGTTAAGTCTTAGAGCTATTAGTCATTTTTATGAGTTTGTCCTCCATTGGATGTTCAGTGATTGCATCTCAAGTTTGCATTAGACTTAAACTGGAAAACTTAATGGGATTTTTGTAAGGCCAAGCCAGATGTGCCAAAAAAAAAAAAAAAAAAAAAAAAGATGTTGAAACTGTAAGAATTTTGTGTTTTGTGCGGAAGTGAGAGTGCTTTTACATGCAAACAAGGGGTTAATGGACACGGCACCACTCATAAAGAAAAGGTACTGGAGTTATTGTCATGCTGATGAAGACTTTGAGGTGTAACATTTCATACAAAGGTTTCCTTCAAGTGTGTCAAATGATTGTTTTTTGTTATTTTGATGATGTTGCACCAGTCAACATTCCCAAGTCTGGTGCCTGAGTGGTAACTGGAACACACTTGGGATGCCTTTGTCCAAAGGAATAAACAAACCTGGGTAATGCTTGAAAACCATTTAACTCTTGATAATGACTTGTATTGTTTCAAACATTTAATACTGTATTTTTGTATTAGTTGTAAGTGTTGTCTTGACTCTTGTCACTGTGGCCAACACGTTTGGGATGGTTTTGTTTATTTTTCCCTGTTGTTCAAAGAATATTTGCTACTGTCTTAGCTCCCTGATGCCAGATTTTGTTGGACTGGTGCATTCTGTTTGGTACCGTTTGAGATAATATTGCAACGCTTTTCTCTTTAATATTTAAATACTTTTGTTTTTTTATTTTATTAGGTACACATCATGTATGACCACAAGAAATGTTAACTTCGTTTTGTTTTGCTTTTTTCTTTTTGGTTAAGTGGGGATAAAACTGTATCTGTTTGATATCTGAAAGTGCTGATTGCTGGATGAGTGTTTTCACTCTTCCAGGATCTGTAATCAAATCAATGTGAATTTAATGCCTTGAATGCGCTCTGACGAGATGCCATCTTTTTCTATTCTGAATAATACCCACAGTGCCAACTCATTTTCATCTCAAGTTATTTTTGAACGATGCTTTTTGTACTTTTTATACTTTTTGTATTGATAGAACTTTGTGGTTAGTTTTAAAATAAAAAAATCCAGAAAATTCAGATTTTTGGTCCTAGTTTTCCTTTATTTACAAATATTGTTATTGTTATTATGTTACCTTCACTTGGTATGCTGTATCTCACCTTCCACAATCTTGGATAAAATTTGGAAAGTGGCCCAGTTAAATAGATCAATCTTTGTATGTATTGAAAAAGGCCACAAGTATAACTCAGTTAATTTCCATCAATGACCTGTACAGTGATTTTAATGATGTCTGTGAGGTCTAATACTTGCCAATTTCAGGTGCAAATGACTAATCCAAGCTGAAATGTCAGGTCACTTCTCGTTAATATCTACATTCACTGGATACCTGAGTAGCTACTCTTAATGCTTTCAGAAGTGCCTTAATTCTTCCTAAAACGGATTCAACTAGTAGCTGGTGAGATTTGGTTCATATTGACATGATAACATCAGAGTAGCTGCAGGCTTGTTAGCTGCACATCCATTATGTCCATCTCCCATACCTCCACACCCAAAACGTGCTCTGTTTGAGAACTGGCAACTGCGGGGGGCATTTGAGTGCACAGAAAACCAGTCAGAGGTGATCCGAGCTTCATGACGCGGTGCTCTATGCTGTCCATGCCACATTCAAAGTCACTTAAACTGCCTTTCTTCTCCATTTTGGCGCTCAGGTTTTGACCATGCCCAAACATTGAATTGGTGCCATGTAATTGGCCAATTAGATATTTGAGTGTGACCTAAAAAAACAAAAGGTCACCAGTGAGGTTTTATCATTAAATAAATTACTTGGAGATTTGGCCATACATTTAATTTTCTATGGATTTATATATTTGTAACTAAAATCAGACGGGGCACTGCCTCATAGGAAGAAGGTCCTGAGTTCGATTCCTCCACCTCGCCGGGGCCTTTCTGTGTGGAGTTTGCACGTTCTCCTCCCCGGGTACTCCAGCTTCCTCCCACAGACAAACACATGCAGTTAGTGAGGTTAGGTTAATTGGTGAATCTAAATTGCCCATAGGTGTGAATGTGAGTGCAAATGATTGTCTGTCTCTGTGTTAGCCCTCTGCCAGGCGGACGACCTGTCCAGTAAGCTGAGCTCTAGTGTAGTATGTTTTATATGGCTACTTTAGACAGGCAGTGACCTCTAGAGGAACTAGGTGATTCCTACAGAAAATAGCAACTGCATTTTTAAAAAGAGCTTTCTAATAACAGAAAGTTGAAGAAACAACATAATATTCTAAGTAGCACTTTTTAAACCCATTTTACAGCCATATAGACAAACTAATCACCCTGAAAAAACTGAGGTTTTTTAACAGAAAATAGGCTTTGTTGACTAACACAGCAGGTCAGTCCTATATGCAGAAGCCTGAAAGTCTGATACTAAACAGCAAATGAAGAAATATTTTACTCAATTAGTCCCAAAACACACAAACACATTTTTACATGTACACTTGGCTTACGTGGTATCTCAAATTAAACGGACCACAGATCATTTTTAGAATTCTAGTTTAATCTTGACAGTGACAGCAACATTACAGAAGAGGAAAAGAAATAATAAACATTCATTAAACATGGGACCTGCAATTAAAATGCATCTGTCAATATGAGGGCTTCTATAATCAGTATTGGGGAGTAATGAAATAGATGTACCGGCGTTACGTATTTAAAATACAAAATATGAGTTACCGTACAGTTACCGTTTAAAAAGGCGGTATTCAGAATAGAGTTACTTTGTTGAAATAAAGGGATTACACGGCGGTCTTTTCCTGTTTCATATGTTAGGCTATGCCCTCTCAGTTTTTGGTAATTCCACGCCGGTGGAAACACAAACAAAACACGCATTAAGAGGATCTAATGCCTGGGTCTCAATCTTGCGGCCCATGTCACCTCTACTTGCGGCCCGCATAATGACGTGAAGAAAATTTTTTTAAATTGTTGTTCAAAGAATTATTTAATATGAAGGCAATTGACAGACTCTTACAGGCATAGCCCAAAGAACATAGCTTTATGGGCAGTGTAGCTCAGTTGTAAGTACGCTATTAAGACTCGACTGTACACTGTGTTCGTGTTTTTCTCCAAAACAATAAGTTCCGTTGGAGCAGCCTTTCAACGCCTCTCTCTGTCTCTCGCTAGTATAGTTGACCCAGACAACAAAGTAAAACTAGTTTCGGCTACGAGCACGATACGGAACCCGACGTATTAGCCAGAGGTCCCTATACTACGGTTCAGAGCCACAGACCTGTTTTATATACGCGCGGAATAGTTTTCTATAGGAGATCACTGCAAAAGTGCAGCCTTACCTAATGTCCACCTACTGTTACTTATTTTATATTACGATTTAAAACTCTAGTTGGTATTGGTATGGTGACTATCCTTCAGACACATAAATCACATATAGTATCATATATAGTAGTAAATCACACAGCAATAATTCATGTAGTTGTAAAAAGCTTGATAATATATTAAGTAATCCAAAGTATTCAGAATACATTACTCTCATTGAGTAACGTAACAGAATACGTTACAAAATACATTTTGGGGCATGTATTCTGTAATCTGTAATCTGTAGTGGAATACAAAGTAACCTCCCCAACACCAATACATCAAGTTATCTGCAATTAGAATGCTTTTCCACTTTTACAAATCTGATTTTTTGACTTAAAGAAGCAAAACGATGCACAAACAGCTCCAAACACTGCAACAATCAGAAGAGCAAATGTGACAGTAAGTCCGGTCTCAGCATTGCGGATAGAGAGCTCCATACCAAGGAACCTCACAGTGGCATTGATGTCAGTGATCGGGGGTGCAGCTGTTCCTGCAGAAGAGACACAGAAACCAAAATTTTCATATTATTTTTTAACATTTGCAGGCAGTAACTGTAAATCAAAGCCCTATTTTAACTGTTGTTAAAATTCACCCACAGAAACTGCATTAAGGTTTAAATTTATTTGGTGTGGTGTGGCAGGTTTGACTACAGCTACAGGTGCTAGCACTCTGCTAGGCTGTACCTAATCTGAGTCAGTGAACTGGACCTCTTTTAATGCTATTATTTACCAGGAAGTTTCTTGTATATCTATACACCTCTAAGCAGCAAGTGTCTGTGAGCAGGTAAGAAAAACACTAACAAAATGCCTGTAGCTGGCTGAAAACCTTAGCTTTCACTATGCCAGAGCATTATTTTTGCACCCAGTGTCTAATTATCATGCTAATTTTAGCTATTTGTTAGTAAGCTATTGCTGTTAACACATTTGCAAACATCTTACATCTGTGTAAATGATCCACATTCATACATAATACAAGCTTAACTCTGCTATAATGCTTAATCTCAGTTTACAAATGCTTGCATGCAGGAATACAGATATTTAGGACCCCCTCAGTATCCCTGTTCCTCGTGATCATGGAACTTCATATTGTATTGCAGCTGTCCAGTTTAGGTGTCCTAAAAGGCTTGCTTTTGCACTGTGGAAGCGCCTTGTTAGGTGGGAATTCCACTTCTCTTAACTTTAATACATTTTGCAGTTTTTAACAATGCAACAGTGTCAATGGAGAGCCAACCAGGCTGGTTAGCATTAGCTGAAAACTTTACAATTTCCCACACAAATATAGCGTGTTCTGACTTTAAAGTACCAAGTTGGTGATACCCATAATGCTGAACTGATACAATTGAAACTAAAAGTAGACTTTAAATATTTATGTTTACGGTAGGGTGGCTGCGTACTTATCTTTTACATACTATTTACAGTCTATGGTGTCAATTTACCTTCCACAGTATTCAAGCACTCATGTCCTGATTCAGGGTGAGGGAATCCATTGCAGGTTATGATTTTAGAGTAGTCAGAAACAGATTTCTTAGCTACTCGAGAAATATTAGGGTCTGAATGATTCACATAAAAAAACCCAAATCTCTCTGAAAAGCCTTTAGCCCACTCAAAGTTGTCCATCAGTGACCAAGCTGTGTAGCCACGGATGTCTACACCATCCAGTAAGTAAGCTGGGAAGAGAAAAGACACAAGTTTACTTTTTTGCACTTAAAATCTAGTTTCTTAATGTTTCCACAAAAGAAAAAAAAAACAGCCACATTTTATCTGAGACATATTTATAGCCTTCTTCTCTCTAACTTTCCTGGTCATAAATAGATTCCAAGATAAATTTTTGATACCTTTTAACACCTGGTTGATGTATTTTTCATAGTAGTGGCTCCTGTGAATATCATTTAAATCAACAGTGCCCCGCTCTGAGATGCCATTCTCAGTGATAATAATTGGTGGATTTCCATATTCCTCCTTGATAAAATTAAGTATTCTGCGGAATCCAAATGGTGTGACTTTGAGCCAGCCTGAACCTGAATCCAGCCAGGTGCGATCAACAGTTGACCCTGCACCCCTGTGAAGATCAAAAAGGTTAGATTTTTGAGTTTGAGTAAAAAACAAATGAAATAAGTTTCATATTTCAGTAAACTGCCACAGCAGAGAACAAAGTCAGTTGTGCTAAATCTGTTGGTTTCTTTTATTAGAAAAAAAGTGAAAGATTACTCTATTAATGTCTGTGAAGGTTCTCAGTCATCCAGGTCATCGTAGTCTAAGGAGCTTGGAAAGAAAAGCGTCTGGACTTCTTTGAGTTGCTTGAAGACGTTTCACCTCTCATCCGAGAAGCTTCTTCAGTTCTAAGGGTCAAATGGTGGAGAGTCCCAGATTTAAACCCAGTGGGAGTTTCCCCCCAAAGAGGAAACCCTGGCTGATTGGGACCCACACCCACTTTCACACCTTGGCTCATGTGATTAGGTAGAGGATCATCAGGGGGTCCTTTGTCCCTCTTTGGGGGGAAACTCCCACTGGGTTTAAATCTGGGACTCTCCACCATTTGACCCTTAGAACTGAAGAAGCTTCTCGGATGAGAGGTGAAATGTCTTCAAGCAACTCAAAGAAGTCCAGACGCTTTTCTTTCCAAGCTCCTTAAATTACTCTATTAATATTTATCTAATGTTTGCTTACTTGTCTCCATCATAGTGCTGAAGGTTCTTATAGTCCACAGGGAATGTTAGGACAGTGGTGTAATAGTTGAACCCAAAATAATCATAAGTGCCTTTAATTCTTTTAACCTCCTCCGGAGTGAACTCAGGCAGCCTGGAAAATGGAAGTGAAACCAACAAGTTATGTGGTGGTTGAAAAAAAGGACCAAACAACTAACAAAGAGAAAATGTCCTGCTGTTTTTAAAGGTAACTTTATAGCAAATACATTTTTTTTTTCCTTTTGGGGCCTAAATGTAGTTTTTTGAATACCTAGATTTTGGCAGACCAGCAGCAAGGCTTCGCTCACGAATGACTGTCTTCATTATGTCATTGTAGTCACCATTATATACAGGATGGGCAAACCAGCCAATGTAGAACTGCACAAAAAGACACACAAAAGACCCTTGAAATAACCACTATGACATATTGCTTTAAAATATAAGGTGAACTGGTGTACCTGAATGGCGCGTCTTGCGGCATCATAGTCCTCTTGCTTATAAGGATTTCTGGGTTCAGACCAGTCAGAGTTAATGGTGATGGAGATAATTCCATTCTGTTCCAGTCGGTACTTGTCATTGTAAATATGCCAGGCCTCAGCATGAGCTTTAAGCAGGTTGTGACCAACAATGTAGGGCAGAGTACCTGGTTGGAAACTGATCCCTGGAGACAAACAGACACATTTGCAGCCTCTACGCTTTATATTTTTTGTTGTTGTGGGTTTGGTCAAGGATTGCTTTAGTGTTTTTACAGAAGACATTTTGTTTGATGTTTGTAACAGTACATTTTGTTTTGAACAATTTTGGTGTCCTTATATACAGTACTGCATGTTCAGTAACAGTACTATTCCTATTTGTTAAATAAAGCAGACAACCAGGAATACTAAAGCATAAAGCTTACCTGGGGCACCTACTCCATAACCATGTCCTATCATGGCTACATTGTACGGTTCGTTTATAGTGATCCAAAATTTTACTTTGTGGCCAAGTCTGCTAAAGATGAAGTCAGCATAATCTCTGAATTTGGTAACAATAGTGTCATTTTCCCATCCCCCAATATCCTGGAGAGCTTGTGGGAGGTCCCAGTGGTACAGAGTGACCTGTAAGCAAAGGGAAAAGGGTTTACTGACTTTATTGAATTGACCAATTCTAGTACAGTTCTTTTAGCTGTAATTATACATACATGAGGCTGAATGTTTGCAGCAATCAGTGCATCCACCAGTCTGTGGTAGTAATTGAGTCCAGCCTCATTAATGTAGTTGGTGGTACCATCAGGAAGGACCCTTGACCATGATATGGAGAATCGATAATGGGTCACTTTGAGTTGCTTTAATATGGAAACATCCTCTTCTACTTTATTGTAACTGTCACAAGCTATGTCACCATTGTCATCATTGGAAATTCGGAGAGGAGTGTGAGCAAACTTGTCCCAGATGCTGAGACCTTTGCCATCAGTCCTCCACGCCCCTTCAATCTGAAAGGAATAAGTATAAAACAGTGATTTGAAACGAATGAAAATAGAGTAAGCATTGCAATATACAGTGGCTTGCAAAAGTATTTGGCCCCCTTGAACTTTTCCACATTTTGTCACATTACAGCCACAAACATGAATCAATTTCATTGGAATTCCACGTGAAAGACCAATACAAAGTGGTGTACACGTGAGAAGTGGAACGAAAATTATACAGGATTCCAAACATTTTTTACGAATAAATAACTGAAAAGTGGGGTGTGCATAATTATTCAGCCCCCTGAGTCAATACTTTGTAGAACCACCTTTTGCTGCAATTACAATTACAGCTGCCAGTCTTTTAGGTTATGTCTCTACCAGCTTTGTACATCTAGAGACTGAAATTCTTGCCCATTCTTCTTTGCAAAACAGCTCCACAACTGCCCTGTGACGGCCTCAGAGGTTGTCTAAGAGAATGTTGGGAGCAACAACACCATGAAGTCCAAAGAACACACCAGACAGGTCAGGGATAAAGTTACTGAGAAATTTAAAGCAGGCTTAGGCTACAAAAAGATTTCCCAAGCCTTGAACATCCCACGGAGCACTGTTCAAGCCATCATTCAGAAATGGAAGGAGTATGGCACAACTGTAAACCTACCAAGACAAGGCCGTCCACCTAAACTCACAGGCCGAACAAGGACAGCGCTGATCAGAAATGCAGCCAAGAGGCCCATGGTGACTCTGGACGAGCTGCAGAGATCTACAGCTCAGGTGGGGGAATCTGTCCATAGGACAACTATTAGTCGTGCACTGCACAAAGTTGGCCTTTATGGAAGAGTGGCAAGAAGAAAGCCATTGTTAACAGAAAACCATAAGAAGTCCCATTTGTAGTTTGCCACAAGCCATGTGGGGGACACAGCAAACATGTGGAAGAAGGTGCTCTGGTCAGATGAGACCAAAATGGAACTTTTTGGCCAAAATACAAAACGCTATGTGTGGCTGAAAACTAACACTGCACATCACTCTGAACACACCATCCCCAGTGACAAATATGGTGGTGGCAGCATCATGCTCTGGGGGTGCTTCTCTTCAGCAGGGACAGGGAAGCTGGTCAGAGTTGATGGGAAGATGGATGGAGCCAAATACAGGGCAATCTTGGAAGAAAACCTCTTGGAGTCTGCAAAAGACTTGAGATTGGGGCGGAGGTTCACCTTCCAGCAGGACAACGACCCTAAACATAAAGCCAGGGCAACAATGGAATGGCTAAAACAAAACATATCCATGTGTTAGAATGGCCCAGTCAAAGTCCAGATCTAAATCCAATCGAGAATCCGTGGCAAGATCTGAAAACTGCTGTTCACAAACGCTGTCCATCTAATCTGACTGAGCTGGAGCTGTTTTGCAAAGAAGAACGGGCAAGAATTTCAGTCTCTAGATGTGCAAAGCTGGTAGAGACATACCCTAAAAGACTAGCAGCTGTAATTGCAGCAAAAGGTGGTTCTACAAAGTATTGACTCAGGGGGCTGAATAATTATGCACACCCCACTTTTTAGTTATTTATTTGTAAAAAATGTTTGGAATCATGTATGATTTTCGTTCCACTTCTCACGTGTACACCACTTTGTGTTAGTCTTTCACGTGGAATTCCAATAAAATTGATTCATGTTTGTGGCTGTAATGTGACAAAATGTGGAAAAGTTCAAGGGGGCCGAATACTTTTGCAAGCCACTGTATGTGCAGTGGCCTGATCTAGGGTACCTGGTATGATGCTGTGGCAGTACTCCAAATGAAATCATCTCGAAAATGTCCATAAAGTACCTTCTCATCATCTGGCAATGGGAAACCATTATCCTTTATGATGTTATAATAGAAATGAGCTGAGTACTTGGGTGTTCTTGACCGATTTGGGTTACTGAAGTCCACGTGGTGCAGGCCAAATCCAACTTTGTACCCATTTAGCCACTCAAAAGAATCCATGAGCGAAGTTGCAATGTATCCTTTCACAGTCACACCATCAAGTTCATAGGCTGTAATGTAAACAAGCGCACAAAAAAATTAGGTACATTAAAAATACTTATAGTGATCATGCAATGTAGCTAATGAAATCAGTTTGACAGTATACCTTTCAGAGCCTCATCAATATAGGCCTTGTAAAAAAACACTCTGTCAGAATCATCCCAAGTTGTCTGTGCTTCTGTAGCAACTCCATTCTCAGTAATGTAAATCTCTGGATCACCATACTCCTCCTTGATCCAATTGAGGAGTCTCCTCAAGCCCCAGGCCACAACTTTTTGGTTAGGAATGGCTGTAGTTGGTGAATCATTTTCCTCTTCTTCCTTGAAGTCCCAGTCATATTCATAAGACTCAGGGCTAAGCCGAGCTGTAATATGGCTTACAATCTTTGTAGTGTAATGATTTACACAGAATACATCAGCAGTTCCCTTGATGAAGTTCTTTTCTTCTTCAGTAAAGGAAGGAAGTCTTGACTGTGGAAAACCTTGGATTTCACTTTTGTTTCCAACTTGCCACTTCAGTGCATCAGGATAGTCACCATTCTTAAAAATAGGATGTGCAAACCATCCCAGTTGGAACTGCATCGCCCGGTCAGCAGCCACCACTTCGCGGCGAATGCTGACATCTTTAGGTTCAGCCCAATCAGCATTGAGGGCAATGGATATTAGACCACCCTGAGACTGGCGATACTTGTCGTCATATGTATGGTAGGCCTTGGCATGGGCTTTAATGAGGTTGTGTGCAACTATGTATGGTCTATATCCTGGGTCCTTAACATTTGGTGGCATATTTCCTAGTCCATATCCAGACCATCCAATTGTCTGAGGCTGGTTAATGGTTATCCAGAATTTCACTCTGTCACCAAAAGTAGCAAAGCAGAAGTCGCAATAGTCATTAAAAATGTCAATCATCTCTGCTTTATCCCAATCATAGACCTTTTGCAAAGCTTCAGGAAGGTCCCAGTGATATATTGTTACAATGGGTTCAATATTGTATGCTATAAGACCATCAATGAGTCTGTTGTAGTAGTCAACACCTTTCTGGTTGAGGGACTTTCGTGTGCCATCAGGAAAGATCCTGGACCAGGACAAAGAGAATCTGTATGACTTCACCCTCAGAGCCCGCAGCATGTAGAGATCTTCATTAAGTCTGTTGTAACTCTCACAGGCTACATTGCCATTTGCTTTATCAGGAATAGTGTCAGTTGTCTGAGTGAATGTATCCCATATACTAGGACCTTTGCCATCAGCATTCCAGCCACCTTCAATTTGGTAGGCCGAAGAAGAAATCCCCCAACTAAATCCTTCAGGAAAAGTGCCATAATGGTACATTTTTCTATCGAAGTTGGACTGTGAAGAGAATTTCTCCCAAACTACCTTTGCCTGAGATGGAACTTCTGAGGGTGGTAAGGCAGCTAAACGTCGAGTTAATGGCCTTTCTGCAGCTTTAAACTTCTTACTTTTTTGTGAACTGAAACCGTTTTGCTCAATAATCTCAGCGTACAAATATGCAGATTGCTTTGGGGTCCTTGGTCTGGATCCGACTTCAAAGTTGACATAGTGAAGACCAAATCTTTGGCTGTAGCCTTGGTTTGCCTCAAATCCATCCATGAGTGACTGGACTGTGAATCGCTGCACATTAACTCCATCTGTGAGTGTTGCTACAAAATGAACACACAAAAACAAAATTAATATTTGAATTATTTTAACTCTCTCTCTAAAAAAAAAATGACTT
Organism: Oreochromis aureus; assembly: GCF_013358895.1. Lineage (NCBI taxonomy): Eukaryota > Metazoa > Chordata > Actinopteri > Cichliformes > Cichlidae > Oreochromis > Oreochromis aureus. Next base: position 4,147,597 of record NC_052957.1, on the reverse strand, counting down.
CAAATCATGAAAAACCCCAACACTAACCTTTCAGGGCCTCATTGATGTAACTTCTCATGTAGTCCATTCTGCTGGTGTCAGTGAGACTGTCAACACTGTAATCTGTTGGCATCCCATTTCCTGTTATGTATATAGGCAATTTGTTAACATTCAGGTATTCTGTTGAAATGTAGTTTAGGAGCCTTCTAAGTCCCCAAGGAACAGGATAGATCCAGTCAGAAGCTGTGGAACTCCATGTGGGGTCCACAGTTGCATTGAAGTCACCCACACTGTCAGGACCAGGGGTGCACCCACCATTACTGTTGCTGACCAGCCGAGAAGTATAGTGATTTAAACCAAAAAAGTCAGCAGTACCAAGTATCCTCTGGCTCTCTGTGGGAGTGAAAACTGGGAGCTTTGCTGGCACAGAGTCAGGGCATGCGGTTTTCTTCTGTTCCACCTGATCTTTGAGTATTGCAGGATAATCTCCATTTACAAATATGGGATGTGCAAACCAGCCCAGCATAAACTGCAGGTAACGGTCTGCAGCTGCTACGTCTTCAGGTTTGGCAGGGTCACTGGGCTCAGCCCAGTCAGAGTTCAAGGCAATGCCCACTTTTCCTCCTTGTGTTTTCCTGTAATTGTCATTATAGACATGCCAGGCCTCAGCATGGGACTTGAGAATATTGTGAGTGACCTGATAATGCAAAATCAAATGTTAAATACATCAGTGAAACAATAATACTTACAATAAAGTGATTAATTATAGTATTCTAATAACATCACTCTCACCTGATAAGAAGATTCCACATAGTCCTTTACTCCTGGGGCATGCACACCAGTACCATACCCGGCATGGCTCACTACCCAGGGACTATTGAATGTGTTCCAGATCTTGACTCTGTCTCCAAACCTGGAGAAGCAGAAGTCTGCATAGTCTTTGAAGGCCTCTACAATGGAGGCATTGGTCCATCCACCATAATTCTGGAGTGCTTGAGGCAGATCCCAGTGGTACAGAGTGACAATGGGTTGTATGTCAGATGCAATGAGAGCATTTATCAGCTGGTCATAGTATTGAGCTCCTTTTTCTGATTGGCTCTGTCGGTACCCTGTGGGGAAAATACGGGCCCAAGAGATGGAAAACTGGTAGGTGTTGACCTGAAGACCCGCAGAAGGTAGACATCATAATCTACCCACGGTAACTGTCACAAGCTAGGTCAGCTGTCTGATCTGCAAAGGCCAAGCCCTCATGACCAAACCGGTCCCAAATAGTCTCTCCTTTCCCGCCTTCTGACCAGCCACCTTCAACTTTAAAGGATACGCTGGAGGTGGCCCACTGGAAGCCAGAGGGGAATGATTCCTGAAGGAAAAGATCTCGTTCTGCTGTGGTCTGGGCCTTAAATTTATCCCACACAGTCTGATAACTGTTTCTTAACCCTGTCATCCTGGTGTGGTGTGAGCCTGCATGACTTTCAGAAAATAAAAAGATATAAATATCACAAGTGAACTTAAAAAAAAAAAAGTAACACAATATATGTGAATCAGAGAATAAACTCTTACTTGACAAGAGCATCTTCCATGTCCAGCTTGCCTAACACGTCCTTCATGTCACACCCCACAATATTCAGGCCATTGTCCATCAGGACTGTGTTGTGTTCAAGAAATAGTTATGTCTTGTCAGTTATAAAACAGTAAGTATAAAGAAATAAAAAAATGCATTCCTTTTGGATCGGTTGTTACAGACCTCTGGTGAGAACGTCATGTCAACAACACCTTTAGAAATATATTTACTTACAAACACACTTGGTAATGTGTTCAATACCTATTTTACCCGCCCTATTTGTACATTTGACAGCTCAATTCAGGACAAAATGCAGAATTTAATAACATAGAATGTAATGTCATAATACAGTATGTAATATGAGATTAGGATGGTGTATCCTAATATAATGGGTCATAATATTTGCTTATGTTTGCTAATACTAATACTCAACTAAAATCTACAATGCAAACACATTCTTCATTTCACCCAATGTTCTTGCTACAATGCATCTGTCATAACAGTTATGCAGAAAGCATTGACTGTGCTCCAACACATCATTTTCTATTAGCACTTTACTGGCTCAGAATATGATGACATGACACTCATCACTTTCACTTGACAACTCTTCCACTTTTATGAGAGCGGTATTGTAAATTTTTACAGTGTTGCCTAATGTAAAAGCTTATGTTAATCTGTTTTTTCCTCAGTAAATACCAGAGGATTTCTTTATTTGACTTAATATTTTTTTAATTTTTCCATGATTACCAGTGTGACCACTGGTTTCAGTGGCACTGGTCATTGTTTTGGTATTAATATCTCTTAACACTTCCACATATTAAAAGATATTAACTTCACCTTCTGGTTTAAGTGTAGTGCACTTCATTTACCTCCAGTCAGATGAAAAAGAAAATTTCTGCATGACTATAGGCAGACACATTCTTATCCTAGTATAAGTATGTATGGCAAATCACTGTCATATTTATGAAAGCTCATGGGGCTAGGAAACCTCGCGGTCCACTGTTAGTCAGCGGTGCTAGTTTCAGTCAGTATGCAAATGTACTCTTTATAAGGTTGGGGAAACCTGCATGCAGCTGAGACTGAAGAAGTCACTTGGATGAGTGATGAGACGTTACTCCAACTGAAAATTCTATGTCCAGATGAACAGAATCAACTTTTTGAGATTTCCTTATCTGAATGATTGAGCATGCATCAAAACAACTAATAATATGCTATATATCTGTAAATACAAATTTAGTTGCATATGCTCTTCATATTCATTGGTAATTTAATGGAAAATAACAACATAAAATATAATGGTATTTACCATTTAAAAAATTTCCAAGAACCTGATAATGACTCTGGGAACAGTCATGAGCAGTCATCTTGTACAGCAGGATAGGCAAGTTCCCAATGGACATCTACAGTGTTACAGAATATGCAGATGGAAGCAGTTTAACAGTAATGCAAAATCGGAAAAGCTAGGAAAAAATGTTTATGTGTTCACTGTACCTGTATCCTCCTTAGCTCATTTTCAAAGTTTGATGAGATAACGCAGTTATATTCAATGTGCACCGACAAGAAGTCCATCTATTTAAAATAGAAGATAAACAACAGGATACCATTACACTCAAGCCTCTTGATCAAAAAATAAACTGTATGTGATACTCACTGATGTATATATAACACACTGATATTTACTATTGTTTCAAAACTATACCATTACATAGTCATGTGAAACACAAAGTGCCAGAATATCATCGTTTAAAAATTTCTATTAAAAAAATTGTCAATGTCTCATATAAATGAATGTAAAGCTTCTTTTGTGGGTCACCACAATGGACAGTTCAGTATAATTAATTTGGCATGGATCTTTATGTTTTATGAACTGTCACAGGAATTTCTCTCAAACTGAGGACCTTTAATACATTGCTAAAACTGTATTTATCAATTCATTTTCAACCATACAAAATTAGGTTGAAATATATTTTTTTTATTTACATAGCATGAAACATGAATAGCACATTGCAGCCCACAACCACCAAACAGGTGGTGCTCTGGTTACAGCAAATGGAAAACAGGTAACCAAGTTTGAGAAAATATTCAAAGTGGGCAAACCAGGGGGAGATCATCATTTCTGAAAGCAGCAGAAACTGGGTTCAAGTTGTTTTTTAGCATGAAACAGGAAAACAGGACAGCGCTGTTCACAACCACCAAACACGCAAACCAGGGGAAGTATGCCTCAAAAGGTGATACAGCCTACTCTGAGCTGTCTCTTTCTTGTTTAAGTATCTGGCCCTCCACTACCTCTCCTGACATAACTATGACTCTGTGGTGAGGTGTGGTCTGTGGCTCAGCTGCAGGGAGCAGTGGGTTCAGAGTAAAATCCTATCTGCCTCACTCAGCCCCCCATGAGAAGAATAAATGTGATGTTATTTTCCATTGCATTGCAAATACATCTCTTATGAAGAAACCACACAATATCATATTTTAAGCCTTGAATTGTAGCCTCAGAGATGCTAAGCAACATCAAAAAGCTTATGATTTGGCTAAATACAGTAAACAAGACTGGCCTACCAGGCAATAAGAGTTTGGATTTAACAGCATGTCATTATACCCCAATTCCTTTGGTCCCTCCTGATATATGAGGCAAAGATCTTGGACAGAGAACTCACTTTCTATATGCACTGTTGCTTGAGTCTTCATGCAGGCTGAGCAGTGTTTCATACAGTGAACAAAACACTGTGATCAGGCCCATGGCTTAGGCTCAAGAAAAATCTAAAGAGCAGAATGTGGGCATGTGACAACAAGGTGAAAGGGTGTGTGATGGAGAAAGATCACTTGGAATTTAATCGGGCTGTTGGGTTAGGTTCGTAATCCAAGTTGTGTATGATTATCTTATCTAGGCAAGCTAATCTCCAATTCAAGGGTAAAGGTGATTCTCCATGTACCCTCAAAAAGCTTCACATATTTCTAACCGCTGCCCAATAGCTCTGGGCAAATAAGCATGTTTCATCGTTATTTCCAGATTGATTTTCTTTATAGGCTTAACAATAAAGGGACTTGGTCTTAATAAAAGCTTAAAGTATACATAACATTTACATACATAATGAAATAGAGTATTTAACTTACTGCTGTTAAATCTTTAATGTGGGAGAGGGAAGTCATATCTGTCGCTCTCAACCCAATTGACAGACGTCTTCCTGTGAATGTAGAAGCATTAAAGTCACTTTTAATGTCTACTTTAATATAAAATGTCTGCTGTAAAAATGGCTTGTCGGGTCAAACTGTACAGTGACATGCATACAAGATTATTTTAGTGAATTCAATTGCTGCTGAGATAAACATGACAGTCTCTTGTAATATGTCCAATAAATAATGTGTTGAAGGCTTTCAGTATCAGTTGGCTATAAAGTATTTTGCTATTTTTAACAGTATTTTTAACTTCTTAAGACATACAGAAAATCTAATGTGTTGTGATATATTACAAAAATGCCTAAAATACAAATCTATGTGTTTATTTTATGACACCAAAATGTAACTTTTTGACATATATGAGAACTGGAAAACAGCAAATATGACATTTAATGGTCGTTCATTTTTGTTTGTTTTATTTACCTTTTCAGCATTAGCAGTAAAAAAGCAGTAAAAAGCATAAATGTAGTCATGTCACTTTTGTCTTTTATCTTCACTTTTTCCTGTTAATGTGACTCACCTTTGTTAGGAAAGCGCTGATGGTACATCTGGTAAATGTTCTTGTTGAGTTGAAGGATGTTCTGCAGAAAACTGGGAGCATCTGCAGGCTGCCCGTCATGCCAAACACCATCCAGTGTCACCCAGGAGTGTGCAAGTAGTGCAAACTCTTGGAAGGCAAACTCTGCATACTGCTGAAACATCTGTGCCAGCTCCTGGCTCTCCCAGCCTCCATACCTTGATTGCAGAGACTCTGGAACTGTCCATCCATGAAGGATGACCAGAGGCTGAAGGCCCGCTTCCAGCAGCTGTTTCAGCAGGGTCTGGTAACATCTAACCACAGCCTGCTGGGGCTGGCTGGGGTGGCCTGTAGGAAGAAGTTGAGCCCATGACAGCGGTACTTTGAAGTGGGTCACCCCTCTGCTCTGCAGATACTCAAAGTACTGCTTAGAGCCAGGAGGAACGGGATGACTGCAGTCAAAGGCATCATTTACGCTTCTGTCCGAGCTTCTGACCACCTGCTTTGTCAGAGGCCCTGCAAGAAGCATGAAGTCCTCCCTTCCATTCACCTCACTGCTCTGACAACCACTGAGACAAAAAATGTACAGATAAAGAATCCACAACAACTTCTTCATTGTGGCTCAAAAAAAAAAAAGGAACGAAGTGACAATATTCACTGGTTGCAGAGCTCTTTAAGGCAGTTTTGGTTCCTTCTCATTGCATAATTCCACAATCAAGATCAGTATCTTGTGTAATTATTACAAGTGAACATGTTTATTGTAGCTGTGAGATATGGTCAGAAAGACTCTGGACTCAATCTACTGATAATTGAATCCCTACCTTGCAGTGATCTGAAAAGTCTCGACTGTGCAGCTGCAATATACCTTTTAAAATGTATAATTTTTGATATCAGTGTGAGTTACAGTATATCAGTTAAAAGGAAAAAAAATATAATTAGCAGAAAACAAGCATGAGAAGATTATTTTAAAAGTCAGTTAGTTCTGCAGTTCTAAAGACCAAGGTGAATGAATTAAAATTGAGTATTTTTCTCACCAGCTTAATTTCTATGTAGATGAACTCGAGTATCAGCTACAGCTGTCAAAACAAAATATCCATCATAAACCATTATCAGCTTCTTGATACTCAACCTCCTGACTTGCATAAACAAGGCTATTCAAATCTGCCGATCTTTCAAGGTACAATGATAAGTAATGGTTATACAGCCGAAACTGTATTGCTCTTTGAAATGTTCTATGTTATAAAGCGCAGTATTAGAACCCGAATGCAGACAGACAATGTAAACCAACAAATCAAACTGTAAAGTTTGAACTGACAATAGGAGAGACCTAACATCAGGTGGTGGTGGTGGTGGTGATGGGGGTGGGGGGCACACCTGAATGCCCTCAAGTGGATTGCATTGGAAGAGTAAAATTTAAACGGGCCAAATCTAAATTAATATTAAGAGGAGTTATGCTTCTGTGGGTATAAACAGCAAAGTCACACCCTGCATGTTTTCATTCCATAGAAAAAGAATTCAGTTTTCATTTTTTTGAAAACTATGTTAGGAGGTAAAGTTACTTTGGTAGAGTTTCTTTTGTCTTAGTTTCTTGTCCAGACCACATTTATTAGATGTACAGTATTTATGACAGTGCTTTTTCCATAACTGCTTATCACAGGACCCAAAGGTCACTTACTCACTAAGGTGGGTAAGTGAAGAAGTGAAAATAGAGTGTGCTGTACTTTAACATGAGACTGCAGACCAAAATTAATGACTGCATGTGGTATTACTCATAATAAATGTCATTAAAATAACAATCATCTGTTACCAGCAACTGCTGGTGACAGAGCTGGACTGGCCATCGGGCATACCGGGCATTTGCCCGGTGGGCCGCTGGCGATTTTTTGTTTTTATGGGCCGATGGACTTTTTTTTTTTTTTTTTTTTTGGAAGGGTATATATAATGAAAGGTGTTGGATTGGCCAATTGGTCATGATCGACTCTGGGCTGGACCAATTACAGCTGAGGAGGCCGGATGCACCCTCCCCCTTGTTTAGCAAACTTATAGACGAACTAAAGAAAATGGAGAACAAAAAAAGGAAAGGAGGTGTTTATGAAAATATCACTAAATCTGTCATTTATTAATTTTAATATTAATTAATGATCATGTCTCACCTCTAGTGTTCTTGGTCTTAATTTAAGGTTTTTCCTATAGCGATTGACAGATTTCGCGCATTGCATGCCGGGAACTCGAGGCAGAACAATCCAGTACCGCATCAAATGCAAGCATTTGCAGCACCAAAAGTTCATTCTCCGGTTCCAATACCTTCTTGGTTTTTCTTTGCCGCACAAAAAAGGAATGTACAAAACTAAGGAGAACAATGCCGGACCGTACAAAGACAGACTCGACAAAAAGGCAAAGAAAAGATACGAGGAAAAAATCAAAGGAGTGAGAGGGTCAGACCCTTAGGAGCACACAGAGTGGACAAAAGACGTTAGCGTGCTGCCCAACTTTCACCACACTCAGATTTATAATTATACGGTTCTTGGAGTGAGTGCATACACTCATGAAGTTTTAGTAACTTCAGGTCACTGCAACAAGCCCAGGTACAGTTTACCGACGGATGGGTTCAGGACCTTGAAATGCACCGTGTAGAACGAAAGACCATCGTACAAACAAAGGTAAGTTTACCAGTCTCACAAATCGTCGTCATAAATACACAATCGTTAACCATTTATTAATATAACCTTTGAGCTCAACGGTAATTAATTAGTAGTGGAAATAATCTCTGGTACGCATTACAGAAATGTAGCAGTGACAATAATATTGTATGCTGTAATCGTACTGGGCAATTAGTGATACAAAACAACTGTTTTATCCTGTGAATAAAAGTATATGTTTTTGTCAATGTGCCGTGGTAATAACAGAAGCGAAACGCAATATTGTGTCAGGACAATTCACTATTTATGCACATTAAACAAAGAAGCATAGCGACAATTTCTGTTCAGCGCCAGACTTGCTTGTAACCTATATCACCAATTATGTTAAGAAAAGTGACTTATTAACTACTACAAAACACTGACCTTTGTGGGAATGCTTGGAGCAGACTAACATGTGAGCTGGAGTGTTCTGAGACGTTATATTTGGTATATCCAGACCATCCGTCGGCTCTTACTTCAGAAACATGGCTTAAAAAATTTCTCTTCAACGACATAATCCGATAAAAAAAACGATCTCTTTACCCGTCGGCTTCCCGTGGCTGTCATGCGACCGGCTATTGCAGTTAATAATACAACAGCTTCTTGCCATTTTTTGGGTTTCTTTTTATCCCTGTGTAACTGAGTTCAATTGAAAGCCTGCGTGAGCTAGTACCTCTTGCCTCAAGTTCCCAGAATCCTTTGCGGTTTTACCCCTGAATGACGTCACATTTTCAATCTCTATCCTGGTGGGCCGGTCTCTAGTCAAAATGCCCGGGCCGATTTTTTGTCCCAGTCCAGCCCTGGCTGGTGACTCCAGTGAAACAAAGCGTAAATAGATATGGCAATTTTTAATGCAAAAATTACTGCATTACACTGCTGCACCAACAACCAATCATTTACAGCTTTTCTGCCTGCAGTGAAAATTTTGACTGCTCCAGTTCATCTGTATTATTTTTTAAATGCAATACCTCAGTGAACTGGGGAATTTGGAGATCAATTTGGAATTAGAAACTCTCAGAAAGAGATTCTCTCAAAAAGAAATTCTCAGTTCGTTTGGATAAACAGTCCTTGAAATGGTTTAATTACTATCTTTCTATTAGAACCCGAGTTTAAAGTCCACTCACCAGTAATCTACCAAATGTGCTCCACAGGGATCTATTTTTTGACCTCTTTTATGTATGTTTTTCCAAGTTTACACTATTTTTAATGTAATGTAAACAGTCTGTGTGAGATTCAATTCGGCAATCAGTTATCAATCATGATATTTACAAGGGCACATAAAAGTACCCAGCCTACAGTCCATATTCAGACCCTTCATGATCATAAAACTGAAACTGTTGATTGTTATAAATACTTCAGACTCTGGCTGGATGATAGACTCCTTTTAAAAACAATATGGAATATTGAAAAAAAAGAAAATTAAAGACAAAGATTGGATTTTTACATCTAAATCTTGCTTCTCATTCACATATTGTAACATCAAATCCACAATTTTGTCTACATTGATTATGGTGATATATTTTATATGCATGCTTCTACATCCACTTTCAAGCCTCTAGATTTAGTGTATCACAGTGCATCATGATTTATCACAGATGATTCTTTTCTTACTCGCCACTGCATCTTGTTTGACAGAGGGATTTTGCTGCTCAGCAATAAAGCGCAACATTTATTTACAGTTCTCTACTGCATAGGTTGACTGCCTACCTGAATTTACACATTTTAACACTGACTGTACCTCTTCTTCACAGTGAACTTGGAAAAACCAGGTTTAAATACTTTGCTTCCTATAACAAGCCACAAAAAACTTTTAAATTACAATCTCTGATTTCACTGGAACATTATTAAGTCTCTTGAACTACTCTTGCATGTGTTTTTTTTTTTTTCTTAATTTGTGATCATCTTTACTATGTTGTTTTATATTATATTCATAATTATTTTTTGTACACAGGTCTCAGTCTTACTGATACTACCTTTGTAAACAAAGGATTTCATATTGATAATAATTCCAGTACTGTTCTGAACTGCTGCGAAATCCTACCTGCTACTAACTTGAAAGCGTTCATTAAAATCATTTTCAAGTGCGTCCTGACTCTCAGTGTTTTGCATAAACTGTGACATTTTCTTTGATTAGACCCTGATGTGCCCTTCTAAACCCCATTTCAAACTTTGCAGGACATCCTTTACATTACAGTCTGGTTCTGGTTTAATGCAACAGAAGGTGAATGACGGATTTATTCACTTTATAACTCTTGCATAATAGCTCCTCATCATGGCTACCTGCTGCAATAACAGAAGTTGCGATACATTTTAAGACATGAACATGAGCAAAAGAAATGAACAAACTGAAGGCATAGATGTTTATTATTGACTGCATTTTACTTACTTTTTACTTTATATTCCTGAGCATATTTATGTCAGTGGGTTGGTGTCTCCTGTCAAAGTTTTGTTATAATTAAAAGTTGTTGCTTTTATTTTTCTTTTAACTACCTTCAATAATTAATATCTTTTGACAATAATGTTTGGCTTTAACATCACCTTTGGTTTTAAAATTGTTTACTTCAGAACTATAGACCTGCCAAGGCCTGGCTGTTTGGCAAGCAGAGGTTGGACCCAAACACAGGACTCCTGAGGCGAAACATGAACAGATCGATTGCTGAGAACTACAAACTAAAAGTACCAAACAATAAACACTTGGCATGGTAACTAAGATGCAAAACATGAAGCACACAGCATGGGGAGAAACATGACGGGAGGACATCAAGACTGACGACATGATGAAGAACATAAATACAGAGGATAACAAGAGGATGGGCAACAGGTTTAAACACAGCTGGAGCAAATCTGACTAACCGAACAACGGAAGCAAAACTGAACATAACACACATCAGACAAGGTAGCTTCAAAATTAATCAGGAAGTGACACGCACCGTGAGACCCAGACAAAGAGAACTTAACAATAGGAGAGGGAACAAGCAGACAGGTAACACGTGACAGTCTGGGGTGATGAGATGAAACACAATTAGAGCAACACGGGAACAAGTAAGGGAGACGAAATACATAGACACCACTAAGAGGGCGAGGAAGAAAGATACAGAGAGAGACACAGAGGGCGAGAGAGACTGAGGAGTGTGTTAAAGACAGAACACAGAGACGAAGACTATAATAGATAGGACATGACAACAAGACCGACAAACACAGGAAACCCTGAGGACAACACACAAGGAAGGAAAACACTAAGGGAAATAGAACCAAAAGGGATAAACAATCAGAAAAACGGATACGGTTAAGAAAAACTAAACTATGAAAAATGAGTCACTCTAGAAATGCCATAACGTTTAATCAAGAAGTCCACAAACACAAAGCACTGGATCAATGACCCAGGACTGTGACAAGACTGAAATTTAACCATATCTGTTGCTCAGGTAAAGGGTCGCACATTGTGTTCAGTGTCTGAAAGAGATGATTTTTGGGGTGTTACACCGTTACAAAATCTAATTAAAGACTCTAAATAAAATGTGAACTAATGTCATCAATGACATTACAAAAGACAGCTGGGGTTTGGAAGAGAACTGAACAGACAGGGATATGACAGGTAAAATTCAAACTATCCTGACAGCTCTCCAAGCAAGACTTCAATATTAAATAAAACAGTCCAGTTATGAAGCTTACCTTTAATCTCAGCCAAATTAAAATAAACCAAACATTAACATTGATAAGTTATTTAAGTGACTTATATATCATGTTTAACCTGAGTAGCGAAAGATCGCGGACAGGGAAAGTTGAAAACGATGTGCTGGAAGTCCGCTGTTCTCGCCGGCTCTAGTGAGCCTCGACCTCCTGGTCAGTGATCGAGCTGGTGGGGTAACAGACATCTCTAAAAACGTCAGAGCACTTTTAGAAATATGAGTAATTAACAAGGACCGGTCAACTTTGACCGGGAACACTAAAGTAAGAGGGGTGGGGGTGCACAAAACCGGAGGGATATGTGATGTCTTGATAAATAGAGCAGATATTTGAAGTTTACACAGCTACATTCTCGCTTGAAAATATCTTAAAAGTTTATTTTTTAACCCAGAAACAGTAATATTTCAAACTTTTTAGCCACTCTCCTCCACCATTGCCGCGTTTGAGTTTGGACAAAATGCATTCTGGGATATTTGGCTGCACCAAGTCCACACGAGTCACCACCGATGCATGCTCGATAAAATAGGAGGAGCAAGAACACATCTGGCTTGATGCGTATTCTGAATTGGAACATTACTTTGTCTGTGACTGATGACATATCACAAGTCCACGAGAATGCAAGTACACACAAGTACGCATATTGAGAACGGCCATTGTCACTGAAAGCTCCGTGTCAACTGATGGGAGAGCAGGCTATGAGGCAAGCTGTCAGTGGCTTAGCTTTTACTGTTCTGAGATCAGCTAGGATCTGCGGTTCATATGGAAACATGGCTAGCATTAGCAAGTAAACGCACTTCAGTGATTGAGCATCGTAACAGATGTGTTTCCTCTTTCTAACCACTTTGGCCAGTATGTGTGATACACAGAAGATGGTGTTTGAAAAGGTTATCAGTAACTGCTTTAGTACATTAGCAAGGAAAGCTGAAATGATAAAGATGGAGATGGACAGCAGCTCTGACCATGTCCATAAAACAGGCAAGTTGAGCAGGTGCAGGCTCAGCAACACTTTCAGATTATCATCTATGACAATGTCTGAATGGAATACATTAGATGTTTTGTCAACACTCCACCTTCAGTTTTCGTGCATATTTTAATTCTCTTTATAGATATTGATGGTTAACCATATCAAATCCCACCTATCTAGAGGTCATCACAGGAGAGCCACTGCGAAAATATGTTTTATGGAATATGGTAAATGGCCTGTATTTGTATAGCGCTTTACTTAGTCCCTATGGACCCCAAAGTGCTTTACACATTCAGTCATCCACCCATTCACACACTGGTGATGGCAAGCTACATTGTAGCCACAGCCGCCCTGGGGCGCACTGACAGAGGCGAGGCTGCCGGACACTGGCACCACCGGGCCCTCTGACCACCACCAGTAGGCAGCAGGTGAAGTGTCTTCCCCAAGGACACAACGACCGAGACTGTCCAAGCCGGGGCTCGAACCGGCAACCTTCGGATTACAAGACAAACTGCCAACTCTTGAGCCACGATCGCTGAACATTAAAAAGCATATAAAGTATTTAAAATCAGCTCAGTCTTAAACATGTATAGCAATGGTACTGATCCATTTAACACTGATGGGGAACATGTTTTGAGGAATAATAATTTAATTTCGATACTTAATGTACAATTTTCCAGTAACAGTTTGTGTTCTGAAGTGTTTTCATACAGTTGCATTGCTTCTTTTTCCAAAGGATTGGTTTAAAAAATTACTCCACCACTTATCATTTTAAACTAATAACAAATAATTTTTGGTAATATATGATACTTACTTGACTGTAGTAGTAATGATATTTTACAATTCTTCACCCAGGAAGGAGGGCAGAAAGATGAAGAACCCATGTAGAGTGGAGAGAGGCATAGATGGTGTGTTTTATTTTAATCGTGTTACATGGATGTAGTGGAGGAAGGGCAATCATCTCTGCTTGCCTTTCTGTAAAAGTCATGACAAATATACTGGGCATGTCATTGTTGACCAATGCAAGAGATGATGGACTTGGAGTATACTGCGTTTTGACTGACAATTGAATTTTGTGTCACAGTTAGTGGAAGCTGACTGTGTGGAGTGAGAAGGAGGACCCAAGTGCTGACATGCGAAAAACAAAACGTAATCTTAACAGGAAGCAAGCCGTTTATTTAAGGCTGGTTAACAGTATAAAACAAAAGGGAAAAGGCGAAACTAAACAATAACCTAAACTGGGAGAACTAAGCCAAAACAAAAAAAGTCTGGATGATGAACATGAACATGGAAATCTGGCATGGAAAAACCTGAAACGTGAAGACTTGGCATGAGTACATGAAGATCTTTATGGCAGCATGGCAGACAAGGAACAAATGAAAACTCAGAGGCTAATAAACACAGGAGGTGATCAGGAGAAGTGGAAACACATGGGGAAACAGCCGATACAAATCAAAATAATGACGCCACAGGAGAAGTAAAACTAAACACACTGAACATGGAAACACTGGACTCTTCAAAATAAAACAGGAAACATAATGGGATGCAGACATAACAACACGAGCTTGACATAGGACACGCAGACATGAAACACGTGACAGACTATGACACACAGATTTAACTTAACAAACCGACAAGGAGCACGCACACTATAACTACACACAGAGAAAAAGGGGGACTGGAGATGAGACATGGCACTAAGCACAAACAGAACATAATGGCTGGGGGGAAACAAACATGACAGATGGAATGGGTCACAAGCATGTAACGCTGTTACTAACGGCGTTAGTAATCTAACTAATTACTATTCCTATCATTACAACGCCGTTACAGTTACTAACAATAAAATGCGGTGCGTTACTATTTTTCAACACACAAATGGTTAAAGCTGTCTTCGGCTTACTGGGAGGTAGGAGGGCAAAACAATTGCACAAGTGGTTCTGATTGGCTGAGTACGAGTAAGGTAGTAAACCAATCAGAGGTAGACTTGGGCGGATGTTCACATACAAACAGATAGCACAGTAACAAAAGTCATGGAGAGCCCGGATAATTCGAAGGCAGCATTTTTTAAGTGGAGGTACAGACATTATTTTTCACTCAAAGAGATAAAAGGCAAGAATCTGTATGTGAAATGTAACCTATGCCCTGGAACAAAGTGCCTTTCAACATCAGTTACAAGCAATTCGAATCTTACGAAGCACCTCTCAACGTCACATGCTTCAACAAAACTGGTCACCAAGAACGACGGTGTTGATGCTAGCAGGCGCAGCTCAAACTCAGGTGAGGCTAACATGAGCTCAGCGAGCGATGGAGATGTATCGACGCAATCCAACCAGTCTAAGCTTGATTTCTCTTCTCCACAAACATTTGTGACTGTGACACAGACTGAATTAAACAAATTGATAGCCAGGTATGTCGTTGAGAACATGCTGCCTTTATAAACAAGTGGCTACTTTCACAATCAGAAACAAAGGCAGTATATAGAAGCGCTACCACAAAGTGCACAGGGTTATGGAACAAGGCCAGTCGTTCAACAGTGGCTGCAGAGACAGTGGATGGCATTATTGGAAAGAAACTGCTAGTTCCTTGCACTACAAGATGGAATATGTTTTATGATTCCCTGGCTCGAATCTGTTTGATTTCTCTTGTTGAGCTGAACACCACCTTCTCCAAGTTTGGGTTGACAGCCATGACAGAGCGGGAACATCAGTTCATCAGGGAGTACTGCACTGTCATGAGGCCACTTACAGTGGCACTGGACATTCTTCAGGGAGAACACTGTTTATGGGATACTCCTACCGACACTGGAGACATTAATGTTTAAGACCCTGGAGTTGAGCAGTGGCCTGCAAATTCTTGAAAATCTTCCAGAGGCAGTTGTCACAGTAAGAACTTGTATTTGTAATCAACTGCGTTTTATACATATGGATGGTAAATGCATATTGTTAGTTTATACATCTTATTCTACGCTTTAGAGTTGTATGACTAGACATCAGACCTTTTGCTGTAAAGCAAGAACAGAAACCATGTACTTTAAAAAGAACAATCATGAAAAATGTTATGTCAAATGCAATATATTTTTAAAGATGCACATGATATATAAAGTGGTGTGTGTGTCTATGTGTATAGATAGGTTGTATAATATATTCTTTACACACTTTACTTTCAGGCAATCAAAACAATATTTTCAGAGGTGTTGGAAAGTGAAGATGCTCTCTTGGCTGCTGTGACTCTGCCCAAGTTCAAACTACGTTGGCTGCGGACACAGGAAAGGAAGGACAAGGCCAAGGCAAGTCTGCTGGCAGAGTGCCGGAAAATTGTCCTTGACAAAGACCAGCGAGCAGGTACCAGCACACCAACATGCCAACTCAACATGCCAACAGACTCAGCCACAGAGGATGACTTTTTTTTCCTTTGAAGATGAGGACGACACCTCTGCTACTGCAGAAAGTCAAGTCATAGATTATTTCAAATCAGGATCACATGGAATGGACTCTCTGAATAGATATGCACTGATAAAGAATATTTCACTCAGATACAATGCAGCCACGCCATCCAGTGCACCAGTAGAAAGACTGTTTAGCCTGGGAAAGCTCGTCTTCTCTCCAAAGAGGAACAGACTTTCTGATGAGAAATTTGAGAAGCTCCTAGTTTTGAGATACAACCACTGGTTTAATGGCTAGGATGAATGGATGTAAGGGGTTTGTGGATGTGGCAAATAAGAATTCTTCATGTTTTAAAAAAGCAGAGGACATTAAAACAGGACCCTCTAATATACCTCTACTGCAAGAACAGCACGTTTGACTTCAAATAGATTGTAAATGGCCATGGAGTTGACACTTTGTATTACCTGTTTCCATTTTTATACCTTATAAAAATGTTTTAGTTTTATTATACAGTGTATTTTTTCTGTGTTAAATTGAAATCACCTCAACTATTTACTTTTGCATGGAGGAAAATACTTGTTTAGCCAGAGTTCTCTAAAGCTGTTACAGTTTGGCTCATTTAATTTGCTTAAAAAGCATAATTTAATTTAATACTTATTTGACAGCCAGTTGCAGCCTGTTTATGTGCAATAAATATCAAAGGTTCTGACACATCTGTTGTATTTTATTGTATTATTTATGACAAATTTAAAAAATACTTCTCTCTACAATTATAAAATATTATCTGATTGGTGTTTTGTCATATTATCACAGTAACATTTGAATAGTTTGTATACATATATATTAATGTTTACTGTTAGTTCCTTCTGTAAAGTGCCTATTTACTTCAATTATATATTTAGTTTTATAACAGAGAGTTGTATATATGTTTTAGTATGTTCAAGTATGTTTAGTAATTTATTTTTTATTATTTTAGTAACTTTGATTAAGACTGGATCCAAGTTGTTTTACATATTTAAACATTTTTTTAAAGTTACGCAATAGTTACTTTTCCTAGTAATTAATTACTTTTATAATATTGTAACTTTTATAGTATTGTAAGGCCTCGTCTGTGTCCACCACGAAAATGACCCCAAATCCGGCCTCCTCCCGCTGCCTTTTATTGTGACAGTTCACACAAAACACAGCAAAGCAACGCCCACATGGTTCTAAGACAAGGCATTGTATGTATATGTGTGAACTTCTGTATGTAAGTAAGAATGTGTGTGTGTGTGTGTGTGTGTGTGTGTGTGTGTGTGTGTGTGTGTGTGTGTGTGTGTGTGTGTGTGTGTGTGTGTGAGACCTCCTGCTGGGCAGGAAGCTTACATCAAAAAGACCTTCACAAGGATGTGTCTGTAATAAAAGACTACAGCCCCCCACCCAGAACCTCGAGAATCTGGGGAGGGGAGGACAGAAAGAATTCCTTTCCTCACACAGTTAAACAATGTAGAGATGGATGGTAAGCATAAAAATGACAACATTTAACAAATCACTCTAACAGTAACTAATTACTTTTTCAAAGTAACTTGTCCAACACTGGTCACAAGGGGGAAACATGTAAACAAGAGGAGGAGATGGGAGACATCATTGAAACACATGAAGGGCGAGGGAGACTTAAACACAGGGGCGAAGGCAAAGGGGAATCTAATAAACAAAGAACTATAACTGAGCAACCGAGGAGCTTCAGATAACTAAATGAACTTAAACATGAACAACAAAATATATGTAAACTCAAAACACTGGGTCAAACGACCCAGGATCGTTACATTTGGTTACTTCAAGGTAACACTATCAGTATTGAACAATACTTCTCACTGTACAAAAAAGTGAAAAAAATGCTTTTATTACAAGAATTACTTTTTTATTTTGATTACAGGATGAAATGACACTTTTAATAATCTTGATTAGTGATCAAGCAAATTATAATGTACAAGAATTTAATAACTGAATAAGCAATGAGAAACTTATAATTTTAGTTATAAGAAATCTTACACATACTATGTCTGCTGAGTCCAGTAGTTCAAGTATTGTTCAGTCTGTAAAGGCCTGCAATGAAATGCTGTTTACAGGGGCCTACACTGCACATCATCTTATTTGCAGTTACAGTTTTCACTCCATTTTGATACTGTCCACATGTTCACTTTACATGGCCTTTTTTTTTATCTTAAAGAGGAAAACAGAAACACAAATGACTCCTACTACTGCAACAATCAGTAGAGCAAATGTGGTGTAAAGTCCAGTCTCAGCATCATCGGCAGAGAGATCCAGACCAAGGAATTTCACACTGTTAATGTTGACTGGTGGTGCAGCTGTTGGTGCAGTTGTTGCTGCAGAAGAGACACAATGAAAAAAAAAGTTTATTTATGAACATTTGAAGTATAGTACTGTAAATCAAAACTTTATTTTAATTATTGCACAGCAGTAGAGGTCATAGAGGCTTGGCAAGGGGGTACTAATTAACCCACTGAAAAGTTATTTTTTTGAACATTTAATTTAAATGTCTATCATTTAAAACAGGTGTCTGAGCATATCCTTATCAGTTTATCAGTTTATAACAACAGTGTTCTGACTGAACCTGGAAAACAAGTACAAGTCCAAACTTTAGCGGATATACTATCCTGACACTTATTTTCATCAGGTCTCTTTAACTTGACTTGAAGTGCTTTACTCTGCTCCTTGTTTATGAAACACTGCACTCCAACACTCCAACTCCAACACTCCAATGGATTTTATGCTAAATAAAATGTTGTTACATTCTCATTACACATTTTGTCATTAGATGAAATGTTTAACTGGGTTCTGTAAAACAGGTATCTGAGCAAATCTTTGTCAGCTTACCTCCAGACTCTGGGTTCAGGCATTCATGTCCTGATTCAGGGTCAGGGAATCCGTTGCACTTTATCATTTTGGTGTAGAAGTTAACAGAGTTCTTGGGCACTCGAGGAAGATTAGGGTCTGAGCGATTAACGTAGAACAGGCCAAATCTCTCTATATAGCCAGCAGCCCACTCTAGGTTGTCCAACAGTGACCACGCTGTGTAACCACGCACATCCACACCATCAAGCAAGTAAGCTGTAAAGGGAAGAATTTTTTTTTGTCTTACTTTAAAAGAAAGAGCAGAATAATTTGAAAGCATTCATATTACACACAAAACATCTGGATTTTTGTTTCCAATTCCTGGATTTAGATTTCTTTGAAAGAGAAGCTCTGATACCTTTCAACACCTCGTTGATGTATTTTTCATAGAAGTAGATCCTGTGAACATCATTTAGATCAACAGGGCCCCGCTCTGAGACTCCATTCTCAGTGATGATAATTGGTGGATTTCCATATTCATTCTTAATGAAGTTCAGCAATCTCCGGATGCCAAATGGTGCAACCTTAAGCCAGACGGAGCCTGCATCTAGCCAGGTACGATCAGAAACTACAACTACACCCCTGCAGGGGACAAAGTTAAAAGAAGTACAGAATAAAGTGAAGCTGTTCAGAAGCAGTAGTCCCAGAAGACATTTATTTTTCAAATGTTAACTTCTTACTTATCTGCCTCAATGCTTGGAGCATCTCCGTGGTCCACAGGGAATGCCAGCACAGATGTGTAATGGTTTAGTCCAAAGAAGTCATGAGTGCCCTTAATTCTCTTAATCTCCTCTGGAGTGAACTCAGGCAACCTGGAGAAATTGAAGTGACACCAAACTTACCTTATTGATTTTAGCAGACTTGTATGTGAGTTAAAGTATTTTACTATAGAGTTACTTAAAGGATAACAAAAAAAACTTTTAAGCATTTAATAATAGCGTTCATTATACCGAGACTGTGGTAGACCAGCAGCCAGACTTCGTTCTCGTATTCTTGTCTTCACAATTTCACTGTAGTCACCATTAAATATGGGATGGGAAAACCAGCCAAGATAGAACTGCACAAAGAGAAACACAATAGTCATTTGAAACTAACTGCCATCAATTTCCTTTTCTCAGATCTGGGAAGAATTGGCATACCTCCACCACACGTCTTGCAGCGTCATAGTCCTCCTGTCTATAAGGATTTCTGGGTTCAGACCAGTCAGAGTTGACAGTGATGGAAATTATGCCGTTCTGTTTGGCCCTGTACTTGTCATTGTAGAGATGCCAGGCCTCAGCATGAGCTTTAAGCAGGTTGTGTCCAGCAATGTAGGGCAGAGTGTCTGGTCCTGAACTGATTCCTGGAGACAAACATGGACACATTTGACACAGAGAAAGAGAGAGCATGCAGCACTAATGCAAAGCAATATTTAAAATTACTTAAACTGTACCTGGAGCAAAGCTACCAAAGCCATATCCATGGTTGGTTATAATGATTGGTTCATTAAAGGTGATCCAAATTTTCACTTTGTCACCAAGACGGTCAAACATGAGGTCAGCATAGTCCCTAAAAAGGTTAATAAAGCTCTCATTCAAAAAGCCTCCATAATCCTCTATAGCTTGCGGCAGGTCCCAGTGGTACAGAGTAACCTGAAGGGGAAAGGAAAGGAAAGGAAAAATCGCTGTCTTACTGAATTCACCAACTTCCCATGTATCTTTCTGAGATGCAAGGAATTATACATACCTGTGGCTGGATATTGGCAGCATGCAGTGCGTCCAAAAGTCTTTGGTAGTAATTGATTCCAGCCTCGTTAATGTTATTGATGGTGCCATCAGGAAGGACTCTCGGCCAGGATAAGGAGAAACGATAATAGCTAACTTTCAGCTGCTTTAATATCGCAACATCCTCTTCTATTTTATTGTAACTGTCGCAGGCTATGTCCCCATTGTCATCATTTAATATTTTGGAAGGACTGTGAGAGAACTTGTCCCAGATGCTTAGACCTTTTCCATCAGCCCTCCATCCTCCTTCAATCTGGACACAGTAAATGCAAAATAGTAATTTAAAGAGATGAAAACAAGGGAAGCAACACAGGATTCAGATCATTCCCTTATTATTGCTTAATTGAGTAAAAGTAAAATTGCAGTAAAAGAATAAGTTACTTGGTAGGCTGATGAAGCAGTGCTCCACATGAAATCCTCTCGGAAGTGACCATAAAGCATCTTCTCATCATCTGGCAAGGGGAAACCATTATCCTTTATGATGTTGTAATAGTAATGAGCTGAGTACTTTGGTGTTCTTGGCCGATCTGGGTTTGTGAAGTCCACATGGTGCAGACCAAATAGAAATTTGTACCCGTGCAGCCACTCAAAAGAATCCATAAAAGCTGTTGCTGTGTATCCTTGCAACCGCACACCATCAAGGTCATAGGCTGTAATGCAACCACAAATGCAAACACACACACACAAAATAATGAACAACCATTCATAGCAGTCTTGACAAATGTTAAATATCTTTTGAAATATTTTTATATCACCTTTTAGAGCCTCATCGATATAGGCCTTGTAGAACATCACTCTTTCAAAGTCATCCCATTCTACTGCTGCTCCATTCTCAGTAATGTAAATCTCTGGATCACCATACTCCTCCTTGATCCAGTTGAGGAGTCTCCTCAAGCCCCAGGCCACAGCTTTTTGGTTAGGAATTGCTGTAGTTGGTGAATCAGGTTCCTCTGCTTCTCTCATGTCTCGGTCCCATTCATAGGAGTGAGGCTGAAGTGCAGCTGTAAAATAGCTCACTACCTTTGTAGTGTAATGATTTACACAGAATACATCAGCAGTTCCCTTGATGAAGTTCTTTTCTTCTTCAGTAAAGGAAGGAAGTCTTGACTGTGGAAGACCTTGGATTTCACTTTTGTTCCCAACTTGCCACTTCAGTGCATCAGGATAGTCACCATTCTTAAAAATAGGATGTGCAAACCATCCTAATTGGAACTGCATTGCCCGGTCAGCAGTCACCACTTCACGGACTACGTTGACATCAGCAGGTTCAAACCAATCAGCATTGAGGGCAATGGAGATTAGACCACCCTGTGACTGACGGTACTTGTCATCATATGTGTGGTAGGCCTTGGCATGAGCTTTAATGAGGTTGTGTGCAACTATGTATGGTCTATATCCTGGGTCCACAACATTTGGTGGCATATTTCCTAGTCCATATCCAGACCATGCAATTGTCTGAGGCTGGTTAATGGTTATCCAGAATTTCACTCTGTCACCAAAAGTAGCAAAGCAGAAGTCGCAATAGTCATTAAAAATGTCAATCATCTCTGCTTTATCCCAATCATAGACCTTTTGCAAAGCTTCAGGAAGGTCCCAGTGGTACAGTGTTACCATGGGTTCGATATTGTACGCTATAAGACCATCAATGAGTCTGTTATAGTAGTCAACACCTTTCTGGTTGAGGGACTTTCGTGTGCCATCAGGAAAGATCCTGGACCAGGACAAAGAGAATCTGTATGACTTCACCCTCAGAGCCCGCAGCATGTAGAGATCTTCATTAAGTCTGTTGTAACTGTCACAGGCTACATTGCCATTTGCGCTGTCAGGAATACTGTCAGTTGTCTGAGTGAATGTATCCCATATACTAGGACCTTTGCCATCAGCATTCCAGCCACCTTCAATTTGGTAGGCCGAAGAAGAAATTCCCCAACTGAAGCCTTCAGGAAAAGTGCCATAATGGTACATTTTTCTGTTGAAGCTTGACTGTGAAGAGAATTTTTCCCAAACTACCTTTGCCTGAGATGGAACTTCTGAGGGTGGTAAGGCAGCTAAACGTCGAGTTAATGGCCTTTCTGCAGCTTTAAACTTCTTACTTTTTTGTGAACTGAAACCGTTTTGCTCAATAATCTCAGCGTACAAATATGCAGATTGCTTTGGGGTCCTTGGTCTGGATCCGACTTCAAAGTTGACATAGTGAAGACCAAATCTTTGGCTGTAGCCTTGGTTTGCCTCAAATCCATCCATGAGTGACTGGACTGTGAATCGCTGCACATTAACTCCATCTGTGAGTGTTGCTATAAAATGAACACACAAAAACAAAATTAATATTGGAATTATTTTAACTCTCTCTCTAAAAAAAAAATGACTTCAAATCATGAAAATCCCCAACACTAACCTTTCAGGGCCTCATTGATGTAACTTCTCATGTAGTCCATTCTGCTGGTGTCAGTGAGACTGTCAACACTGTAATCTGTTGGCATCCCATTTCCTGTTATGTATATAGGCAATTTGTTAACATTCAGGTATTCTGTTGAAATGTAGTTTAGGAGCCTTCTAAGTCCCCAAGGAACAGGATAGATCCAGTCAGAAGCTGTGGAACTCCATGTGGGGTCCACAGTTGGATGGAAGTCACCAACACCGTCAGGACCAGGGGTGCACCCACCATTACTGTTGCTGACCAGCCGAGAAGTATAGTGATTTAAACCAAAAAGTGCAGCAGTACCAAGTATCCTCTGGCTCTCAGTGGGAGTGAAAACTGGGAGCTTTGCTGGCACAGAGTCAGGGCATGTGGTTTTCTTCTGTTCCACCTGATCTTTGAGTATTGCAGGATAATCTCCATTTACAAATATGGGATGTGCAAACCAGCCCAGCATAAACTGCAGGTAACGGTCTGCAGCTGCTACGTCTTCAGGTTTGGCAGGGTCACTGGGCTCAGCCCAGTCAGAGTTCAAGGCAATACCCACTTTTCCTCCTTGTGTTTTCCTGTAATTGTCATTATAGACATGCCAGGCCTCGGCATGTGACTTGAGAATATTGTGAGTGACCTGATAATGCAAAATCAAACGTTAAATACATCAGTGAAACAATAATACTTATAATAAAGTGATTAATTATAGTATTCTAATAACATCACTCTCACCTGATAGGAAGATTCCACATAGTCCTTTACTCCTGGGGCATGCACACCAATACCATACCCGGCATGGCTCACTACCCAGGGACTATTGAATGTGTTCCAGATCTTGACTCTGTCTCCAAACCTGGAGAAGCAGAAGTCTGCATAGTCTTTGAAGGCCTCTACAATGGAGGCATTGGTCCATCCACCATAATTCTGGAGTGCTTGAGGCAGATCCCAGTGGTACAGAGTGACAATGGGTTGTATGTCAGATGCAATGAGAGCATTTATCAGCTGGTCATAGTATTGAGCTCCTTTTTCTGATTGGCTCTGTCGGTACCCTGTGGGGAAAATACGGGCCCAAGAGATGGAAAACTGGTAGGTGTTGACCTGAAGACCTCGCAGAAGGTAGACATCATAATCTACCTTACGGTAACTGTCACAAGCTAGGTCAGCTGTCTGATTTGCAAAGGCCAAGCCTTCATGACCAAACCGGTCCCAAATAGTCTCTCCTTTCCCGCCTTCTGACCAGCCACCTTCAACTTTAAAGGATACGCTGGAGGTGGCCCACTGGAAGCCAGAGGGGAATGATTCCTGAAGGAAAAGATCTCGTTCTGCTGTGGTCTGGGCCTTAAATTTATCCCACACAGTCTGATAACTGTTTCTTGACCCTGTCATCCTGGTGTGGTGTGAAATACCATGACTTTTGGAAAGAGAGAGACACGAAAAACATAAGCAAATTTTTAAACAAATATGAAATAAAAAATAAAATAACACAATTCCAGTACATATAAATCAGAAAATGAACTCTTACTTGACAAGAGCTTCTTCCATGTCTAGCTTTCCTAACATGTCCTTCATGTCACACCCCACAATATTCAGGCCATTCTCCATCAAGACTGTGTTGTGTTCAAGAAATATGAATTGTTTTATTACTGACAATAAATAAGTGATAATGAAAAATGTATTACTTTTAAAATAAAATATGTTATATAATAAAATATAATAAATGTTATATATTTAATTACTTTATTTGTAAATTTGGTAATCCTTCTGTTAGTTTATGTAAGGAATTGTATTTTATTATATCTAGAAATAATCCACTTTAATCTTTAATAAAAACCCATTTGCAGTTTCCTTAATCAAAGGCTAAGTCTACAGGTGCCTTATATAACATCACTGGCCCATAACAAGAAGTTTTCACACTCCCAAGATCTAGAACTTTATCTTAATGTATTTTGTTCAGTTAACAACACCAGAGGATTTGTCCAGATGTTGTGTTTGTTTGTTTTTCTTTATTCTGCCATCCCATAATATCTTCAGATAGCTTTTTTAAAAAGCCATTTTTTTTACAGGATGTACACTGTACACAATATTAAGTGATGCTCTATTCAAAGAAACATTTAACATTAAATGTATCAAGTATACGTGTTTATTTGGTATGTTCTTGGTAACTGGTTTATTAGGCACAGTACGTATTTCATGTAGACAAAAACACGAATCTCTACTAAGACAGCTACTGGAAAGTCCTATTGTTTCTTTTACATATACAGCTGCACATTCATAAAGAATAAAGTATTATTCTCATTTCTGTTATGGGAAATCAATCTTAATCAACTTTTTATATCTTACATTTGGAAAGCCAAAAAGCTGTCATGACATTTACCATTCAGGAAATCTCCAAGAAGCTGGTAATCATTGGGAGAACAATCATGAGCACTCATCTTGTAAATCAGGATAGGCAAGTTCCTGCTCAAAATCTACAAGATAAAATGAAAAACATGTAGCTTTGCTGTATCAGCAAAATGTTAAATGCAATGTTTAAAAAACCCATCTTATTATGGTTACTGTACCTGTAAGTTCCTCAGCTCATTTTCAAACTCTGAAGAGATGGCACAGTTGTAGTCAATGTGCACTGACAAGAAATCCATCTGTTCAAAACAGGAGATACACAACATCAGGTCGTCACACGTCATTCTGAGATGGGACATAATGACAAGAGACTTAATGTGAAATGTATTATAGTAAACCTTTCCTGCAAAAACAGGAACAGGAACAGTCATGTAAAAAAAGGAAATTTTGGGACACACTTTTTGAAGCATTATTTCAGACAGTTTAATTTGTTTAAGGTGACTTATTCTACGTTGCCAGTTCCATCCTTTAAATAAACAGAAAACCAGAGATTAGATTAGATAGAACTTTATTAATCCCTTGGGTGCGTTCCTCCTGGGAAATTCAGTAATTTAGTAATCAATCATATTTGAAACAAAAAAAAATTATATAATTATATGACCAATTAAAATCTATGCAACAGCAATCAGTAGTTTCAGATTTGGTTACAATGATTCCAATTTCCTTTGGGAATGATTAACCTCAGGTATGTTAGTGCTGCTGTTGTTGTCACTGTTAAGACTGTGTGATGTAAAGAGTCGTTGAATGCCCCCAACAAAACCAAAGTTAAAATAAATAATATTTAAAAAATGGGATAAAATAATTATTTAAATGGTTTGAAATAATTTTTACAAGGAAAAACAAGGAAAAACCCTCTACAAGAGGCAAATATAGATTTCACAACAGCCAATTAATGTGTAATTTATGCACATTTTTCGGTCTAAATGACATACAGTTTTAATTTTCAGTTTTAAAATGGAAATAATGTTTTGTCTTTAAAAAATTTTGAGATTTCATTGTTTTACCACAGTAAAAATGGCCTCTGTAATACAGAAAGCTTCTTAATGGGGTCACTGATTGTGACCACATAAATTATATGTTATCAATGTTATCAATGAGTGGTAAAGATCATGTAAGCGGCCATCAACTAGGACTTTCAGTGGAATAGTGATCCTAAGCAGATGGTGAATCCATTAAAAAGCAGAAATTGAGAATTGCAATATTTTGAAGAGATTTAAAAACAAGCCTTGAATGCAAAAACAAAATCATTAAATATTTTGCAACCAAAGAAAATTTGCATTGTTACTGACATGATTAAACTTCAGCAAGAAGTAGTCCATTACTGGCAGAAATTAACAAAATTATTTCTTCTAAAGGTCGCTTCTGAGGCCATGGAAGGATTTTCTTACTGATATATTTATTGAATAAATGACTAGAGCTTGTTATAAATACAAAATATTTCATTTTGATTATGGCAAAATGGCCTTTTCTAACAAAATAATAAAAATTAACACAATAGATTATTACTGTCTGTTTAATGATTACTTTTTTTTATTTATGATTTTGAGGAGGGGAGTTAGATGATTTTAGCTCAAGTAAGAACAAGCGATAACACAGCATGGAGAAGAGGTTGCCAACCACATGATCACATGCACGTTTCAAATTGTTAGCTGTTAAATGACAGAAAGGCATTGTTAAACTTTAACTAAAGGATTTTTAATTAGTTCTTGTGGACAAGGACACACATTTTTTTCAACGTTGTGTTGATTATCTAAATAATATCAAATACAGAAAATATTATTAGGATCCAAAATAAAAACCATGAAAGGGGGTGAAATTCTGACTACACTGTATTAGTGTTTAAAAGATACGCATACATAAAAGAAAAGAAAAAAACTTACACTTGTTGAAGCTTTAATGTGGGAGAGAGAAGCCACATCTTTAGTTTTCAGTCCCAGTGACAGACGTCTGCCTGTAAATATGCAAGCATGAAAGGCACTTTTACTATTGGGAACAGCTGAACATGTGCTGAAGGATTTTATCAACTTAGGTTGGTTATACACTATTTTTTTTAACAGTTGATTTCTCAAGACTCTTGCTTATAAACAATACTTTAAGTGAACTCAAGCCTCAGAGAAATAAAAAAAAAGTAATTGAATACTAAGTAATGAATAATTCTTAAAGCATAAATGTAGTCACGTCACTTTTGTCTTTAATATTCACTTTTTCCTGTTAATTTGACTCACCTTTGTCAGGAAAGCGCTGATGGTACATCTGGTAAATGTTCTTGTTGAGTTGAAGGATGTTCTGCAGAAAACTGGGAGCATCTGCAGGCTGCCCGTCATGCCAAACACCATCCAGTGTCACCCATGAGTGTGCAAGTGGTGCAAACTCTTGGAAGGCAAACTCTGCATACTGCTGAAACATCTGTGCCAGCTCCTGGCTCTCCCAGCCTCCATACCTTGATTGCAGAGACTCTGGAACTGTCCATCCATGAAGGATGACCAGAGGCTGAAGGCCCGCTTCCAGCAGCTGTTTCAGCAGGGTCTGGTAACATCTAACCACAGCCTGCTGGGGCTGGCTGGGGTGGCCTGTAGGAAGAAGTTGAGCCCATGACAGCGGTACTTTGAAGTGGGTCACCCCTCTGCTCTGCAGGTACTCAAAGTACTGCTTAGAGCCAGGAGGAACGGGATGACTGCAGTCAAAGGCATCATTTACGCTTCTGTCCGAGCTTCTGACCACCTGCTTTGTCAGAGGCCCTGCAAGAAGCATGAAGTCCTCCCTTCCATTCACCTCACTGCTCTGACAACCACTGAGACAAAAAATGTACAGACAAAAGACCCACAGCAACTTCTTCATTGTGGCTCAAAAACAGAACAACTGATATTTTTCGATTGTAGCCGAGCTATTTAACAGCAATATTTTTCCTTTTTATTGCATTGTTACACAATTAAAATTGGCACCGCATCCAGTTATCACAAGTGTTTTATTGTAGCTTTGAGATATAGCCAGATAGACTCTGGACTCTAGAGATAGCAACTTCCCC
This sequence comes from Oreochromis aureus, assembly GCF_013358895.1. Classification (NCBI taxonomy): domain Eukaryota; kingdom Metazoa; phylum Chordata; class Actinopteri; order Cichliformes; family Cichlidae; genus Oreochromis; species Oreochromis aureus. The sequence goes on along the minus strand of NC_052957.1, from coordinate 4,119,161 downwards.
ATCCTCTGTTCTTGAGCTCTGATATGCTTTTTATTGCTGTAAAATCACATCATAGTCATTAATTCTACTACTCCTATCCTAGGTGCTTAACTTTAATCTTTTAACTCTTTTATTTACTTTTGACCCTTATTGGTTTGTTTTTATGTGAAACATAGTTAACATCTTACTGTCTGAGTATTGCAAAGGTGTTGAAAAGATTGTGTTGTTATAATTATTACCACTCTTATTATTGTTGTTATCTCTGAAGCCTTTTTATGTGCAACAAGGTATCAAAACAATTTATTTGATATGAGTTTAGTTTTAAAATGTTTTTTTTTCTTTTATTAATAGTAATCATGTTCAATTCAACTACAAGTTTAGTTTTAACCTTTATTTATTTACTTTTATTAATAGTAATCATGTAGAATTCATTCATAAATTCCCCACTCGTCCTGCCTGTGGTCATTACCCTTCAGGCTTGAGTCCTCTACCAGAGGGCCCCAACTAACTACGTGCTTAGTGAATACCTCAGTCAGCAAAAATCCATGAGGGATGAGGAGCAAGAAGAGGAACCTTCATGGAAGGACAGGCTCCTGCACAGTCTGGACCAGATAGAATAAGTGGTTAATATGGCTGGACAATTGGCTACAAGTGGCTGGACAAAGCTGAACTGAAAGAGAGCACAGAGGTACTAATCATGGGAGCACAGAAACAACTTATGCTTAGGCATAAGATCAATAGAGGTTGGGGTCTACCACATCAGGCAAGACCCCAGGTGCAGGCTATGTAAAGATGACTCAACCACCTATGTAATTTCAACCACCACCTATGTAAATGACTCAACCACCCATTTTGACCTTGAATTCGAATTACCGGCCGAATTAATATCTTGTGGACCTTCCAGACCTTCCAGATGCAGGCAAACTGGTGATGGCTAACCAACCGGACATAGTAGTAACTAGTAGATGTAGCTATACTGAGCAATGCCAACATCAGGAAAAAGGAATACGAGAAGATTAAGAAGTACCAAGAGCTGAGAGAAGATGTGGAGTGTGAAGGTAACAGTGGTCCCATTAATAATCACCCTCAAAGCTGGGCGAGTGGCTCCAGCAGATCCCAGGAACAATATCCGAGAACTCTATCTAGAAGAGCGCAGTCCTAGGAACAGCAAAGATACTGCACAGAACCCTCAAACTCCCAGGACTCTGGTAAAGGACCAGAATTTTAAGGATAAAGACCACCTGCAGGGTAAGAGGGAAATTTTGATATATTGCTTCCAGACAAAACTGTTATTACAATTATATTCTTGTAAAAGTGAGTCTTACAAGAATATAATTCTGATAACAGTTCTGTCTGTAAGCAAAATGCATGCAATGTTACTTCTACACGTGAAAAAACTACAATGACTAAAATAAAATTAATTCTTTTTCACCATAAAGTTCTTAAGACCAATTCTGCTATCACAATATTATAAACTATTATCAACCTCTTGATGATCAATAATTCATATATATAATAAAAGAATTAATAAAGTGTTGGTTAAATATTATCCTTTTTCAGTGACAAAGATTCAAAGGAACAGAATCCCATACTCTCAATAAAAAGCACTCAGAGTGCATTAAGACAGCTCAAGTACTTCTAAAGGAATGGTATTTGAGTTTATGTGTATTTATTTTGTTTTCTTTGTTCTTTTTAAATGTACTTTAAGAGGTTTTTAGTAAAGTAAAAATTGGGTAAGAATAGCATGACAGATGTTTACTTTGATTACACCAACATTATAATAGGCATTGATTTGTAAATAACTTACCATGAATACATTTAGCTTTATATATATATATAATCCATTTTGAGGTAGACTTGACAGTAAGGCAGATGTGAAATGTAAAAGTGAGATCAGAGGTCAAATGTGACATAATATTTTTGTGCAAACTATAATGTGAAATTTAGACATTTGACCCTATTTGTCATGCTGCAATCCGGTTGTTCAGTCTGACCAGTGTTGCCAACTTAGCGACTTTGTCGCTATATTTAGCGAGTTTTCAGACCCCCTAGCGACTTTTTTTCTTAAAAAAGTCGCTAAAAAAAGACGTGAAAGCACGTATCCCTTTTACTCTCAACAAGCAGCGGGTGCTGTAACACAGTCAGTTCTTCTTTTACTCTTTTACTCTTATGCTGTTTTGTGGATCACAAGGTTTAAAACTACTTATAAACACACACACACAAAGTAACTCCACCAGAGTGCCTATTTCGGGTCACTTTTGCCGGTCCAAGCCCGGGTAAAGGAGCAGGGTTGGAATTGTGACATTAAAAAAAACAATAATTGCTAAAAGAAATTTAATTTGTAGTTCTAAATAAACTCTAAATGCATTTAGGACGTTTTTACTCACTTTATGTCTCTTCCACGATGTTATTTTCTCTCCAACAACATAGGTTACAATTATATTAGCATGACCAATTATGCAAATTAGGTGATGACGTCATTTAGCGACTTCTAGCGACTTTTAGGACAACCAATAGCGATTTTCCTTACTGAGGAGTTGGCAACACTGAGTCTGACGTCACTAGCCGTGTCTGGGCCTAAACTCTGCTGCAGGTCCATATATCAAATGATTACTGTGGCATTACTGAGAGTTAAAACACTGTCTAAAGTCTTTCATCTTTAATAAAATGATCAGCGTTCTTCTCTACCAGGTGTAACAATTGAGTTTAACATCCAGGCATCCATGAAAACAGAATTTATGACATTTAACGGAGTTAGAAGTTAGCAGGAAGTTAGCTCGCTAACTTCCATCTAAATACAATATAGCATGTCCTGACTGCAGGGGTTTAGAAACAAATTCAAACGTACAGCTCTGTTATCACTTCCAACATAAATGAAGACAGAAAACTAAACAGCAGTGACGTTTGTAGGGTTACTGAAGTTTGGCTAGTTGGTATATAATGATGTGCTACGTGACCGCTAGCGACACAGCTATGTTAGCATAATATAAACAAGCTAGCTTTTTTTCCACTCGATAAAAGTTAACGTGAGTGTTCTCGGTGGTCAGGAACAAATGTAATCGCATGGCAGGATGCTGTAAACGGACCAAACTTCAGCCAGGAGAACAAGTGAGATAATCCATCCACAATACGAGGTTAGTTATTCATATACTGCTGCATGGGCTGTGCTGTAGTTACATCGTAAGGTTTTAAAAACTGAGCTTAAATAAATGATTAGCGGTAATAAAAGCCGAGGGAGGTCAACGGTGATCACTGACTGTTTTTAGGAGCTTTTTGAGATTAAATAGAAGAAAATACAAAGCATTAAACATGTTAACAACACAAAAGCCATATTAAACGCAGACTACTTTAGGCCCGGAAGTAGGATTCGTCGCGTCATCACTGAACAACCGGATAGGTCTCGGCTGCTGGGGTCTGAGCGTTTCGTCTTCACTATGTGTTTATACACCACTCTGCATTTAATCATTAGTCATTATTCATCTCTGGCTCTCTTCCACAGTGTGTCTTTGTCCTGTCTTCCTCCCATCACCCCCGACCACTCACAGCAGATAAGCCTGGTTGTGCTGCAGGTTACTTTGTGCTGGAAGGAAGTTTTTCCTTCCCACTGTGATCAAAGCTACTCTGTGGACTGATGAGACAAAAGTTGAAGTTTTTGGAAGGTGTGTGTCCCATCACATCTGGTATCAAAGTAACACAGCATTTCTGAAACGTAACATCATACAAATAGTAAAATATAGTGGTTGTGGTGTGATGGTCTGGGTCTGTCTTCCTGCCTCAGGACCTGTAAGACTTGCTGTGGTAAATGAAACCATGAATTTCTGCTATCTACCAAAAAATCCTGACGGAGAAAGTCTGGCCAAATGTTTGTAACCTCAAGCTGAAGCGCGCTTGGGTTCTGTAGAAGCACAATGATCGAAAACACGGCAGCAAGTCCACCTATGACCTTAAGTCCTGACCTGAATCCGATTGAGATGCTGTGGCATGACTTTAAAAGAGCTGTTGGTGCTCAAAAACCCTTCAATGTGGCGGAATTACAACAATTCTGCAAAGATAAGTGGGCCAGAATTCGTCCACAGTGCTGTAAAGGACTCATTGCCAGGTATCGCAAACGCTTCTGTGCAGTTGTTGCCACCAAGAAAACTTCATTTAGAAACAGCATTTTGTGTTAGTTAGTTAGTTGTAGTTAGTTGTGCTATCTTTGTCTAATATTTAAATTTGCTTGATGATCTGAAACATTTAAGTGTGAGAAGCATACAAAAAAATAGGAAATCAGGAAGGAGAAAACACCTTTTCACACCACTGTAAAAAAAAACTGAAGTGATTCTGAACTGTACCAATTTCCTAAATGTTGCAAATATATTTGTTTTTGAGTTTTAAAGATAAAATTTTTGAAAGTTTGACCTTCCCTGACATTAAAGAAGTGATCAGAGGCCCAAAGGACCATGATATTTAGAATCCCCATATATAATTTACTTTATGCATATATGTTGTCAATACAAACAATGGCAGTAAGAAACACAGCTTTAAATTGTTTTATATAGCATTATTATCACATTGACATTCAGAGCAACCTGCTGATCTTGAGAGGCCAGCAGTCAAATGTGGCACGATACAAAACAAAACACCAAAGTTATAAGGCTTTTTGTCAATTTTTGACAAATAAAACATTAAGTTGGCCTTGAAGTCCTTGATGTATTCAAGCTAAATTTTTAACTCTACACCGCTATAAAAAATTTACTGTAAATTTTCAGAGCTATTGTGTTTGCAAACAGAATGACATGCACAAACACAAATGCCACCAAAAACATAACCTCCTGGTGGAGGTAATAATAGACCTCAAATAACTATTACAAATGTCTGATCAGACTGAAACTGAACATTTACTTTCTTAATGTCAAATATAAGATAATTACAAAATGTAACTAATGTAATCTTGCCATGATGAGTCCCAGATCACTTGAACTTTGATCCACACTTATTAAGTTATATCACTTTTTGTTCTATAAAAAAATTATCATCATAAATGTTTAATCTATATGGCTCAAATCAAAAGGTGACACCTTTACCCATCAATAAAATTCAGTTTATTGAACACGGTTGACAAAAGTGACTGAGAGATTCAAAACGACCTTGAGATTATGTTCTACTTCACTATTGCTTAATTACATCCACTATATCCACAAAAACATGGAACATATCACGAAATAATTAAGTAGATCAGGAAACAGACTGTTGCAGCTGGTGTAATGACATTTCTGACATTGTATTGTATTGCTTTTTTCAATAATGCCTTGCATCAGAACACAGTAGCACAGTGCTGTGTTTCATAACTTACTGTTTAAAACGTAATAAAAATTCTTTTTACACTGATAAGATGATAAGATGTACAGTAGTTAATTTTAAATGTTACCAGGCTTTTAACGTTCAAGTCAGTTACAACTCAAAATGTACACATAGTGCAATAACCAGCTTGGATTTTATACTATTTACACAACACAGCTTCCTCATTTTAACCTTTTGTTGTCATAAACACTCAGCCTTCAAAGAAAAAAGCAAACCTACAAAACACATTGTAAAGGATTGCAGTAGTGTGACTATAGCCATATATAGCTATAGTTATGAAACTCATGTCTGACTGATTGTAAACAAGAGTACAGTAAAAAAGGTTATGCTTGGTAAGGTTCATTCACTTCCCTGACTAAGATAAAAAATAAAAAAAACAACCTTATTACATGAAAAATGACATTGCTATGTTTTACAACTATGTATGGCAGAAAGACGAGGCCGCGTTTCTTGGGCCTCAGCTGAAAACCATCCTAAAAGGCAATGGTGGACCCCTTTGATTGACCTCATCCCATTCCTCCTGGTTTTAAACAGTACTTGCTGCTCTCACATGGTTAAGTTCTGCCTTCAAGTCTCTGGAACAGCCTTCATAAATCTAAATGACCAGACTCTGAGATTATGGAGTGAAGCAAGTTAGAGCCACGGGCTTGTTCTATCTGTGCACTGACTTTAAACACTTGTTTTCATTTATTTTTTTGGACTGAGCAGCTAGATGAGTTGAAGATTGCTGAACTGAAACCTCTTAATACACACAGCACTATCTGCTGCTGTTACAACCAACAGTTTCCTGAGCAAGAAATCCCATATTTGAGCACACACTAATAAAAAAACGCAGCAAAAGATAGCAGAAGACAACTAGTGATGATTTCTGAATGGTGTATACTTATATTTTACTATAATCCAAAATAAAGCATGTAGAAAACTTCATATTTACAAATAATGCATTTTCAATCAACTTTCCTCCTGAATTGAGCAAATGCATATCGCAAAAAACAAAAAACAAAAAAAAAAAGTACATAGTCTACTCAGAATAGGACGCAACTAAAAAAGGTGACCTTCAGGCCTTTTTTCCCCATACACTGTTAAAACTATTCTAGTTTTAAATGAGAAAATAATTTTGTTAACCCTCTCACGCATGGTGGTCACTACAGTGGACAGCTGTTCAAAGGTTATTTTCTTGTATTTGTGTCAGTGTTGATGGTATACTTGCACATACACCACTAAATTGGACACTGATGTGTGACGCCATACCGTGCCACCCACAGGTCGTTTAATGTTACTATAGATGTATGACGTGTTTCATTGTAATTATTGTTATTTAACCCTGTCATGCATGAATTATGACAACCTCAATAAGCATTTTAATTCATCTTTTCATGCCTAAAGATGAATAAAAATACTTAAGAAAAAATCCTGATTGAGGCTGTCATAATTTATGCATGACAGGGTTAAATACATGCATGTTTTGCCTCTAACTATATTTTAACCTGAATTAACCGACTTTTGCAGGGCAGCACGTCTCAAAATCGTGGGTAAATTCAGTAGGTGTTGAAAATGAAAAATGTGCACATATTTAATCAAATTATTTTCATAGATATAATTTGAGTACCTCCTGGAAATTCTTCAATTTTATACTATGCGGGTTATTTACTGAGATTTTTGTGGTACAGCTTGTGAAATTTGCTCAATCTAGACAGAAGGGTAAATGAAAATAGCATTTTCTTCATTTTTGTGACTAAGAATTTATTCTTAAAACTATTCTGTCTTTTATTTTAGCGTCATTGTGAAATATATCTATATACTATTCAGAAATTGTCACTTGTTATTTCTTTTAGAATGTGAAGTGTTTTGTTAATGTTTGTTAAAAAATTAGACTTTAAAGAAATTGACAGGAATTGTCCCACTTTACAGATCGCTATTCATTTTAAGGATAGTGAAAATATCAAGATTTTATCTTTAATAGTCATGTTCAAATGTTGCCTCAGATTTCAATGTGCAAGAAAAATGTTATTAAAGTGGCTTGACTAGTCTTTTCCAAAAAAAAAAACAGATATCTTAAAATGTATTTAGTTTATGAAGCTAAGATTAACAGCAATATACATTCAAACTCTGGACCACAAAATTAGAGGTCACAGAATATATAAAATGACCCAGGTCTTTTATGTGTGTGTGTGTTAGTGTGTGTGGTGTGTGTGCATGTGAGGGAGAGATTCCATTTCATAAGGAAAAAAAACAACAGACACTACATAATGTCAAAAGGTCTTAAGTAGTTCCGTGTCTTAAGTGGTACTAAACTGTATTAAGTAGTAGGATGCATGGAGTGTGGATGCATTGACCCCCACCTACTAAATACCCAAAGGGTCCTCGGGCTTTTCCAAGGCTAGTCTGGGAAATCTACTTTGAAGTAACAACTCTATTGGATTTTTTTCAGCACTGTACACGTTACCAGGGTGGTCAGGTGTCCCTACAATGTGACAAAGACAGGTATAGGTGTGTATGTATGATTTTTTTTTTTAACATAGACACTAATAAACATAGATACTACTCAATTTATTAGCGTAGTCATTTATTATCACCAGAATTGTATTGGGTGCTACACTGCCAAGGTTTCTTTTTATGTTCTTTGGTTGTCTTATCCACATTTATTACATGTTCAGAAATTATCACCCTGCTTTCCAAGATTATATCTTTGATTAGTGTTGAACATGTGTCCCAAGGTCATGATAAGGACTACAAGTTATTGCAACAGGAGAAAGGAGAATGAATTTTGTCTTCTATCAAATAGAGAAAACGGAAACTACTAAGGTATTTGTAAATGTGCAACAGAAGAAGAAGAAATCTTTATCATCATTATGTGTGTGCAGATGTGCAGGAAAAATATGTGCAGAAAATGACAGATAGAATTTAGATGGACTTCACAGCTCTGGGGAGGAAGCTGTCTCTCAATCTGGTGGTGCATGTTTGTATGTTCCTATACCGCTTTCCAGTGTGTTTTTGTGCTCCAAAACACACTGTAGGACAGTCAACACCACACAACAAAAATTAACAGTATTAAGCTGAACAGTCATTCATTTTAAGTGAAATTAGTCTTCAAAGTTTAATGATTTCCAACAGTTAGTGAAGTATAATGGTCCAAGGTCTTTCTATGGAAATTGGTTAATAGTTTACGTAGTTTAAGCCCCATATACACACATACACACATATACACACATCTATGAGATATCTATCTATCTATCTATATATGAGATATATATATATAGAAATCCTCAGTCTACAAAGACAGAAATACATACAGTGGTGAGTTATGAAACTTTTGACGAAAGGAGTTTAGATAAGAGTATGATAATATATTAAACCTCAGTGGGGCCCATTCAAAATGATCTCACCATATTTTGTAAAGATGTATGACAGAAAAGTGATAACCATGTTCCCTGACAAGAAAACAAGTTACTTCAGTGGAAACCCATCATATACCTCTCATACCTGATGGTTTTAAACAATACTTCTAATAATAATAATAATAATAATACATTTTATATATAAGCGCCTTTAAAGACCCTCAAGGTCACCTTTCATTAGTACAAAACATTAAAAAAAACATAAGGTAAAATAAAAATAAAAAGCAAGTATAAAAGCTAAACAACGTAAAAATTGACTAAGATGGAATAATGATGAAGGGTGTGCAATTCTGAATAACAATAATAATAATAATCATCATCCAGGTAAGGACAAAAATTGGCCTAATTTCACTCCAACATTTTTTAATTCAGCAATTTCCTAAGTATAAGAGCTTGCTGCATATTTTCAGGGCTGAAAAACACATTAAAATGTAATTTAGAAATGCACACACACACGTAGCCTTCTGGATGAATTCTTATAGTCCCAAAGTTTATAACAGCCTACCATAAAAATTATCTTTGTTCCGCTGATGACAGCGGCAGAGAACAGGACTCTGGACGAACTGCTGTACATGGATGACGCCAGCCACACTCTGCACACTGTCGTCAATGCACAGACAAGCCTGATCAATGATGGGCTGCTCCTCCTCAGGAGCAGATCCAACAGGCCTAAAAACCTAAACTGTACAACTCAGCACTCGGGCTGAGTGGGAGGAGGAGGAGAGGAGTGGAAGATGTCGACCCAGTGAAATGACCAAACTAAACAAACACACTGCCAATGTATTACACTTTACACTTTAATTCCTGGATTTCCTTTATTATCTTTCTAAATTCTGCTGCTGATTTTTTATTCTTAATATTATGATAATTATTTGGTAGCACTTTCTCTTATAGCTCGGTAATAAAGGGGTAATAGTAGGGTTGCAAGTGGGGGACAAAGAAGAAGAAGATCGAAGTGAGCGGGCAGAAGAGATAGTGCTTAACAGGTCAGAAAGGTAAGGAGGTGCAAGGTTATGAATGGCCTTGAAGGTGAGCAGAAGTTTGTATATTATCCGGAATTTCACTGGGAGCCAGTGAAGTTCCTGAAGAACAGGGGTGATGTGCTGGTAGGAGGGGGTTCTGGTGATAGTGCGAGCAGCAGAGTTCTGAACCAGTTGAAGCTTATGGAGGGATTTTTGGGGGAGACCCTGCAAGAGAGAACTGCAGTAGTCAATACGAGAGGTAACGAGACTGTGGACAAGAATGGACGTAGACTGGGTGGAAAGAGAAGGACGTAATCTGTTTATGTTGCGTAGATGGAAATAGGCAGATAGTGAGATTATTGATGTGAGATTTTTAGGAAAGTGAACTGTCTAGGATAACACCTAGACTCCTCTTAACCTGAGGAGAAGGGAAAACTGTGGAGTTATGGATAGTGAGTGAGAAATGGTTCGCCTTCAAAAGGTTGGATTTGGTGCCAATAAGGAGGATTTCAGTTCTATCCTCACTGAGCTTTAGAAAATTAGAGATAAACCAGGATTTTAATTCAGACAGACATTCTGTAAGGGAAGAAGGTGGGAGGGAGGAATCAGGCCTGCAGGAGAGATATATCTGGGTGTTATCAGCAAAATGGTGAAAGGGAAGATCAAATGTGCGGAAAATGGTAACAAGAGGGAGGATGTACATTATGAAGAGAAGAGGGCCTAAGACTGAACCTTGGGGTACAACAGAAGTGACCGGGCATAGAGGACAGCGGAATGATTTCAGTTGAATAAACTGGGAGCGGTCAAGGAGATATGATTGAAACCAGGCTAGGGGTGTGTCAGAGATGCCAAGAGAGGAAAGTCTGCTTAGAAGGACAGCGTGAGAGATGGTGTCGAAGGCTGAGCTCAGATCCAAAACGACGAGAATGTTGAGAAGACCAGAGTCAGCTCCGATTAGAAGATCATTAGTGACGGAGGCGACCGTCATTCTGGGGGTTGGGAAGCTCATCTTGTAACCGGAAGGTTGCCAGTTCGATCCCCAGCTCTGTTTGTCTTGGTCGTTGTGTTCTTGGGCAAGACACTTCACCTACCACCTACTGGTGATGGCCAGAGGGGCCGATGGCGCGATATGGCAGCCTCGCTTCTGTCAGTCTGCCCCAGGGCAGCTGTGGCTACAACTGTAGTTTGCCTCCACCAGTGTGTGAGAGTGAGAGTGAATGAATAGTGGAATTGTAAAAAAGCGATTTGAGGGTCTCGAAAAGCGCTATATAAATGCAATCCATTATAATTATTATTATTATTAAGTAAAGCAGTTTCTGTACTGTGACATGAGCGAAAACCAGAATGAAATCTCTCATAGATATTATTATTAACCAGGTGTGAATGAAGTTGAGCTGCAACTACTTTTTCGAGTATTTTAGAGATGAAGGGTAGATTAGAAATTGGAAGGAGGTTGTTAAAGTTGTTAGGATCTAAGGAAGGTCTTTTCAGTATAGGAGTGACTGAAGCAATCTTGAATAAGGAGGGAACGATACCAGTGGTGAGTGAAGAGTGAATGATAGCAGAGATGAGTGGGAGTAAGGAAGAGAGGCAGGATTTCACAAGCCCTGTAGGCATAGGGTCAAGATGACATGTGGCAGGATTTGATATACATATGAACTCAGAAATATCAGATAAATTAGGAAGATGAAAGGTGGCAAGGGGTTCAAAATGGAGAAAAGGTTCTGGAGAGGGGGTAGACACAACATTCGAACTGAGCTCCTGGTGGATGTTATTGATTTTTGTAGTCCCGAACAGCATCAAGGAGTTACAGGTTTCAGAAGAATAGAAGTGGTAAATCGTTCGGGGGTTGAATTGGTTTGTTGAGAACCGATTACAAAATCCTTGCGTTACCCTCATAATTGATAATAGCTGAGTAGATAATACCTGAGTATTTTGATATATTGCTTACAGACAAAACTTTTATCACAATTATATTCTTGTAAAAGTGAGTCTTACAAGAATATGATTCTGATAACAGTTTTGTCTGTAAGCAAAATGCATGTAATTTTACTTCTACACATGAATAAACTACAATGACTGAAATAAAATGGTTAAATATTTCCGTGGCCTTTTTCCTTTTTCAGTGGCAAAGATACAAAGGAACAGAATCCCATCCTCTCAAAAAGAAGCACTCAGTGAATGTGTCAAGACAGCTCACTCTCTAGGGAGTAAAGAGTACTTTTAAATGAATGGTAAAATCAGATAAGGATAGCATGACAGATGTTTATTTTGATTACACCAACATTATGTAGCAGAAGGTCATGGATAATAGTTATTGATTTGCAAATAACTTGCCATGAATACATTTAGTATTTTATATACAGTCCTGATCAAAACCACTTGAAAAAAGGCAAAAAAAAACATATTTCACATGGCTGGATCTTAACAAGGTTCCCAGTAGAGCTTCAACATGCAACAAGAAGAAATGGGAGTGAGATAAAACATTTTTTTGAGCATGCAATTTATTGAAAACAATGCTTAAACTGAAACAGGCTGTTCTACAGCTGATCAAAAGTTTAAGGCCACATACCTTTAAAAGGCCAAACCTTGGCAAAAATGTGGATTCATTGTAATTATCTGTCATGTAGTCACACTGTCATAACGTTCTGATGGCAAAAAACTTTCCCTTTTAGAACATGGTCAGGTTGTTGAACTGCATAAGCAGGGTCTCTCACACCGCGCCATCGCTGCTGAGGTGGGACGCAGTAAGACAGTCATTCGGAATTTCTTAAATGAGCCTGAGGGTTATGGATCAAAAAAGCCAAGTGGAAGACCCAATAAAATTTAACTGTCTTGAACTGTTGTCCATTTTTGTAAACTTCCCTTGCCATCAAAGATTCTCTGATTGTATTGTAGTTTTTAAGGGCAAACTATTTAATTTAAGGAGCACCAAACATGGGACATTGAAAGGTGGAAGAAAGTTTTATTCTCTGATGAGAAAAAATTTAACCTTGATGGTCCTGATGGTTTCCAACGTTACTGGCATGACAAGCAGATCCCACGTGAGATGTTTTCTACTCGCCACAGTGAAGGGGGCACCATAATGGTCTGGGGTGCAGGGGCATCAAACGGCCACTGGCTATGTCCAGATGTTGCAGAGAGCATCTCTCAATACTGAGGGCCCTCGTCTGTGTGATAACGAATGGGTTTTTCAACAGGACTACAGTACACAATGCCCGCAGGACAAGCGACTTCTTCCAGGAGAATAACATCACACTTTTGGACCATCCTCCATGTTATCCTGATCTAAATCCAATTGAGAACCTTTGGGGATGGATGGCAAGGGAAGTTTACAAAAATGGACAACAGTTCCAGACAGTAGATGCCCTTCTTGCGGTCGTCTTCACCACTTGGGAAAATGCTTCCACTCACATCATGGAAATGCATCAACCATGCCCCAATGAATTTTTGAAGTGACCAACAATAACGGTGGAGCTACTCATCAGTGAGTTCTTATTTGGCTCTTTGATTTCTGTTTTGGGGAGGTTTATGGGGGTTTTTGGAGGTGCGGTCCTAAACTTTTGATCATCTGTAAAACAGCCTGTTTCAGTTTAAGTGTTGTTTTCAATAAATTGCCGGCTCAAAAAAATGTTTTATCTCACTCCCAGCTCTACTTGGAACCTTGTTAATATCCAACTGTGCGACATATGATTTTTTTGCCTGTTTTCAAGTGGTCTTAAACTCCAAATGGCAATTTCATTGTGTGAAAAAGTGATTGCTCACCTTAGTTTTGCCAGAAAATATCTTGATGAAATACTTTTGGGAAAAAAGTTGAGCTTTTTGGAATGTGTGTGTTGTGATGGATACTATGTGTTTCACCCCATCTAACCTCTGTGTACTATTGATATGTAATTGCAACTTTTTTGTACAAAGAAAGAGTGTAAGAACACAGGAAAACAGCTGACAGTACGCTTTGCTCAAGGCCATGGCACATTTCATTATCAGTCTGGTGCCTACATGATGGTGAGAATTTCACTCTCAACCGCTGAAAAGACAAAGATTGTATCCACATGATGGCTATAAAGGACCACGTGAACCAATACAGCGCTGTATTGATCCATTTGCAAAGGTTTTAACTTTCTTTCAATAAATCTCATAAAATCAGTTTGGTTTCAGTACTCAAGTTATTTCTCACAACAACTCTGGTGACGAGGATAGGATTTCTCCAGTCTGCTTTCATGTTAATTCAGGAAAACCTCCAGGTAGACTTGATGAGTCTGAAAGAGCGCTTACCTCCGAGCAAATCATTGAGGAGACAAGTGCATGACAACTGAGAGCAGAGGGGGTCACTGCTGAAATCTCAGTTGAAAAGTATCCAGAGTGGAGAGTGGCTGAGAGCAACTTGAATTTCTGATTGTATTGTAGGTTTTTAAGGGCAAATTATTTGAATTAAGAAATCTAAAATTACTCTGTGTTTGGTAAGAGGGTCTGCCATTCAGAGAAAAGTAGGTAAACACTGCTGGTTTGAGCTGATCGCCACAAGCAGATGTAGGTTAACGGCATTGTGGGTTACATAGGTGGCGACTTACTGGGGCTGAATTCACAATAGACATTGGTTGTCACTAAATCTAGAGATTGCATCTCTGAGATCAAAAGTGAACAACGCCAATAACTAATATGGGGAATTAAAAATCCAAAACAGAAAAGCTGACTCAAATTAATTATGACCTAAAAAAGTCCAAATGTTAAATTTATGAAAAACAAACATGGTGAAATACAGGACAAAGCAATCTCAAGGCAGGAATGAAAAAATACATTAATGAAATGTCTCAGTGTGTCAGTAGCAGGGAAACCTGGACCTGGATCAGCCTCCTCCACGAGCACATAGGCTGGAGTGAAATGACAGACCAACACCACCAGCATCATCAGAACTACTTCCAGGTTGTTTGGGCTAAATATTCCACAGCTTCTCCATCCACCTCTGATCCTGAAAAACAAGCTTCAGCAACAATCGAGCTTCCTCGGTGACAAGGTGCACTTCCAGAGCAACTGCACTGACATCGGGAGTCAGCAGCAGGTGGCCAGACAATAGCATTGCCCTCAACTTTAAAGGGGAGACCAGCAAGCTGGGAAGTTTACCTGCAATATCACTGTGTGAATGGACTTGGAAAGACTGTCTGAGTTTGAGACTTGCTACACATGCAGTTAAATGGCAATGGAAGAGACTGAGAAAACAAGACAAAGCTGAAGAAAAACTGCCAATAGGGCTGCTGATAATGTACAAGTCACAACAACGCAGGATGTAGGAGAGGCAGACAGCAGCAGAGAAGTGGAGGGAGTAAAGAACTGTCACTGTCCTGGTGTCTGTCACCCAGTTTTTTGTGTTGTTTATTATTAAAAATCTTTTTTGTCTTATTTTGAATCTTTAGTCTATGATTTCAGTGATTTTAGAGTTCTTAGTCTTTTGGTTTCTGTTTGTGTTTGCTCTGTCTTCTCTGTCCACAGTTTCCCCCTGTCAAGCCCGCATCTCTGTGTTATGGTTCCTGTTTTACTTTGACAATCTGTGTCCTACATCAATGTGTTCTGTTTCGCTTCCTCCCTGTATCATCATGTCTCATTAGGTTTAGCTGCGTCTCCCTCCTGTTGTGCATTTCCCTCATTACCTTGTGTGTGTGTATATAGTGTTTGCTTTCCTCTGAGCCTTGTCGGATCATCTCTTTCAGTATTCAGTATGTTTTTCAGTTATAGTGGGTATTTGTGTGACTTTTCCAATCATTTTACAAATGATAAACATTCACATCACTCTCCAAAGATCGCTAACACCTTGCAACAGTGAAATTCACAAATCACTGCATAGATGGAAAAGCACCCATCTGTCACTCTGCTGCAAAATCCAGGTCAATACTAGCTGATGTATTGTGTCTGTATGGAAATGCATGGCTGCTTCCAGTTTTACCTCAAACCTGGAAAGATCATTTGTTGAATGATGATTTAGCCACAGGTTTAATCGCAGGAACCATCCCCTCATAGTAAGGTTAAAGATTCCAAGGACATCATTGAGGCTCACGCTAAGATGTTTGTATGCCACACTATAGGTGTCCCTCAAAGGGTCACTGATAATAAAGCACACAAATTGCTGCAGGATTCACATTGTGGTTTCCATTCTTTGAATATATGATACAAACTAGCAAAAACACAGATAAATTACATTTATTAAAACCAGCGAAGATTTGCTAATTCCACTAGACATGGGCTTGAAGCTGTATGAGAGCAAATGGATGCTGCAAGTCTCATGACATGGCAAAATAGAATGGCACAAAAGGAGGAGTGTTTATGATGTGACTTCACCCTAATGATACTTCTTCTAATGGCTCTTTTACAGAAACAGACACTAAATTTAGAACATTGGCTGATGGATTTAAGGATAAAGTTTGGTAAAGATGTCTTACAGCAAATGGCTTCCTTAACTTAACAACAGTCTCTCATAAGTGAACAACTTAATTTAAATAAAGTTTTAAACCTCTATTTTGCAGTTGAACAACTAATGCTATTTCATAATTACAGCTTATGATGTAATTCACTTAAACTCCACATGTGCAATCTGATATTTTTGGAAGATGTTCCTTTATATTATTACTGCTATGTTTTGTATTTAAATTTTATACTCTATAGCAGGGGTGGGCAATCTCAGTCCACGAGGGCCGGTGTCCTGCAGGTTTTAGATGTGTCCTCGAACCAACACAGCTGATTTAAATGGCTAAATTAGCTCCTCAACATGTCCTGAAGTTCTCCAGAGGCCTGGTAACAAACTAATCATGTGATTCAGGTGTGTTGACCCAAGGTGAGATCTAAAACCTGCAGGGACACCGGCCCTCGTGGACTGAGATTGCCCACCCCTGCTATAGAGTAATTAAAAAATCAAAAGGGAGGAAATGTGATGGAAAATCTGTTTCTCACCTCATCTAACCTGTGTGTATGTATGTTATGTAATTTTAACTTTTATCTACAAAGAAAGAGCATATGAAGACAGGAAAACAGCTGACTGTAAGGCCGTGGCACACTGCATTATCAATCTGGTGCCTACATGAGGGTGAGAATTTCACTCCCAACCACTGAATAGACAAAGATTCTATCTACACCATGGCTATAAAGGAACTGTTATAATTTCGTCAATGCTGATGCAAACCCCATCCGTGCTGTATTGATCCCTTTGTAAAGGTTTTAACTTTCTTTCAGTATCTCACAATCTCACAAAATCTGTTTAATTTTGGTTATTTGGTTATTATTTTTCCACAACACGTCTCCCATTACATCTGGCATAAAACAGCATTTCAGAAAAGCAGCATCATACCAAAGGGAAAATATGGTGGTGGTAGTGTGATGGTCTGGGGATGTAGGCTGCCTCATGCCCTGGAAGACTTGCTGTCATAAATGGAACCATGAACATCCTGAAGGAGAATGTCCGGCCATCTCTTCGTGACATCAAGCTGTAGCGCACTAGGGTTCTGCAGCAGGACAATGATCCAGTGGCATAGTCAAAGTCCTCACCTGAATCCAATTAAGATGCTGTGGCATGACCTTCATGCTTAAAATCCCTCTAGTGTGGCCCAATTACAACAATTCTGCACAGATGAGTGGGGAAAGATTCCGCCACAGTGCTGTAAAAGACTCATTGCCAGTTATCGCAAATGCTTGACTGCAGTTGTTGCTGCTAAGGGTGGCTGGACCAGTTATTAGGTTCAGGGAACAATTTTTCACACAGGGCCATGTGGGTTTTGATTTTTTCCCCTTAATCATAAAAACTTAATTTAGAAACAGCATTTTGTGTTTTGTGGTGTTATCTTTGTCTAATATTAATAAAAAAAAAAAATTGTTTTATGAAACAAGCACACAAAAAATAAGAAATCAGGAAGGGGGCAAACACTTTTTCACACCACTGTAAAATAAATTGATTCTGAAGTATACTAGAATAATTTCCTAAATGTTGCAAATACAAACAAATACAGTGGAATTTTAGTTTAAAATTTTTAAAGATAAAATACATTTTATGAAAGTTTGACCTTATCTGACATTAAAGAAGTGATCAGAGGCCCAAGTACCATATTTAGAATCCCCATATTTAATTTACTTTATGAATATATGTTGTCAATGCAAACAATGGCAGTAAGAAAAATAGCTTTAAATTGCTCTATATAGCCTTATTATCACATTGATAAAATTCAGTTTTTGACCAAGTTGGCCTTGAAGTCCCTGATGTATGCAAGCCAAATTGTAGCTCTGCACTGCTACAAAGAATTTATTGTAAATTTTCAGCGCTCTTATGTTTACAGACAGAATGACACACGCAAACGCAAATGCTACAAGCAATTACAAACATCTGATCAGACTGAAACTGAACATTTACTTTACTAATGCCAAATATAAAAGCTTGTAGTTGACATAACGTAACTGCTGAACTCTGTTATGACATGCTGTCATGATAATATGTCCAGACCACTTGAACTTTGATCCGCACGTATGAAGTTATATCAATTTTTGTTCTATAAAAAAATAATCATCATAAATGTTTAATCTATATGGCTCAAATCAAAAGGTGACACCTTTACCCATCAATAAAATTCAGTTTATTGAGTATGGTTGACAAAAGAATAACTGAGATTCAAAATGACCTTGAGATTATGTTCTACTTCATTATTGCTTAATTACGTCCTCTATATCCACAAAAACATGGAACAAATCAGGAAATAATTAATTAAATCAGGAAACAGACTGTTGCAGCCGGTGTAATGACATTTCTGACATTGTATCTTAATGTTTTTTCAATATTGCCTTGGATCAGAACACAAAGGCACAGTGCTATGTTTTATAATTTACTGTTTAAAACATAATAAAAATTCTTTTTACGCTGATAAGACGTAAAGTAGTTAATTTTAAATGTCACTAAGGTTTAAGTCAGTTACAACTCAAAATGTACACATAGTGTGCAATAACCAGCTCAAGGTCTTTCTTTGGTTTTTGTACTATTTACACAACACAGCTTCCTCATTTTAACCTTTTGTTGTCATAAACACTCAACCTTCAAAGAAAAAAGCAAACCTACAAAACACATTGTAAAGGGTTGCAGTAGTGTGACTATAGCCATATATAGCTATAGTTATGAAACTCATGTCTGACTGATTGTAAACAAAAGTACAGTTAAAAAAAAAAAAAAAAAAAAAAAAAAAAAAAAAAAAAAGGTTCATTCCCTGACTAAGATAAAATCCTTTTATTACATGAAAAATGATCTTGCTGTGTTTTCAAAGGCAATGGTGGACCCCTTTGATTGTCCCCACCCCACTGATCCTGGTTTTAAACTGGTTTTATACTTGCTGCTCTCACATGGTTAAGTTCTGCCTTCAGGTCTCTGGAACAGCCTTCTTGAATCTAAATGACCAGACTCTGAGATTATGGACTCAAGCAAGTTAGAGTCACAGGCGTGTTCTATCTGTGCATTGACTTTTAACACTTTTGTTTCCTTTTTTCATTTTTTTTGGACCAAGCAGATTGCTGAAGATTGCTGACCTGAAACCTCTTAATACACACAGCACTATCTACTGGTGTAACCTATTATGGTCGGGATATAGTGCATAGATATAATGTTTTGTGGGTTTTTATTAGTAAAAAACATCAAGAAGTCACAACGAAAAGGAGAACACACCATGGCACATGTTTTAACAAGGAAGGTTTATTAATCAAAATGATTTATTATTAAAATAGACATAACACAAAAACATGTTCAAAGCACCATATCACACAGAGCTATCACATGATGTGAAACAGAAGCTGTCACCTCAGCTCTGTAGAGTCAATCATAATGAAACAGTTCATTATAAGGTGTAGATTCAAGCTGCTCTTCATATGTTTGGCCACCAGATGTCACCAAAGATGACGTTGTTGAAAAGTAATGAATCGTTTTTCAGTACAAGCTCCAATGCTTCAGAAAGCTTTATTTGGCCATCACTAGTGTTCCATTAAAAAATAATAATAATGCACATTACATAAAGTCAAAGGACTTAACTGTTACTTAGCTGCATTAAGTTGTAGGAAGGAAAAACTAGATAGTGTGGATGCATTGATCCCACCTATTACTAAATACCCAAAGGGTCCTCAGAAGGCTGTTCCTAGTCTAGTCTGGAAACTCTAATTTGTCTGATTGATCACTGAAGTAATAACTCTGTTCAGGTCCTTTCTGACTTAATGTTGGATTTTTTTCTGAGCAGGCTGGTCAGGTGTACAGCTATATTAATGAGACTTAAACCTAAAAGGGGTTTTTTGTGGCTTTAGTTTTTCCTATACTTGATAAATGCCCTCTCTTTGTTTAACACAACCTGTGTAAAAGTAATATAGCTGCTGCTAATGGACTGATGCCTTCCCCACAACATTACTGGCCTTGCGGATCAGTTTATGGAGTCTGTTGGCATTTGCGACCCTCAACCTGCTGCCCCAGCATGCAACAGCATAGAGGGTGGCACTGGTCACAACAGACTTGTAAAAAATTGTCCGACCGATGCTGAAAGACCTCAGCTGCCTCGGAAAATGGAGACGTCCATGTCTATATATTTCCAGAAGATACAGTAAAGGCGGACTCACAAAACTACACTGGTTTAGATGCCTTTTAATCCAAGTGTGCAACATTAGGACCAATTTCTGAGTGAGTGGAGTATTTGCATACAATAGGCTAAAACTAAGCATGAAGCTAAATCTGGATGCATATTAATATTTTTTAAAACTTCCGCCATTCTGTTAATGCTAAATATTAACATAATGATTCCATTTCTTCCTTTCAGTTCTGGCCTTGGCTGTAGAGTTCTATAACCATAGAGTTCTGACTGAAGCTGGAAAACAAATACAAGTCCAAACCTTAACATATACAGTACACTGCCACTTATTCTCATCAGGTCTCTTTAACAAGAGTGATTTGAAGTGCATTACTTTGATCCTTGTTTGTGAAACACTGCTCTTCTTTGAAGACCGCTGAAGTCAAATGTATTGAAGTAAAAAATTGCCAAAGTTTAAGAGGCCACCACACATTATGATAAAATAACAAATGCTTGAAGACATTTTTAGACTTTTATTAACAAATCAATCAACCTACTACAGTGATGATTATTTAGCAGAAATACTGCACATAGGATTGTTGACCAGCACAGGACATGATGGATAATGGATATATTGTTTTGATTCACAGTCTAATTTTGATTAATTCAAGGTAACAGTATCAGTATCAAAAATTGCTTCTCACTGTACAAAAAAGTGAAGAAAAAAATCAGAAGATGAAGAAGGTACTTACATTTAACAGCAATCATGACATAATTCACTGGATTATTTTTTTAGTGTTTTATTTGGTAAATTAAACATATATATAAATATTATTCAAATATGAGGCTTATTATGCATCCTATACTATAACTGGAAAATTGTTTTTTTTTTATTACAAAAATTACTTTTATTTTTTGAGTACATGATAAAATTACACTTTTAATAATCTTGTTGGATTCTCAAGTGTTCTTGTTACAGCAGTGGTCAAGCAAATGATAATGTACAAGGATTTCATAACTGACTAAATCATGAGAAACTTACAATTTTAGTTATAGGAACTCTTACACATACTATGTCTGATGAGCAGTGCAAGTATTTTTCAGTTTTTAAGGGCCTGCAATCAAATGCTGTTTACAGGGGCCTACACTGCACATCATCTTATTTGCAGTTACAGTTTTCACTCAATTTTGATACTGCCCACATGTTCACTATTCTTGGACTTTTTTTTTTTTTATCTTAAAGGAGAAAACAGAAACACAAATCACTCCTACTACTGCAACAATCATGTGGTGTAAAGTCCAGTCTAAGCATTAACGGCGGAGAGATCCAGACCAAGGAATGCCACACTGTTAATGCTGACTGGTGGTGCAGCTGTTGGTGCAAAGAGACAGTGAAAACAATGGTGTCATATTGTTCGTGAACATCTGCAGATAGTAACTGTAAATCCAACCTTTATTTTAACTGGTGCATGGCTTAGAAAATAGAGGGTTGATGAGAGAGTACTAACTAACCTGCTGAAAAGATATTTATTTGAACATTTAATTTAAAGGTCTACCATTCAAAGTAGGAATCTGAGCAAATCTTTTATCACTTTACCTTCAGACTATGGGTTCAGGCACTCATGTCCTGATTCAGGGTCAGGGAATCCGTTGCACTTTATCATTTTGGTGTAGAAGTTAACAGAGCTCTTGGGCACTCGAGGAAGATTAGGGTCTGTGCGATTAACGTAGAACAGGCCAAATCTCTCTGAAAAGCCAGCAGTCCACTCTAGGTTGTCCATAAGTGACCACGCTGTGTAACCACGCACATCAACACCATCAAGCAAGTAAGCTGTGAAGAGAAAATAAGTATCTTTATATGCTTAAAATTCTTCTTTCTTTTAGAGAAAGAGCAGAACAATTTTTAAGCATCCATATTACCCACAAAACATTCTTTTCCTCTCCACACTTGTGGCTTTAAATTTCATATAAGGAGAAGCTTTGATACCTTTCAACACCTCGTTGATGTATTGGTCATAGTAGTAGATCCTGTGAACATCATTTAGATCAACAGTCCCCTGCTCTGAGACTCCATTCTCAGTGATGATAATTGGTGGATTTCCATATTCATTCTTAATGAAGTTCAGCAATCTGCGAAGACCAAATGGTGCGATCTTCAGCCAGGAGGAGCCTGTATCCAGCCAGGTACGATCAGAAACTACCACCACACCCCTGTAGGGGACAAAGGTAAAAGAAGTACAGGATAAAGAAGTGAAGGTGTTCAAAAGAAGTACTCCCAGAAGACATTTATTTTTCAAATGTTAACTTCTTACTTATCTGCCTCAATGCTTGGAGCATCTCCGTGGTCCACAGGGAATGCCAGCACAGATGTGTAATGGTTTAGTCCAAAGAAGTCATGAGTGCCCTTAATTCTCTTAATCTCCTCTGGAGTGAACTCAGGCAACCTGGAGAAATTGAAGTAAAACCACACTTACTTACTAATTTTAGTAGACTTTAAGTATATGAGTTAAATTATTCTAAAAGACTCTAAAGAGAGGGGCTGAGCTGTCAAATGATCACCACCTGGTGGTGAGTTGGATCAGGTGGCGGGGGAGGACGCTGGACAGACCCGGTGCACCTAAACGTGTAGTGAGGCTGTGCTGGGAACGTCTAGCAGAGGCCCCAGTCCGCGAGATCTTCAACGCACACCTCCGGCAGAGCTTCAACAGCATTCTGAGGGAGACTGGGGACATTGAGTCCGAATGGACCATGTTCAGCGTCTCCATTGCCGAAACTGCTGCATTGAGCTGTGGCCGCAAGGTGGTTGGTGCCTGCCGTGGTGGTAATCCCGGAACCAAATGGTGGACACCAGGGGTGAAGGGAGCCACCAGGCTGAAGAAGGAGTCCTATCGGGCTTGGTTAGCCTGTGGGCCTCCGGAGGCAGCCGACAGGTATTGACAGGCCAAGCGGAATGCGGCTCGGGCAGTGGCTGAAGCAAAAACTCGGGTGTGGGAGGAGTTCGGAGAGGCAATGGAAAAAGACTTTCGGACTGCCTCGAAGAGATTCTGGCAAACCGTCAGGCATCTCAGGAGGGGAAAGCGGTGCTCTACCTGCACTGTGTATAGTGCTGGCAGAGCGCTGCTGACGTCGACTGAGAAAATTGTCAGGCAGTGGAAGGAATACTTCGAGGACCTCCTTAATCCCACTGACACGTCTTCCGAGGAGGAAGCAGAGTCTGGGGATGAGGGGAATGACCTGCCAATTTCCAGAGGCGAGGTCACTGAGGCAGATAAACAACTCCTTGGTGGCAGAGCCCCTGGTGTTGATGAGGTCCGCCCCGAGTTCCTGAAGGCTCTGGACGTTGTAGGGCTGTCCTGGTTGACACGCCTCTACAATGTTGGGTCGAGATCAGGGGCAGTACCCCTGGACTGGCAGACCGGGGTGGTGGTCCCCATCTTTAAGAAGGGGGACCGGACGGTGTGTTCCAACTATAGGGGGATCACACTCCTCAGCCTCCCTGGGAACGTTTATGCCAGGGTGCTGGAAAGGAGAGTTCGTCCGCTAGTCGAACCTCGGATACAGGAGGAACAATGCGGTTTTCGTCCTGGTCACGGAACACTGGACCAGCTCTTTATCCTCTCAACGATACTTGAGGGTGCATGGGAGTTTGCCCAACCAGTCTACATGTGTTTTGTGGACTTGGAGAAGGCATTCGACCGTGTCCCTCAGGGTGTCCTGTGGGAGGTGCTGCGGGAGTATGGGGTGTCTGGCCCATTGCTACGGGCCGTTCGATCCCTATACAACCGTTGCAAGAGCTTGGTTCGCATTGCCGTCAATAAGTCGGACTCGTTCCCGGTGGGTGATGGGCTCCGCCAGGGCTGCCCTTTGTCAACGATTCTGTTCATAATTTTGATGGACAAGATTTCTAGGCGCAGCCAAGTGGCGGAGGGCTTTCACTTCGGTGACCTCAGAATCTCATCTCTGCTTTTTGCGGATGATGTGGTTCTGTTGGCTTCATCGGGTGAGGGCCTCCAGCTCGCACTGGAACGGTTCGCAGCAGAGTGTGAAGCAGCGGGAATGAGGATCAGCACCTCCAAATCTGGGGCCATGGTTCTCAGCCGGAAAAGGGTGGAGTGCCCACTCCGGGTCGGGGATGAGTTCCTGCCCCAAGTGGAGGAGTTCAAGTATCTCGGGGTCTTGTTCGCGAGTGATGGGAGAAGGGAGCCGGAGATCAACAGACGGATTGGTGCTGCGGCTGCAGTGATGCGGCTGGTTCGGGCATCTGACAAGGATGCCTCCTGGGCGCCTCCTGGGTGAGGTGTTCCGGGCATGTCCCACTGGGAGGAGGCCCCGGGGCAGACCCAGGACACGCTGGAGAGATTATATCTCTCGGCTGGCCTGGGAACGCCTTGGTGTTCCCCCGGATAAGCTGGAGGAGGTGGCTGGGGAGAGGGAGGTCTGGGCTTCTCTGCTTAGGCTGCTGCCCCCGCGACCCGGCCCAGGATAAAGCGGATGAAGATGGATGGATGGATGGATATTCTACCATAAAGTTTTTTAGAAAATCAAATACAAAATTTTAAATATTTAATAACAGCGTTTTGATGCATGCTCAATCATCCAGATAAGGAAATCCCAAAAAGTTGATTCTGCTCATCTGGAAGTAGTGTTTTCAGCAAGAGAATTTTTTTGTGAACAGAATTAGCTTTTTGTGATTTAATAATAGCCTTCATAATACCGAGACTGTGGTAGACCAGCAGCTAGACTTCGTTCTCGTATTCTTTTCTTCATAATTTCACTGTAGTCACCATTAAATATGGGATGGGCAAACCAGCCTAGGTAGAACTGCACAAAGAGAAACATAATAGTCATTTGAAACTAACTGCTGTCATTTTCGTTTTTTCAAATATGAGAAGAATTGGCATACCTCCACCACACGCCTTGCAGCGTCATAGTCCTCCTGCCTATAAGGATTTCTGGGTTCAGACCAGTCAGAGTTGACCGTGATGGAGATTATGCCGTTCTGTTTGGCCCTGTACTTGTCATTGTAGAGATGCCAGGCCTCAGCATGAGCTTTAAGCAGGTTGTGACCAACAATGTAGGGCAGAGTGTCTGGTCCTGAACTGATCCCTGGAGACAAAAAAAAACAGAGCATATAGGCAGCAAATGTGTCCATGTTTGTTTGCTTTTTTGTCACTATGGTTTAGAAATTTGAAGAACTGCTATAAGGATTACAGCTTGTTTGAAAACAAGCAGGACACCGGCCCTTGAGACCTGGAATTGGAGATCCCCGACTTAAACCATACCTGGGGCAAAGCTTCCAAAGCCATATCCATGGTTGGCTGTCATGATCGGTTCATTAAAGGTGATCCAAATTTTCACCTTGTCACCGAGACGGTCAAACATGAGGTCAGCATAGTCCCTGTAAAGCTTAATAATGTTCTCATTCAAAAAGCCTCCATAATCCTCTATAGCTTGCGGCAGGTCCCAGTGGTACAGAGTAACCTGAAGGGGAAAGGAAAGGAAAATGACTGTCTTACTAAATCTAATACATTTACATGTATCTTTTCTGGCACACAGGGAAATTAATACAACTATACATACCTGTGGCTGGATATTGGCAGCATGCAGTGCGTCCAAAAGTCTTTGGTAGTAATTGATTCCAGCCTCATTAATGTTATTAATGGTGCCATCAGGAAGGACTCTTGACCAGGATAAGGAGAAACGATAATGGCTTACTTTAAGTTCCTTTAATATCGCAACATCCTCTTCTATTTTATTGTAACTGTCGCAGGCTATGTCCCCATTGTCATCATTTAATATTTTGGTAGGACTGTGAGAGAACTTGTCCCAGATGCTTAGACCTTTTCCATCAGCCCTCCATCCTCCTTCAATCTGGACACAGTAAATGCAAAATAGTAATTTGAAGAGATGAAAACAAGGGAAGCAAAACAGTACTCAGTAAAAGTAAAATTGCAGTAAAAGAATAAGTTACTTGGTATGACGCTGAAGCAGAACTCCACATGAAATCCTCTCGGAAGTGACCATAAAGCATCTTCTCATCATCTGGCAAGGGGAAACCATTATCCTTTATGATGTTGTAATAGTAATGAGCTGAGTACTTTGGTGTTCTTGGCCGATCTGGGTTTGTGAAGTCCACATGGTGCAGACCAAATAGAAATTTGTACCCGTGCAGCCACTCAAAAGAATCCATAAAAGCTGTTGCTGTGTATCCTTGCAACCGCACACCATCAAGGTCATAGGCTGTAATGCAACCACAAATGCAAACACACACACATACACAAAATAAATGAACAACTATTCATAGCAGTCGTGGAAAATGTTGAATATCTTTTGAAATATTTTTATATCAGTGCACCTTTTAGAGCCTCATCGATATAGGTCTTGTAGAACATCACTCTTTCAAAGTCATCCCATTCTACTGCTGCTCCATTCTCAGTAATGTAAATCTCTGGATCACCATACTCCTCCTTGATCCAGTTGAGGAGTCTCCTCAAGCCCCAGGCCACAGCTTTTTGGTTAGGAATTGCTGTAGTTGGTGAACTAGGTTCCTCTGCTTCTCTCATGTCTCGGTCCCATTCATAGGAGTGAGGCTGAAGTGCAGCTGTAAAATAGCTCACTACCCTTGTAGTGTAATGATTTACACAGAATACATCAGCAGTTCCCTTGATGAAGTTCTTTTCTTCTTCAGTAAAGGAAGGAAGTCTTGACTGTGGAAGACCTTGGATTTCACTTTTGTTTCCAACTTGCCACTTCAGTGCATCAGGATAGTCACCATTCTTAAAAATAGGATGTGCAAACCATCCTAGTTGGAACTGCATTGCTCGGTCAGCAGTCACCACTTCACGGACTACGCTGACATCAGCAGGTTCAAACCAATCAGCATTGAGGGCAATGGATATTAGACCACCCTGAGACTGGCGATACTTGTCGTCATATGTATGGTAGGCCTTGGCATGAGCTTTAATGAGGTTGTGTGCAACTATGTATGGTCTATATCCTGGGTCCACAACATTTGGTGGCATATTTCCTAGTCCATATCCAGACCATGCAATTGTCTGAGGCTGGTTAATGGTTATCCAGAATTTCACTCTGTCACCAAAAGTAGCAAAGCAGAAGTCGCAATAGTCATTAAAAATGTCAATCATCGCTGCATTTTCCCAGCCACTGACCTTTTGCAAAGCTTCAGGAAGGTCCCAGTGGTACAGTGTTACCATGGGTTCGATATTGTACGCTATAAGACCATCAATGAGTCTGTTGTAGTAGTCAACACCTTTCTGGTTGAGGGACTTTCGTGTGCCATCAGGAAAGATCCTGGACCAGGACAAAGAGAATCTGTATGACTTCACCCTCAGAGCCCGCAGCATGTAGAGATCTTCATTAAGTCTGTTGTAACTGTCACAGGCTACATTGCCATTTGCGCTGTCAGGAATACTGTCAGTTGTCTGAGTGAATGTATCCCATATACTAGGACCTTTGCCATCAGCATTCCAGCCACCTTCAATTTGGTAGGCCGAAGAAGAAATTCCCCAACTGAAGCCTTCAGGAAAAGTGCCATAATGGTACATTTGTCTATCAAAGTTTGACTGTGAAGAGAATTTCTCCCAAACTACCTTTGCCTGAGATGGAACTTCTGAGGGTGGTAAGGCAGCTAAACGTCGAGTTAATGGCCTTTCTGCAGCTTTAAACTTCTTACTTTTTTGTGAACTGAAACCGTTTTGCTCAATAATCTCAGCGTACAAATATGCAGATTGCTTTGGGGTCCTTGGTCTGGATCCGACTTCAAAGTTGACATAGTGAAGACCAAATCTTTGGCTGTAGCCTTGGTTTGCCTCAAATCCATCCATGAGTGACTGGACTGTGAATCGCTGCACATTCACTCCATCTGTGAGTGTTGCTATAAAATGAACACACAAAAACAAGATAAATATTGGAATTATTTTAACTCTCTCTTAAAGAAAAATGACTTCAAATCATGAAAATCCCCAACACTAACCTTTCAGGGCCTCATTGATGTAACTTCTCATGTAGTCCATTCTGCTGGTGTCAGTGAGACTGTCAACACTGTAATCTGTTGGCATCCCATTTCCTGTTATGTATATAGGCAATTTGTTAACATTCAGGTATTCTGTTGAAATGTAGTTTAGGAGCCTTCTAAGTCCCCAAGGAACAGGATAGATCCAGTCAGAAGCTGTGGAACTCCATGTGGGGTCCACAGTTGGATGGAAGTCACCCACACCGTCAGGACCAGGGGTGCACCCACCATTACTGTTGCTGACCAGCCGAGAAGTATAGTGATTTAAACCAAAAAAGTCAGCAGTACCAAGTATCCTCTGGCTCTCAGTGGGAGTGAAAACTGGGAGCTTTGCTGGCACAGAGTCAGGGCATGCGGTTTTCTTCTGTTCCACCTGATCTTTGAGTATTGCAGGATAATCTCCATTTACAAATATGGGATGTGCAAACCAGCCCAGCATAAACTGCAGGTAACGGTCTGCAGCTGCTACGTCTTCAGGTTTGGCAGGGTCACTGGGCTCAGCCCAGTCAGAGTTCAAGGCAATGCCCACTTTTCCTCCTTGTGTTTTCCTGTAATTGTCATTATAGACATGCCAGGCCTCGGCATGTGACTTGAGAATATTGTGAGTGACCTGATAATGCAAAATCAAACGTTAAATACATCAGTGAAACAATAATACTTATAATAAAGTGATTAATTATAGTATTCTAATGACATCACTCTCACCTGATAAGAAGATTCCACATAGTCCTTTACTCCTGGGGCATGCACACCAGTACCATACCCGGCATGGCTCACTACCCAGGGACTATTGAATGTGTTCCAGATCTTGACTCTGTCTCCAAACCTGGAGAAGCAGAAGTCTGCATAGTCTTTGAAGGCCTCTACAATGGAGGCATTGGTCCATCCACCATAATTCTGGAGTGCTTGAGGCAGATCCCAGTGGTACAGAGTGACAATGGGTTGTATGTCAGATGCAATGAGAGCATTTATCAGCTGGTCATAGTATTGAGCTCCTTTTTCTGATTGGCTCTGTCGGTACCCTGTGGGGAAAATACGGGCCCAAGAGATGGAAAACTGGTAGGTGTTGACCTGAAGACCTCGCAGAAGGTAGACATCATAATCTACCTTACGGTAACTGTCACAAGCTAGGTCAGCTGTTTGATTTGCAAAGGCCAAGCCTTCATGACCAAACCGGTCCCAAATAGTCTCTCCTTTCCCGCCTTCTGACCAGCCACCTTCAACTTTAAAGGATACGCTGGAGGTGGCCCACTGGAAGCCAGAGGGGAATGATTCCTGAAGGAAAAGATCTCGTTCTGCTGTGGTCTGGGCCTTAAATTTATCCCACACAGTCTGATAACTGTTTCTTGACCCTGTCATCCTGGTGTGGTGTGAAATGCCATGACTTTTGGAAAAAGAGAGACATGAAAATCATGAAAAAACTTTGAAACAAGTATGAAAAAATAAATAAATAAAAGAATTCCAGTACACATAAATCAGAAAATGAACTCTTACTTGACAAGAGCATCTTTCATGTCCAGCTTTCCTAACATGTCCTTCATGTCCCATCCCACAATATTCAGGCCATTCTCCATCAAACCTGTGTTGTGTTCAAGAAATATGAATTGTTTTATGTCTGATGATAAATAACTTATCTTGAAAAAATATTACTTTTAAAATAAAATTTTGTTTAATCGGTTTATTTGTGAATTTCGCAATACTTCTGTTAGTTTATGTAAGGAATTTTATTTAACTAAATCTAGAAATAATCCTCTTTAATCTTAAATAAAAACCCACTTGCTGTTTCCTTTACACACCAGGGCTCTATTAGCTGTTTTACTAACAATATGTATTCACTGTTACTGAAAAACAGTGAGCACAATTCGTAAGCAAAGGCTAAGTCTACAGGTGCCTTACATAACATCACTGGCCCATAACCAGAAGATTTCATGACACAAGATAACACTCCCAAGATCTAGAACTTTATCTTAATGTTTGGTTAACAACACCAGAGCATTTGCCCAGATGTTGTGGCCTTTGGTTTTTCTTTATTCTGCCATCCCATAATATCTTCAGATAGCTGTTTTACAACGCCATTTTTTGACAGGATGTACACTGTACATATTATTAAGTGATGTTATATTCACAGAAACATTTAACATTAAATGTATGAAGTATACATATTCATTTGGTATGTTCTTGGTAACTAGCTTATTAGGCACCATGAGTACGAATTTCATGTAGACACAAACACGAATCTCTACTAAGACAGCTACTGGAAAGTCCTATTGTCTCTTTTACATATACAGCTGCACATTCATAAAATGATGTCTTGTTCTCATGCCTGTTATGGGAAATCAATTATAATTAATTATTATTATCTTATATTTGGAAAGTCAAGAAGCTGTAATAAAAATGTACCATTCAGGAAATCTCCAAGAAGCTGGTAATCATTGGGAGAACAATCATGAGCACTCATCTTGTAAATCAGGATAGGCAAGTTCCTGCTCAAAATCTACAACATAAAATGAAAAACATGTAGCTTTGCTGTATCAGCAAAATGTTAAATGCAACATTTTAAAAAAACCCATCGCATTACAGTTACTGTACCTGTAAGTTCCTCAGCTCATTTTCAAACTCTGAAGAGATGGCACAGTTGTAGTCGATGTGCACTGACAAGAAATCCATCTGTTCAAAACAGGAGATACACAACATCAGGTCGTCACACGTCATTCTGAGATGGGACATAATGACAAGAGACTTAATGTGAAATGTATTATAGTAACCCTTTCCTTTTTTGTACACGACTGCATTTAATGCTCCATTTTTGCAGGAAATTGTTGTTTTTAACATTTTTGAACCATTATATCATAATCTTTTATATATTTTAAGGTGATTGGGGGGACTTATGTTGCCATTTCCATCCTTTAAATAAATACAAAACCAAATCAATCATATTCGAAACAAAAAAAAAAAGTTATATGACCAATTAAAATCCATATAGCAGCAATCAGAAGTTCCAGGTTTGGTGACAATGATTCCAATTTCCTTTGGGAATGATTAACCTCAGATATGTTAGTGCTGCTGTTGTTACTTTCTTGTCACTAGAGTGTGTGGTGTAAAGAGGTGTGAAATAAAAGGTGAAAAATAAATAAAAAATTGGATAATAATTAAAAATTTAACTACAAATTTAAAAATTTATCAAATATAATTTATTAAATTTAATAATTATTATAATTGTTAATAATTATTTGATTGGTTAGAAATAGTTTAATAAAAAAGAAAAATCCTCTACAAGAAGCAAATATGATTTCACAACAGCCAGTTAATGTGCAGATTATGCATATTTTTGACTCTAAGTGGCATACAGTTTTAATTTTCAGTTTTAAAATGGAAAAAATGTTTTGTCATCAGACAAATTTAAGGTTTAATTGTTTGGCACAGTAAAAATGGCCTCTGTGATACATGAAAGCTTTTTAATGTGGTCACTGATTGTGACCACATAAATTATGACTTTACATAAATTGACCAATTGACGTTCATTGGAATAATGATACTAAGCAGATTAACTAATTTACCAGTGAATTGCTTAAAAAGCTGGATTTGAGGCTTGTAATACTTTGGAGAGATTTAAAAACAAGCTTTAAATGCAAGAAAACTGTGAAATCTCACATCGAATGGAAATTTGCTTGGTTACTTATGTGATTAAATTTCTGCAAGAAGTAGTCTATTACTGGCAGAAATTAGAGCAACTTATTTCCTTTAAAGGGGACATTTGTCACTTCTGAGGCGGTGGAAGAATTTTGTTTCTCATATATTTGGTGAAAAAATAACTGGAGCTTATCATAAATATAAAATATTTTATTGTTGCCTGTTATAATCTAAATTTTGGTGCCATGTCCTCCAGTTAAATCTCTTTTACCTACGCGTGAATTCTGCATCATCAGTCCTGCTACTGCTGGACATTTCGCTGCTGTTTGTTCAATGCCACTTGTTCAAATGTTCTTGATATTTTTGCTCCTTTTTAAAAGAAACTAAGTGCACTAGACCTAAAACTGATCCCTGGTTAAACGATGTCACTCAGGCCCTCAGAAGGACGTGCAGAAAAGCGGAAAGAAAATGGAAAAAGATAAACTCCAGATTTCCTTTGATATTTTAAGGGAAGCCCTATTTCTTTATCAGGATGCTGTTCGGATAGCAAAAACTAAGTATTTATCAGATATCATCTCTAATCACAGCAACAGGTCTCGTGTCTTATTCAACACCATTAATTCTGTTATCAACCCTCCACCCACCACACACTTACAAGGGTCTTCAGCCACCTGTGAAAACTTTTTAAGTTTTTTTGTCGATAAGGTTGCTACTATCAGGTCTCAAATCTCTCCTCCAGCTTATGATCCCTCTGTTCCCCCGTATTCTTCATTTGTGCTTAATCACCTTGAACCTGTTTCCCTGAGCACTCTGGCCGAAGTAGTCTCCCATCTTAAGCCCTCTATGTGTCACCTCGACATTATTATTTTTCAAAGAAGTCTTTGACACTATTGGACCTAACGTTTTAAACATTATTAACATCTCTTCTAAGTGGAGTTGTCCCAGTCGATCTTAAACATGCCGTAGTGCATTCAGTTCTTAAAAAAACTAATCTCGATGCATCAGTTGTGTCAAATTTTAGGCCAATCTCTAAACTCCCCTTTCTGTCCAAAATCCTGGAAAGTCTTCAGCTTCTTCAGCTCCAGGCTTTTCTGGAAATTAATGAGATCTCAGAAACATTTCAGTCTGGTTTCAAAGCGCTACATAGCACTGAAACTGTGCTTTTAGAAGTATCTTAATGATCTTTTTATTAATTGCTGACTATCGTAACTCTGCCATTTTAGTGCTTTTAGATCTAAATGCGGCATTTGATACAGTAGATCATGGGATTCACTTATCAAGACTGGAGAGCTGTGTGGGTATCAAAGGAACTGCACTTGAATGGTTCAGATCCTATTTAACTGATAGGATAGTTTTTCTGTCAGGTTCGGTGGCTCTTCATCCGCATTCCCCCCCCTTACATGTGGGGTCCCTCAAGGATCTATTCTGGGCCCATTACTCTTTTCCCTTTACATGCTCCCATAACGCTCTATTTTCAGGAAACATGGAATCTCATTATGCCAATTGTGAACATGCACAGCAGACCCAGTTTTGTTCTGTACATTTTTATTGTTCTGTGCACATCAACACCACCAACCCCCAGCCAGGACCCAGTCCCATATTTAAGATGGCGGGGCATGATTGTGGATGTCGTGCAGGTGCGTCCGCCTTCCCTGCACGGCACTGCAGGCCACGCCACGCCACACCAATGATTCTCAAGTTTGCTTTCCTCTTAAAAATAATTCTACGGACTCTCTAAAAGTTTTGCTAGACTGCCTTGATGACATTAAATCGTGGTTTGCATTAAAAAAAATTTAATGCAAATGACCAAAAAACTGAGATTGTACTATTTGGACCTTCTGACCCTCACTTTTCTCTTAAGGTTGACCTTGATCCTCTGGAAAAGTCCAGGAATCCCTTTGCAGAGAATCTGGGAGTGTTCTTTGATAGCAGCTTTTTATTTGAGGCACAAATAAATTCTGTTGTAAAAGCCAGCTTCTTCCAGCTCAGGGCCCTTGAAAAAACTAAGAACATTTTGTCATTTGCTGACTTCAAGAAAGTGATACATGCATTTATTTCATCCAGGCTTGACTACTGTAACAGTCTTTATTTTGGTATCAGCCAGGCTCTGCTCTCTTGTCTTGAGCTAGTTCAGAATGCTGCAGCCCGACTCTTGACAGGCACTTGTGAACATGACCATATTTCCCCAGTCTTGGCTTATTTACACTGGCTTCCAGTATGTTGTAGAATTGATTTTAAGATTTTATTGCTTGTTTTTAAATCTCTAAATGGATTAGCTCTGTCATACCTCTCCGATGTGTTAACTAAAAATACTCCAAATAGACCTCTAAGGGTCAGCTGATATGTTGCTTCTAGTTGTCCCTAGAAGCAGGCTAAAAAACAGAGGAGACCAGGCTTTTACGATTGCTGCGCCCAAACTTTGGAACAGTTTGCCTCTTGAAATTAGGATCTCTCCAACACTTGACATTTTTAAAACTCGTTTGAAAACACATTTTTACTCTCTAGCTTTTAATTGTGACTGAGTTTTGTTTCATTCTTTGTGTGTGTTTGATCTACTTGTTACTTTTTACTATGTGCAGCACTTTGGTCAACCTGTGTTGGTTTTGAATGTGCTTATAAATACATTGATTGATTGATTAATTGATTATTGCCAAAATAATGTCAAACAGAGAAAACATTATTAGGATCCTAAATAAAAATCATGCAAGGAGGTGAAATTCTGACCATACATATATTATTGTATAGATTATGTATAGATAAAAGAAAAAAACTTACACTTGTTGAAGCTTTAATGTGGGAGAGAGAAGCCACATCTTTAGTTTTCAGTCCCAGTGACAGACGTCTGCCTGTAAATATGCAAGCATGAAAGGCACTTTTACTATTGGGAACAGCTGAACATGTGCTGAAGGATTTCATCAACCTCAGTTGGTTATATAGTGATGGAAATTTATTTTTACAGGTGATTTCTCAAGACACTTGCCTATAAACAATACTTGAAGTAAACTCAAGCCTCAGAGAAATAAAAAAGTATTTACTAGTGAATAATTCTGAAAGTATAAATTTAGTCACGTCACTTTTGTCTTTAATCTTCACTTTTTCCTGTTAATGTGACTCACCTTTGTCAGGAAAGCGCTGATGGTACATCTGGTAAATGTTCTTGTTGAGTTGAAGGATGTTTTGCAGAAAAATGGGAGCATGTGCAGGCTGCCCGTCATACCAAACACCATCCAGTGTCACCCAGGAGTGTGCAAGTGGTGCAAACTCTTGGAAGGCAAACTCTGCATACTGCTGAAACATCTGTGCCAGCTCCTGGCTCTCCCAGCCTCCATACCTTGATTGCAGAGACTCTGGAACTGTCCATCCATGAAGGATGACCAGAGGCTGAAGGCCCGCTTCCAGCAGCTGTTTCAGCAGGGTCTGGTAACATCTAACCACAGCCTGCTGGGGCTGGCTGGGGTGGCCTGTAGGAAGAAGTTGAGCCCATGACAGCGGTACTTTGAAGTGGGTCACCCCTCTGCTCTGCAGGTACTCAAAGTACTGCTTAGAGCCAGGAGGAACGGGATGACTGCAGTCAAAGGCATCATTTATGCTTCTGTCCGAGCTTCTGACCACCTGCTTTGTCAGAGGCCCTGCAAGAAGCATGAAGTCCTCCCTTCCATTCACCTCACTGCTCTGACAACCACTGAGACAAAAAATGTACAGACAAAAAACCCACAGCAACTTCTTCATTGTGGCTCAAAATCAGAACAACTGATATTTTTCGAGTGTAGCCGAGCTATTTATCTGCAATATTTTTCCTTTTTATTGCATTGTTACACAATTAAAATTGGCACCGCATCCAGTTATCACAAGTGTTTTATTGTAGCTTTGAGATATAGCCAGATAGACTCTGGACTGTAGAGATAGCAACTTCCCCATCCTCTGTTCTTGAGCTCTGATATACTTTTTATTGCTGTAGAATCACATCATAGTCATTAATTTTACTACTCCTATCCTAGGTGCTTAATTTCAGTCTTTTAACTCTTTTATTTACTTTTGACTTCTGTTGGTTTGTTTTTATGTTTAACATAGTTAACATCTTACTGTCTAACTGTTGCAGAGGTGTTGAAAAGATTATGTTGTTATAATTATCAACATATATTGTTACCTGTGAAGCCTTTTTGTGTGCAACAAGGTATCAAAAAGATTTATTTGATACAAGTTTAGTTTTGACATGTATTAATTTATTTGTATTAATAGTCGGGAAATTCTACCAGTGACTGGACAAAGCTGGACTGAAAGACAGCACAGAGGCACTAATCATGGCAGCACAGTAGCAAGCCCTAAGCACAATATCAATAGAAGCTGGGGTCTACCTCACCAGGCAAGACCCCAGGTGCAGGCTGTGTAAAGATGACACTGAGACAATCTAGCACATAACAGCAGGGTGCAAGAGTCAGGGCATACATGGAAGGCCATAACCAAGTGGCCGACATAGTAAACAGCAACATCTATACCGAGTATGGCCTGGAAGTCTCGACGTCAAATGAGTGGGTGAGAATTACCAGGCAAATTAATATCCTGTGGGACTTCCAGATACAAACAAACTGGTGATGGCTAACCAACTGGACAATACAGTAACTACCATATTTTTCGCACTATAAGACGCACTTAAAATACTTTTATTTTCTCAAACATTGACAGTGCGCCTTATAATCATTACGCCTTATGTATGAATTCTGGTTGTGCTTACTGACCTCAAACCAATTTTGTGTTCACAGCGCTCAAAAAATGTTTTAGTACGACTTTGGTAAGCTACGAAGTCGCACTGCTTGATGGATTGTCGGAGTATTACGGTTACAGTAGTCAGGAGCCTCACGGACTTGGAGTAATCTGGGTCCAAAATTCAGTCTGCTTCAAGTCCCAAAGTCAAACGAACACTGCGGCATCACTGAGAGTTAAAAACTGTCTAAATTATTTCATCTTTAATAAAATGATCAGCGTTGCTGCTTTACCAGGTGTAACAATTAAGTTTAAATCCAGGCATCCATGAAAACAGTTTATTAAATTTAATGGAGTTAGAAGTTAGCAGGAAGTTAGCTTGCTAGTTTCCAACTAAACATGATATAGCATGTTCTGACTGGGAGATTTCTGAAAAGCTTAAAACATACAGCTCTGCTATCACTTCCAACATAAATAAAGACAGAAAACTAAACAGCAGTGACATTTGTAGGGTTACTGAAGTTGGACTAGCTGCTATATAATGATGTGCTACATGATCGCTAGCGACACAGCTATATTAGCATAACATAAACACAGTGAAGCTGGAGGATGAATGCTAACTTTTTTCCACTCGATGAAAGTTACCGTGAGGGTTCCCGATGGTTAGGGACAAATGCAATCGCATGGCAGGATGCTGTAAACAGACCAAACTTTACTCAGGAGAGCAACTGAGATAATCCATCCACAATCCATATACATTCATATATATTGCAATTAACGCATGGGAATTTAACGCGTTAATTGCGATTAATTAATTTGAAAAATTAATTTATTACACACACACACACACACACACACACACACACACACACACACACATATATATATATATATATATATATATATATATATGGAGAGAGAGAGAGAGAGAGACAGAGAACAAAGTTTGATGCCAGATAATAATATCCTTTTTCAGTGACAAAGCTACAAAGGAACAGAATCCCATTAATGATGTTGGATTTTATGTATATTTATTTCTCTTTCTTTGTTCTTTTTAAATATACTTTAAAAAGAAGTTCAAAAAGAAGTTTTTAGGGACACAAAAATCAGATATGGATAGCATGACAGACGCTTACTTTGATTACACCAACATTATGTAGGAGAAGGTATATGGTAACAGGTATTGATTTGCAAATTTGATTTGTAAATAACCTTACCATGAATACATTTAGCTTTTTATATATAATGCATTTTGAGGTATACTTGACAGACAGTAAGGCAGATGTGAAATGTAAAAGTAAGACATAATATTTTTGTCATCCATCCATCCATCTTCATCCGCTTTATCCGGGGCCGGGTCGCGGGGGCAGCAGCCTAAGCAGAGAAGCCCAGACCTCCCTCTCCCCAGCCACCTCCTCCAGCTTATCCGGGGGAACACCAAGGCGTTCCCAGGCCAGCCAAGAGATATAATCTCTCCAGCGTGTCCTGGGTCTGCCCCGGGGCCTCCTCCCGGTGGGACATGCCCGGAACACCTCACCCAGGAGGCACCCAGGAGGCATCCTTGTCAGATGCCCGAACCATCTCAGCTGGCTCCTTTCGATGTGGAGGAGCAGCGGCTCTACTCTGAGCCCCTCCCGGACGGCTGAACTTCTCACCCTATCTCTAAGGGAGAGGCCAGCCACCCTTCAGAGGAAGCTCATTTCCGCCGCTTGTATCCACGATCTCGTTCTTTCGCTCAGTACCCACAGCTCGTGGCCATAGGTGAGGGTAGGGACGTAGATCGGCTGGTAAATTGAGAGCTTTGCTTTTACACTCAGCTCCCTCTTCACCACGACGGACCGGTGCAGCGTCCGCATCACTGCAGCACCAATCCGTCTGTCGATCTCCGGCTCCCTTCTCCCATCACTCATGAACAAGACCCCGAGATACTTGAACTCCTCCACTTGGGGCAGAAACTCATCCCCGACCCGGAGTGGGCACTCCACCCTTTTCCGGCTGAAAACCATGGCCTCAGATTTGGAGGTGCTGATCCTCATTCCCGCTGCTTCACACTCGGCTGCGATCCGTTCCAGTGCGAGCTGGAGGCCTTCACCCGATGAAGCCAACAGAACCACATCATCCGCAAAAAGCAGAGATGAGATTCTGAGGTCACCGAAGTGAAAGCCCTCCGCCACTTGGCTGCGCCTAGAAATCCTGTCCATCAAAATTATGAACAGAATCGGTGACAAAGGGCAGCCCTGGCGGAGCCCATCACCCACCGGGAACGAGTCCGACTTATTGCCGGCAATGCGAACCAAGCTCTTGCAACGGTTGTATAGGGATCGAACGGCCCGTAGCAATGGGCCAGACACCCCATACTCCCCCAGCACCTCCCACAGGACACCCCGAGGGACACGGTCGAATGCCTTCTCCAAGTCCACAAAACACATGTAGACTGGTTGGGCAAACTCCCATGCACCCTTGTTGGAGGAGGAGGTTAATGAACCTCAAATAACTATTACAAACATCTGATCAGACTGAAACTGAACATTTACTTTCTTAATGTCAAATATAAGGTAATTACATAATGTAACTAATGTAATCTGGCTATGATGTGTTCCAGATCACTTGAACTTTGATCCACACGTATGACGTTATATCACTTTTTGTTATATAAAAAAGTAATCATCATAAATGCTTAATCTGTACGGCTCAAATCAAAAGGCGACACCCTCACCCTAATCAATAAGATTCAGTTTATTGAACAGGGTTGACAAAAGAATGACTGAGAGATTTGAAACAACCTTGAGATTACAAGATTAAAAGACAATAAAGCAAACCAACATGTCTTAATTATTCCTTATGTTTCACTTTTTGATTTTAATATCCTAAAGTTTAGAATAACTTAGTATCAAACTGTCTTTGTTTGAGCCAAAACTTAGATGTACAAATCATTACATATCTTTCACACATTGAAATCAACAGCAATGTTTAAAAATAATATAAATATCTTTAAAAACGTTATATTTCTTTATATTTCACTATAATGTAATATAAATAAAGCATGTAGAATACTTCACATTCACAAATAATGCATTTTTCAATCAACTTTCAGGTTGAAATGAGCAAACACATGTCGCAAAAACGATAATATCAGTACATAGTCTCAGAATACGGCGCAATTCTGGAGTTTCTATATATTCGCTAAAAAAGGGTGACCTTCGGGCCTTTTTTTCTACACATTGTTATAACGAGTCCAGTTTGAAATGATGAAATAATTTTGTTAAATACATGCATGTTTTGCTTCCAACTATATTTTACCCTGAATTAACCGACTTTTGCAGTGCAGCACGTCTCAAAATCATGGGTAGGTAAAGTAGGTGTTGAAACGAAAAATGTGCACATATTTAACCAAATTATTTTCATAGATATCGTTTGAGTACCTCCTGGAAATTCCTACATTTGGTACTATGCGGGTTAATGAAAATAACATTTTCTTCACTTTTGTGACTAAGAATTTATTCTTAAAACTATTATGTCTCATATTTTAGCATTATTATGAAATATAGTTATATACTGTTCAGAAATTGTTAGATTTAGGGTTAGGTTGGTCCCTGCACAGTACCCTACACCTGTGACAAAGACGGGTAGAGCTGTGTATGTTTTATTTATTTAGTTTTATTTTCATCATAGACACTAAAACATAGATACTATTAAATTTGTAAGCGTAGTTATTTATTATCACCATAATTGTATTGGGTGTTACACTAGATTTCCTTTATCTTCTTTTGTTGTCTTATCAACATTTATTTCATGTTCAGAAATGATCACCCTGCTTTGTGCGATTATACCTTTCATGAACACCTGTCCCAAGGTCATGATAATGAGTGTAGATTATTCAAGCAGGAGAAAGAATATTGTAGAAAATATTTTTGTTTGTGTATATCTCAATCTCTCTGAGTGTATTTCAATCTGTGTGGTGATTTGTGTGAGCCTATTGAAAAGTTTGTGCCATCAGATCTCTATGTGTAGTATTAACTATATTTCAGTTCAATTACATTTTATTTCTATAGCACTAAATCAACAACAACAGTCACCTCAAGGCGCTTTATATTATAAGGTAGACCCTACAATCATACATACAGAGAAAAACCCAACAATCATATGGCTTTGCAGATGGAGTGGGTGATATAAGTGTCCGTGATGGAGGGAAGAGAGGCTCCAATGATCTTCTCAGCTGTTCTCACTATCCGTGGTAGGGTATTGAGAGCCGATACGGTGCAGTTACCATAGCAGAGTGATGCAGCTGCTTGGGACACTCTCGATAGTGTTACTGCAATAGTCTGAGAACAAAGAGACAAGTGAGCATGAAACCTTCCCTTTAATTTATTCGAAAAGCAGTGGTCTGACAGCACAGTGCAGCTGTGTCAGTGTAACATGATCTGTATTAAACATTAATGAGAAGAGCAGAAGAAAAAGAAAATATATTTCCAATGGCAAAATACTTTCAGAAAGAAACACTGATCCAATTAAATTTGATCATAGTTGTTCAACAGGGTGTGTTTGTGAAGGCCATTGCATAAAAATTTGCATGTTTTTTTATAATCATCAAACCATTCAATTCAATACATTTAAATTTTGTTTGTATATATTGTATAGCAAAGTATAAGAGCTTGCTGCATGGTTTTTTCATGGCTGAGAAACACATTAAAATTTAATTAAAAAATACACACACACGTGGCCTTATGGATAAATTCGTTTACTCCCAAAGTTTATAACAGCCTTCTATAAAAATTATCTTTGTTCCAGCCACTATTACTCAGATAAACTAATTAAAGCTTTTATATCTTTGATGACAGCCGCAGAAAACAGGACTGTAGAAAAAAACTGCTGAACATGGATGACGTCAGCCACACTCTGCACACTGTCATCAAAGCCCAGAGATTCCCGATCAGCGATGGGCTGCTCCTCCCCAGCAGCAGAACCAGCAGGCCTAAACTCTCCTTTGTACCCTGAGCCATCAAACTGTACAACTCAGCACTTGGGGGGGGGGGTGGTGGACGATGTCAACCCATTGAAACAACCAAACAAACACATTGCCAATGTATTACACTTTACACTTTAATTCCTGGACTTCCTTTAATTACTACCTTTTTAAATTCTGCTGTTGATTTTTTTATTTTTAATATTCTATTCTTAATTATTTGTACCTGCTTGGTAATTTTTTTTTCTTATTTGTATTTCAGCTAGTGTTGTGTTGTGCTGCTGGAACCATAATTTCCCTCAGGGGAAATTAAAAAAGGTATTAATAAAATTCTATTCTGTTCTACACCAAATAAAATCTACCGCCTGATACAGATAAACTTCAACTAAAAGACATGTTCTTTCAGCTTGTTCTTAGAAAATTTTATTACGCTAGTAATAAGAAATTAGATTACTCTGGGACGCAGGTTCATTTTATCTTTTTTGAAATGCAGCCCACATTTATTACATGTGCATAAAGTATGACAGTGCATTTTCTACACCTGTTTACTACACTGTAAAATGTAATATTGTGTTTAATTAAAAATATTAAATAGGCTGAACTCAATTTTTATCAATTTGTTATTAGAACTCAATTTAAATAAGTTACCAGTACTTTTTATGCAAAAACGCTGATAAACTCCATTTATTTGAGTTGTCTTAACTTAGAAAAACTAAGTAAGCTGGAAGTTTTGCTTCTCAGTGCGGAAGGATGAAAGATGTGTTTTGAAAATGCCACGTGACTACCGTCCTCCTCCCTCTCGGATCAGTCCGCATGTTCACGGTGCATTTTTTATGTAATATGTTGAGCAAACCTGGAGAAGCGTCAGCTCAAGATATTATTGTTGTCATTGCTGTGGATTTTTACCTGATACACTGACTTGGTGAGTAAATGTTTACTCTTATTCAAACTGATTTTGTGGCTTCTCTTAGTTTAGCACTAGGTTTAAAATCTTGCTAGCTAGTTAGTGTTAGCCTAGCATTGCTGCTGCCGCTGGGCTCATGTTACTTAAAAATTAACACCACAGCCTTAAAAACCTTACATAAAACTATGTGGTGAAATTTTCTGTTGATCGTTTGAAATAAATAAGTGAGGTAAGAGCCCAGACAAAATTCTTCGGGAGGTGCAGCCGTTAGGGGTGGGGTAGGGTGTGGGGGGTGGATAACAGAGCTCTCCGAAAACGTGGAAGCACTTTTGCAAATATGTGATATTTTGATAAATTAAGTAGATATTTGAGCATTACACAGCTACATTGTCGCCTGAAAATATCTTAAAAGGTTATTTTGTGACCCAGAAAGGGGAGTCTGGGGAAAAGGAGGATCGCATTTGTCGCCACGGTTGTCGGAGCCTGTGCGTACTTGTAAGCGCGGCAATGGCGGAGGAGCGCCGCTGAAAAACTTGTTACTTTTTCTGGGTCACAAAATAAACTTTTAAGATATTTTCAGGCGAGAATGTAGCTGTGTAAATTTCAAATGTCTGCTCGATTTATCAAGACATCACATATTGGCAAAAATGCCCCGACGTTTTCGGAGATGTCTATTTTTTTTTTTTCATGCTTTGTGGCAGCTTTAGAACATCTGTGGCATCTATTAATGTCAAATCTAGCCTTTATTTAACAACATAAGCAAACTCTATGTTACAATGATTGCACAGCCATTAAGGATCAAATCAGTTTCTGAAAAATGTTCTGTTTTTTCTCCCTCTGCTTGCTTCTTACTGTCTTTGAGGCTCGGGACCAGCACTCCTGTTGTTGGACAGAAAGACATCAGTAAGTATTTTGGTTTTCCAATATATTAGCAACTGTCAGTGACATTTATATTAATCAGGCTGAACTTTAATCATACTTTAGATCAGCCTGTTTTACTTATTGTTTTATTTGTGCTTTGGTTTGGGGAAGTTGTTTCTTTACTGATCTTTTCCTGTCTTCTGTTATTAGACTTGAGATATGACTGCACTATGGTGTTGCTGGTGACTCCAGTTAATTCTACAAGACATGCTGTGTAAGTAAACAAACAACAACAGTTTGGTCTGCATTTCTTGAAAGATCACATCCCCCAAACTTAGTTTAGAGGGTCTACACTGTATATAGTGAAGTCTGCAAGTTTTCTAACAGCAAAATCTGTTTTGTGCCCAAAATCATTTTGCACATCATTAGAATGAAAGTTATTGGCCATGTTTGCATAGCCCTTTTTTAAAATGATGCTTTCATGACATTATTGTGTGTTGGGTGGTGGTCAGGGCTATGCAGACTGACAATTGGGACATTGAATGTCACCTCTCCGGTGGGGAGGGGGCCTGAGATTGTCTAAATTGGAGTCTGTTCTATACCAAATGCAGAAAAAAATGTTTTAAGAAAGCAATTAAGTTCATGTTCCAAAAAATATGATTGTTTGCTTGCAGGACACCAGGAGAGATGAGTCCTCGGTCACAGATGGTGTGGTCAGTGAAGATGGTCGCCTGCAGGTTCAAGCTCATTGCATCTCCAACCCACATCCACTGCCACTGTACTTAAGGGAAGTTAAAGACTTTCTTCTGCACCTACATTTGGATCACCTCGATCCATGACAGTCATTCAGGCAGTAATGCCTGGACTGGAAAAAAGCATCCTTAAAATAATACAACATTCCAGCTCATGTGTTGGAATGGAAAACAAATGTGTTGTTTAAATTAGAGACTGCACTTGTGACAGAACAATAAATATTTTATTTTGATTATATAAGTAATGTAAGTACAAAACAAACTGTGGTAGGCCTAAACTTATTTTCAGAATAATTACATCTGAGACTTTGTTTCATTGTAAGATTATAACAGTGATGGCAATATAATTGTTTGTTGTTCAGCAGAACAGTGTCCAGTATGTTGGCTGTTATACTTTGTTGTGTTTGAAAATAAAAGTTGGGCTCATTTTAACATCATTACAAAAATTGTTGTTAATTATTTTTAATCATATTCAGGTTACCACAAATTGTTTTTTCATTTAGTTGAACTTAACATGTTTGTCAGTAGGTAAACAATTGGTATTGTACAGTCAGAAATATCAAGTTCTTGTTAATACTGCAGACTTGCAATGTATAAGTTGTCCTAACAGTCATCTTAAGTAAGCTTTACTTAGTTTTTTTGAGGCAACGAGTTTCCATAATTTTTTTGAGTTCTGGGAACTAACAAGGCTGTACAGTGTACTCAAAATGAGTAAGTTGCCCTAACTTGGTCATCTTAAGTAAACCTGATCCAATTTTTTTGAGTTCTGGGAACAAATGAGCTTGTACAGAGTACTCAAAGTAAATAAGTTGTCCTAACTTAGTCATGTTTAGCTAAGCTTTACTCAATTTTTTTGAGGCAACGAGTTTCCATAATTTTTTTGAGTTCTGGGAACTAATTA
Source organism: Oreochromis aureus (assembly GCF_013358895.1). Taxonomy (NCBI): domain Eukaryota; kingdom Metazoa; phylum Chordata; class Actinopteri; order Cichliformes; family Cichlidae; genus Oreochromis; species Oreochromis aureus. The sequence continues at coordinate 4,074,176 of NC_052957.1, read as the reverse complement.
GATTTTACAGTGTACATGTCCCAAAGGTCATGATAACAAAGGACGATTAATGCAGCAGGAGAAAGTGCTTTGTCATGGTGGAAAAGATAAATAAACAAGAAGCACTTGGAGAGTACAAACCTCCACCGAGGCACTTCTCCACTCTCTGGACAATATTTACTTTTAAGGCAATAGTATTAAATTTTCTATATATTTATTCTGTTTTGTTATTTTTAAACAAAAAAGTTACTTTCAAACTTCTTTGTTTAAGAAGTTTATACCTCAAGGAAATAAACCCCACTGATAATGCCTCAGCCTACTGCCTCAAAACTCGAGTGCCTTAAACTATAGTGATAATGTATGAATGTTAAATGTGGCATGATACTTGTTGCAAACTATAATGTGATATTAAAAAATCAATTCAATTTTAATTTTATTTTCAGCTGGCTTCCTTTTATACTCTACCTGATTCAGGTAAGCATCTGGAATAACCCAAGTTATAAGCAAACATCAAACCACAATACAACACATGGAAAAATATATATATATTCATAATAAGTCCTATAAATAATTTAATAACACATACGCTTCAGCTCATAAGCAGGTGATTGAGCTGCTTTTACCAGTTTGCACCACATCCTGTGACAGAAACAACCAGGATAAGGTGAGTACTGCTAACACACTTCTCTTCAATACATGTACAAGCAATTTAGGTTTACGAAACAAATAAATTGTGAAGAGCTCTAACCCAGGTTCTTTTTCCTGACACAGGTAGGACGGCCAGTCCCCCTCTGTCTCTTCGCCTTCCACAAACAGTCACTTAAATAGTAACCCAAATGTCAAACCTGATAAACCTAATAAAGAATCACCAACCCATAAATGTTTGTTCAGTTTGTTTCTTTTTTTATGTACCTTTTTAAATAGCAATCCCTCAAACTAATGAAAAAATACAGGTAAGGTTAATGGAAGCCCTGGTCTCCATTACAGCCTGGTATAACAGCAACACCAACAGCTACGACTGAATAAGGTCTGAATAAGTTCCAGGCAGAACTTTACTCCTCATCGTCGTGGACGTCTGCTGAATGCATCTGTTCGACACCTTTGTTTTGGAAATATTATGAACTCCTTCAGAATACTTTACATTTTAAGTGCCTTAAGTGGCCAGCTGATTACAGGTGGGGCAGTCTGAATGACACCAGCAGAATGGAGTACATGAGCAGTAACATCAATGAGGCATTAAAAGGTATGTTCAGAGTAATTAATAGTTAATAATAATTAATTAATTAAATTAATAATAATTTTAAATTTTTAAATAGTTTTAAATTCCGAAGGCAAACAATTTATCAGAGTTCTACTATCCCCAACAGCCACGTATGGTCCCAGGATATCAAACGGCCGTGCACGAAGCTTTTCAATATCTGGTTATTAATGATAAACACAATGTAAACATGTGTGTGTGTGTGTGTGTGTGTGTGTGTGTGTGTGTGTGTGTGTGTGTGTGTGTGTGAACTCTTACAGCAGGGGTCTCAAACTCAAATGAGCAGCAGGCCACTGATGCCACTGTAGTGATTTGTTTGTTTGTTTTTATTTCAAATATTGTATAACAAGACAAACACAATTTTTTTTCTCACTCCTAACTGAAGCCTTTCATTGAACTACCAAATAAACAAACTGGTCCTCTCTTTCCGGCCAGACACGTGGCAGCACTTTTGCTATCATTTTGTTCGTATTTAACAAAATAAAAATGCAGACATAAGTGCCACAGCCAATCCCTCAACATGTTTGTACGTTCTTGTTTCCTCAGCCATGTCTGCGGCTCTCAACTGTGGTAAAGAGACCTCTGGCTACTACATCGGGTTCCATGTTGGGCTCGTAGCCGGTAACTAACTTCAACTTTGCTAGTGAGAGACAGAGAGAGGCGTTGAAAGGCTGCTCCAACGGAACGCTATTGTTTCGGAGGCGGCGAACACAGTGTACAGTCGAGTCTTAACAGCTTACTTACAACTGGGCTCGTCAGGCATTCTTTTGGTTGCATGGTTATTAGTATATTTACATGCTTTCATCTTCTGTTTCTCGTTGGTAGCACCTCGTACTTTTCGACTCTCATTTTTCTCCCTCTCTCGTGCTCACACACACACACACACACACACACACACACACACTCACACACACACACAACAGAAGGGGCACTCCCACACAATTTCCCTGCAGCACATACTACACCACCCATGAGGCTACATTCTTAAACGGTTATGCCTGTAACACTCTGCTCATGTTTGCCTTCATATTAAATCAGTTTTTTAATAACAATTTAAAAAAATATTTCTTCACATCAATATGAGTTTGAGACCCCTGTCTTACACTGTCTAAGGAGCTTGGAAAGAAAATTACGATTACGAAATTACGATATTTCATCATATTGCACAGCCCTAGTTACGCCTGTCGATGCGTTGTGTTCTGGCATATAAATAAGAGGTAGGAGATAGCACTGTATCTCTGGGCTCTTTACTGTAAACCACTGCAATACCTGTAATCTGTAATATGTAGAAATACAGAACCATCTGTATATACATCTCACCCTGTCATCAGTGTTTAAACCAGTGCAATCACCAAAGGATGAAGGAAGTGATACTGGCTGTATTTTCTGTGTAATATAAGCTTGTGGAACAACTGCACATCTCAACTAGAGGAGAGAGACAGTAAAAAATATGAGCTGAAAAGAAGTAGATACAGATAACGTGGTTCACATTTCGCGGCCTTGCTATTTCGCAGATATTTTTTTTGTGCAATTTTGCATGCTTTTTTTTTCTTTTCTTTTTTTGGACAGCGCATTGTGTTCTGCGTCCTGATCGTCTGTAGACCATTGTCAATCAATCTCCTCTGTGCTGTGTGTCCAGTACAGTACAGAATGCATTCAGCTTGTCAAATTTACATAAATCTTCCCTAGCACTGTGACTCTGACGTGCTGTACTGTATGTTTTTGTAAGTTTTCTCCCCAACAAACACAACAATGTCAACAAAACGTTTTGTACCATCAAAACCACCTGCGGTAGCACCCAAAAGGCAGAGGAAGATGCTAACCATCGCACAAAAAGTTGGACTTCTGGACATGCTAAAGGAAGGTAGAAGTTACCATATTTTTCAGACCATAAGGCACACCGGATTATTAGGCGCATTAGGCGAAATAAAACAGTCAGAAAAGTCAAACTTTGCTCATCTCATTCTTCTTGCTTCCTCTACTTCCGTACCATTGACTCATTAATGTTGAATTCTCTGGCAGCTGCTCTATTCCCATGTTCTGAACCTGAAAACAGGGTTTGATCTTTGGTTTCATTCTATAATACTGGACTTATTTTTCTATGCAGGTTTGCACTTTGAGGGTGTTTAAACAAGAGAGAAAAGTGTGAAAATATTCATGCATGTCTGAGAAAAGTATATAAGGTGTGTAGTGAGGAGTTTGACAGCCTTAAAACATCTATAAAAACTGTAAAAAATAAAGCTGGCTACTTCGCAGATTTCAGCTATCGCGGGTTGTTTTTAGACTGTAACTCCTGCTATAAACAAGGGATCACTGTATTTTTTGTTTTGCTTCATTTTGTAACAGTAGCATCCCAAAGTCATCACATTATAGAACTGCAAAAATACAATAACTGTACACTGCGTCGCAAAACACTAAACTTGCTGGCTTGTGGTTCTTTCTACATCCTCCTGCACAAATATGAAGGATGATCTTTAAATGTTGTTACTTCATAAATACAATAAATGGAATCTGTTAGGATGAAGAAAAATAAAATCTAGACAATCAGTTTTAGGGCATCTTTTCATGGTCCAGACTGGAGGGAAATTGGGGGGGGGGTTTGTAGTCTGAGTTTCTTCCTATTCCTAACCAACTTATTAATTCCTTATTATGACACCAGCGTTGTTAAAATAGTAAAGCAGGTTTGCTTATTTGTGCCCTGAATTTACCAGGCTGGCCCTGGTAAATTTACCAGAAGCCCTTTACCTGTACCTGTTTCACGTGTCAGTGTCAGTGATTGACCTCTGGATGGCGCCAAAAATTATTTTCTGAGGCTTTTGCTGTGACTCTCTACCTCATACTACAATAACACATTATTATAACAATAATATTTCACAGAAATCTGAGGTGAAGGTAAAAGGATGATAAGCTAATGAGGGCATTTAGAAAGGCATTTAAGTGCTTGTGCAATGAAACATATTTCTTTATTCTGAGCTGCACAATGTGGTATATTTCATTCCTCTATTGGTCTTTTATTGTCATTTCATTTCATTGTCAAGTCGTCTGTTTCCTCTGTGAAACCCCAGAGTCAGTCTGGATAGGGAATGGGTCAGACTGAGGAAAAACATGTTGGCTCATAGTAGGGCTGCCAGAAATGATTATTTTGATAGTCGACCAGTCACCGATTATTTTTGCGATTAGTCGACTAATCAGATCATACATCCATTGGACTAAAACGTACAGTTTATTGCACCAGCATGCATCTGCTCTTATATAACTATCATTAGCTTACAGCTTGAAGTGCTTACTAAAAATAAAGACAAGATGATAGTTTATTAAACTTCTAATGAAATTTGCAGATTGTCTCGGTGGAGTTTAATAAACAAGGAGCCGTCTGCTCCTTGCTCACTAATGTATAACAGGACAATGGAGTAAATTCTACCATCTCACACTTCTGTTTAATCAGCTTTCTGTTTGACTTTTGTTCAGCTGTGTGAAAACGATAACTTTAATCTCAGCCAAACCAATTTAGTCAGGAACAAATAAAACACTGAAAAAGCCCAAACAATAACATTTTCAAGTTACAAGTGACTTATATATCATTTTAACCTGAGTAGCGAAAGACCGCGGGGGTATTGAAAACGGCTCTAGTGAACCTTGAACCCCCGGCTAGCTATCGAGCTGGACGTCTCCGAAAACATCAGAGCAAATATGTGACGTCTTGATAAGCCGAGCAGATATTTGAAGTTTACACAGCTACATTCTTGCATGAAAATATCTTAAAAGTTTATTTTGTGACCCAGAAAGAGTAATATTAAAACTAAGTAGCTGCCGCCATTGTTGGAAGCTGGAATTGGCTGAGCGGCGCTATGAATTCTGGGATAGGTTGGGGCACGAAGGACACACCCGACCCATTCTTCAAATGGTGAAAAGGAGGACGCATATGGAGGAGTCTTCGAATTTGGACTGCTGTCGTCGCGTCGCTGTGACATAACCTGCCTACAAATGCGGCTTCCAAAAGATGAGGCCCCTGAATCTGGACACAGCAACAATACCAGAGACTGTTTCTTCTTCTTCTTTGCCGTTTAATGGCAGCTGGCATCCTTGTAGATGCATTGCTGCCATTTTCTGTTTCAGTCCATTATTACACTCTTAAATCCTACTACTTATTCCTGCGTCTTTCAAGATCTAGCTTCAAACGACGCATCGACTATTAAATTGGTCATCAACGATTTTGATAGTCGACATAATCGTGACTAGTTGACTAATCGTGCCAGCCCTAGCTCATAGTTTCATGAAATGTCTGTAGGTCAAGTAATTAATGTACATAAAAGTTTGATGACATGTACATGTGCACCTGCTGATCTCTGTTTTATAAACACTTATTTAAGATACTAAATGATTACACTGCATGCATCTTTTCCTATTTTTTCCCATATATGATTAAATGAGGGCAAACCCCCATATGAAATAAATATTATATTGTACATAGCAGTATATAGTAGTCTAATAAATTTGAACTGTGAGACATGCAAAGGTGCTGTAAAGAAAAAAAATATGTAGCTCAACCTTGGGCTTGAGCACCTGCCCCGTTCCTGACGGTGCCCCAGGTGCCCTTTTCTTGAGGCATTTCTTCTTCTTCTTCTTTTTTTTTTTACCTTATTTTATTTTTTTAATGTGTGTGTGTGCGTGTGGAGTCCTGCCTGTGCTCCTCAACAATAACATTTAACTATTAATTACATATTTGCTAAATAAAAGGATCTGACTTGCATCAGTCACATGATGACCATTAACCAATCCTCACCCTTGATGGCAGAGCGCTGGTTACGAGCCGGGAACGAGACGGGAACGAGCATTTTTTGCTGTCTGAGCGGTGCAGAGCTGGGAAAAACACAAATTAGCTGGGTGACGCAGACTGATGCAACAAAAACAAGTAAGTAGAGTGTACAGCGTACACTGTAGTCTATAGCACACAGGAGTATTAGCGTATTATGTACACGTTGTCAAATTGTCTTGTGGCAACTGATGAATTGAAACAAATGAGCATGTGTGCAACAGCACAACAACACATTACCTGTCCTTTTTTAACTGCACAAGTAGTGCTGGTCATTAGCTGCTAGCTAACTAAGTAAGGGTGGGAGGGGTCTGTAGCTCTATCCACTGGTTTTTAGGGAACATATTTTGTTTTAAAGTAAGTTACAGGGCTTTTCCCTGCCTTTGTGGAGGCTTTATATTTCACTAAAAACTCTAATATTCATATCCATATGTATGTGGATTATTATAATTATGACATTAAAAAACTGTCTTTTAAAGAAAATACATTAAGAAACAGATTATATTAGATTTATATTTCAAATATGACAAAATGCTGTTTTTACAGCAGCAAAATTATTGTATCTCTACATAGGGCTGTTCGATATAACGATATATATCGGATGACGATAGAAAAACGTCTATCGTTTCATTTTACGCTATCGTTTGTTTCGTGGTGTCGCAAAATAAACTGTTTACGGCAATATTTTTTCATTATTTTGATGGTCACTGTAGTGGCTATATTAATTTCCTAACGTTCTCTCTTTCTCTTATATTTAATATAACCACACTACAGACGGACAAGCGCTTGTTTTTATGCGTTGTCGTTAGCAACAACGACGGTAAAACCACCTCGTGTCCGCTTGTTTATTTTCCACATAAACCTTTCACAATAAAGCTCAAGATCCTGTTGAGACTTTTCAAAATAAACTGAATCACGTGAAAGATGCAGAGTATTTACGGATGAGAAGCAAAAAAGAGCCGCCAGGTGCTAAAAAATAAACCTCAGACTCAAACATTAGAACAGGCTTTTCCCCGCAGCACGCTGTGTAATAAATACTCACAAAGAAAACGGCAGCAACCTATGTCTAAAAATGTATCGTTTCATGCATCAGTTAAAACACTGGACTCCAGGTACGCGACGCCCAGCTGGAAACACTTCACGCAAGTTGAGCTGCCCGACATTCACAGAATTTACAGAAAATGTTACATTTTTGTGATTTATATCGTTATCGGACGATAGATGTCTTAATATCGGGATATGAGATTTTGGTCATATCGCACAGCCCTATCTCTACAGTTTAAACATTAAATAACCTTCCTGCTTTGGACAGAGTGGATAGTCAAAACCATTGAAAAATACAAAATATATTACTTTATATTTATTACTTTTTGTTCTTATTTCTTTATTATTATAGCCACTTGCTCCCTGCAATGGTCAGTGGAATGCCGCTGACCAAATCACCTCTCCAGTGCCATGGTGAGGTCAAGAAGCACTTGCAGCGCATTTCTCTCCAATACCAGAGCCAGGTATGTGGCAGCAATCACTGGCTACTCGCCTTTATTCTAGTCTCAAGTTGTCCAGACAATAAATATTCTGTTCAGTCGCTCGATCTAGTTCTTGGATCTCTCTCTCTCCATCCTTTTACGATACTCCATCCCACTTCTGACACCAGCTTAAGCAAAGGAGGAGGCAGAGACCTCTATTTTTACCTGCAGTTCCTGTGTTCCATACATTGCTCAACTACAGGAATGCAACTTTATTAGTACCATCCCAAGCAGAAAAGTCAGAGGTCATTAACTGGTACAGCAGTCTCAGTCACGGTGGTCATTGCTAACCACACTCAGACGAATACCTTCTTTTTTTTCCTCTATTTGTTTTTGTTTTTAGCTTTTTTATATATATTTTAAAACACACTCATATTATAATGTCTCTGGGAATTGGTGGCAAAATATATTTTATATTGCTTTGTTAGTCTCAGATGAGTAAAACACAAATCATCCAAAAACTCTAAACTTGTGTTTTTTTTGTTTATTTTTTGTTTTTTTTTTGTTTTTATTTGTTTGTTTTGTTCTGTATAAATTATGTGACTTCTCCACAGTGACCTGTAGTGGGACTGTGATTTCTACAGAACAGAATTTTAAAATTGTATATACTGTATATTCTGTGTATTTATTATTTCACTCCTATTGCCTGTTCTTATTGTCCTTATCTTCAACGTTATGCTGCTCGGTTGTTTGTTAATTGCCCCTTGGGGATAAATAAAGTCTTCTGATTCTGATTCTGAACATAAAAACTCCAGTTTAAATCACAACTTCTGAGATTAACAGTGAGAAGCAGCAGAAAAAAATCGAGATTTCTATTTTAATTTTGGAAATGTTTTTGAGAGATTAAAAGTCATCTTTAATCTAAAAATATAAAATGATTTTAACTGAACACCAGATTCTTCAGAGAGAATTTTTATGAACATTAAGTCACAGTACATAGGTAGTCCACTCAGTCTGAAATTGGTCCTATTTGCATACAATAGACCAAAACTAAAAATGAAGCTAAACTCTGATGCATATTGATATTTGTTAAAGCTTCTTTCTCTCTGGTAAATTTTAACAAAATGATACCTTTATGTCGCCCATTTTTCCTCCTTTCAGTTCTGGCCTTGGCTGTAGAGTTTTTTGTTTTTTTGTTGTTTTTTTTCCCTATCCCCCGACAGACATGGCTGGGGGGTAGGAAATGGAGAAAGAAAGACAGGAAGGAAAGAGAGAAAAAAAACGGATCTGCTAGAGGGTGTAGGGAGCCATGGTGCTGTTCCCCAGGGCATGAAGCAGGCATGGAGGAGATCCAGGCCCCACACATCCAGAGGCCCCAGAGCGCGAAAGCCCAAGGAGGACCATCAGAGGGGCATCCGTGCCACCCTCCTGGGAAGAGCTGAGAAGAGCCCCAGACGAGGGGTCACCCAGCAGCCACGGTGCAGAGGGCAAAGGGGGCTGCAGTGACGTGCCTGCATGCTCTGCTGGCAGCCAGCTGCACCAGAGTGAACCGAGCTGCAGGCCCAGAGGCCTAAGGGCCCCCCACCCCCTGGAAGGGGCCAGAGCAAGCCACGGGCGCCAGGCCACCGGGAGTGAGCCGGTACATACCTGAGCGCCCAGCCACAGACACCTAGAACCACCAACGCCTGTGGGCATCAGCCACGGGCAGGGAGTGTGGTGAGGGCTATAGAGTTCTGACTGAAGCTGGAAAACAAATACAAGTCCAAACCTTAGCAGTACAGTACCCTGACACTTATTGTCATCAGGTCTCTTTAACAAGAGTGATTTGAACTGCTTTAATTTGCTCCTTGTTTGTGAAACACTGCTCTACTTTGAAGACCGCTGAAGTCAAATATATTGAAGTAAAAAATTGCAAAGGTCTAAGATGCCACCGGATTTTATGTTAAATAACAAATGTTTAAGCACAGTTTTAGACTTTCATTAACAAATGAATCGACCTACAACACTGATCATTATTTAGTAGAAATACTGGGCATGGCGTTGTTGACCAGCACAGGACATGATGGATAATGGATATATTGTTTTGATTCACAATCTAATTTTGATTACTTCAAGGTAACAGTATCAGTATCAAAAATTGCTTAACACTGTACGAAAAAGTGAAGAAAAAAAATCAGAAGATGAAGAAGGTACTTACATTTCACAGCAATCATGACATAATTCACTGGATTTTTTTTTTTACAGTGTTTTATTTGATATATTTGATTATTTGATAAACATATACAAAAACATTATTCAAATTTGAGGCTTATGATACATCCTATACTATAACTAGAAAATTGTTTTTCTTATTACATAAATTACTTTTATCTTTTTGAGTACAGGATAAAATTACACTTTTAATCATTTTGGTGGATTCTCAAATCTTCATGTTGCAGCAGTGGTCAAGCAAATTATAATGTACAAGGATTTAATAACTAAGTCATGAGAAACTTACAATTTTAGTTATAGGAACTCTTACACATACTATGTCTGATGAGCCTAGTAGTATTTTTCAGTATTTAAGGGCCTGCAATCAAATGCTGTTTACAGGGGCCTACACTGCCCATAAGCTTATTTGCAGTTACAGTTTTCACTCCATTTTGATACTGTCCACATGTTCACTTTTCTTGGATTTTTCTTTCATTTTAAAGAAGAAAACAGAAACACAAATGACTCCTACTACTGCAACAATCAGTAGAGCAAATGTGGTGTAAAGTCGAGTCTCAGCATCATCGGCAGAGAGATCCAGACCAAGGAATTTCACACTGTTAATGTTGACTGGTGGTGCAGCTGTTTGCGCAGTTTTTGCTGCAGAAGAAGTACAGTAAAAGCAATACTGTCACATTAATTTTGAAAATTTGCAGATAGTAACTAATCTGCTTTTCAGCAGGTAAGTTAGTTATTTATTTGAACATTTAATTTAAAGGTCTATCATTCAAAGTAGGAGCAAATATTTCATTCTTTTACCTCCAGACTATGGGTTCAGGCACACTTGTCCTGATTCAGGGTCGGGGAATCCATTGCACTTTATGACTGTGCCATAGAAGTTAACAGAGCTCTTGGGCACTCGAGGAAGATTAGGGTCTGTGCGATTAACATAGAACAGACCAAATCGCTGTGAAAAGCCAGAAGCCCACTCTAGGTTGTCCAACAGTGACCACGCTGTGTAACCACGCACATCCACACCATCAAGCAAGTAAGCTGTGAAGAGAAAATAAGTACTTTCAAATTCAGAGTGTATTTTAAAGCATCCATATTACACACAAAACATGATTATGTTCTTTTCCTCTCCAGGACATTCCTGGCTTTAGAGTTTTTATAAAGAGAAGTTTTTGATACCTTTCAACACCTGGTTAATGTATTGTTCATAGTAGTAGATCCTGTGAACATCATTTAGATCAATAGGTCCCTGCTCTGAGACTCCATTCTCAGTGACGATAATAGGTGGATTTCCATATTCATTTTTGATGAAGTTCAGCAATCTGCGGATGCCAAATGGTGTGACCTTTAGCCAGTCAGAGGCTGAATCCAACCAAGTGGGATCAGGAACTGTCGCCGCACCACTGCGGAGGGCAAAGTTTGGTAAGGTACAGAATAAAAAAGCACAGCTGTTCAGAAGAATTAGTTCCAGAAGACATTTGTTTTTCAAATGTTAACTTCTCACATGTCTGCCTCGAGGCTTGCAGTATTTCCATGGTCCACAGGGAATGCCAGGGCAGATGTGTACTGGTTCAATCCAAAGAAGTCATGAGTGCCCTTAATTCTCTTAATCTCCTCTGGAGTGAACTCAGGCAACCTGGAGAAATGTAAGTCAAATCAAACTTACTTATTATACTATAGAGCTACTTAGAAAATCACAGACAAACTTTTAACGATTTAATAATATCGTCTTGATGCATGCTCAATCATCCAGGTAAGGAAATCCCAAAAAGTTGAGTCTGTTCATCTGGAAGTAGTGTTTTCAGTGAAAAACGTTTTGTGAACAGAATTAGCTTTTTGTGATTTAATAATAGCCTTCATAATACCGAGACTGTGGTAGACCAGCAGCTAAACTTCGGTCTCTTATTCTTGTCTTCATAATTTCACTGTAGTCACCATTAAATATGGGATGGGAAAACCAGCCAAGAGTGAACTGCACAAAGAGAAAGGCAATAGTCATTTGAAACCAACTGCTATTAATTTCTTTTGTCAAATCTGAGAAGAATTGGCATACCTCCACCACACGTCTTGCAGCATCATAGTCCTCCTGTCTATAAGGATTTCTGGGTTCAGACCAGTCAGAGCTGATTGTGATGGAGATTATGCCGTTCTGTTTGGCCCTGTACTTGTCATTGTAGAGATGCCAGGCCTCAGCATGAGCTTTAATCAGGTTGTGACCAACAATGTAGGGCAGAGTGTCTGGTCCTGAACTGATTCCTGGAGACAAACATGGACACATTTGCTGCCTATATGCTTTTGTCACTATGGTTTAGAAATGTGAAGAACTGCTGTACAGATTACAGCTTATTTCGAAATAGTCAGATATTTACCTTGACCAAAGGGGAACATTTTGTCCATAACAATATATCACTGCATAGCATTAATAGAACTTACGTAATAACAGTGTAGCATTAGATGCAAAACATTACTTAAACCAGTGGTTCCCAAAGTGGGGTGCGCGCCACCTTGGGGGGGGGGGGGGGGTTCAGTATGAAAAAAGACTGCTTGGACACTGCTAGCATAATGGAAAGGTTTTTTTGACGGGGCTCCCAAACAAACGCAAAGCAGACGATAAAGCATCGCCAAATATGCATCCAAACCAACTTGTTTCCAAGCCAAAGACTAGAAAATATGAAGAAGCATATCTTGCCTTTGGCTTCATGTGCACAACGGCGGTGCCAAGGTAGGTATCCCCGACAGAATTTGTTTCCCCTGCATCGGGAGCAAGCGCTGGGCTGTCCAAATCACGGACAAACAGTATCCCACAGTTGTTTATGTTTTTAAACCCATTTTGCACAGAGAGGCATTTTTTTGGAAAAATGTATTGACAGCAATGTTGAATGTTCATACACAGTAAAAACAAAACAACTACACATAAAATAATTACACCATAAAGATGGTTTATTTTTCTACCTCCACACGTACACGGGTATTTCTGAAAACAGAGATTTTCTGTTTTTGTTAATAAAAATCCCGTCCACACGTGGAGTTTTTAAAAAATATCTCCGTCCACATGTAAACACAAAAAACAAAGTCAAACGCTGTCAAGAACATGCTAAATCCTAATGTTGGCCAATCAGAAGTCTAGAAGCCTGGCAGGGAAAGAATAAAACCTTCTGAAAGTTTTTGTGTTTTTTTCTGAAAAGGCAGCTAATTTTGTGTTGCGTGTCAAGTGATTTCTAACTGAAGACAGTATTTTGGATTTTGTCTCACTAGCTCCCTTGGCCAGAATTTATTCAATAAAGAAAGAAACTGAAAATTTTATATTAGTCTGCACTGTGAAATATGGCTGGTGTAGACTCACAACTTAGGAATGGACAAAATGCATACAGCATACATAAATTTAATTTTAAAAAATTAAATCTATTAAAAACTGCCAACGATGTTGGCACCGCGATTTGGGTTGTGAGAGCGACTGTGTTGAATGTAGAAGCCACGTCCGAAGTTCACTCTGATGCCTATGTCTTCTAAATGGAGGGACAGTAACTGTGTTTTAATATGTAAGCATGTAAAACGGCAAATAGTAAGATTAACAGCAACATTATTTTGTCTCTTTTCGTCATTTTTGAAATTCATCTCATGTAAACAATAATGTGGCACAGAGCGTGACATCAAAAAAGCGTGACTAAATCTCTTTTTTCCTCGTCCACACGTAAACGCATAAGCGGCCCTTTTGAAAATCTCCACCCTGACAGGAGTTTTTAAAAATATCAATTTTCAGTGACCCAAAATGCAGTTTACGTGTGGACCAAAGGCCCAAAGCTTAGAATAAGCTGCGTTTTCAAAAATACCCGTGTAGGTTTGGATGTAGCGTAAAAGAGGTAATAGTTTTTTTCATTGCTACCTGTAATTTATTGCAGTTTACTTTTATTTGTTTAATTGTTCACAAACAGTTTGAGGTGTGAAATAAACTGCAATGGAATTTGAAAACAAAATATGGGTGTGTGTGGATGGAGGATGTGTTTGTGACTGACTTAAACCATACCTGGGGCAAAATTTCCAAAGCCATATCCATGGCGCGCTATAACGAGTGGCTCATTAAAGGTGATCCAAATTTTCACCTTGTCACCAAGACGGTCAAACATGAGGTCAGCATAGTCCCTGAAAAGCTTAACAAAGCTGTCATTCAAAAAGCCTCCATAATCCTCTATAGCTTGCGGTAGATCCCAGTGGTACAGAGTAACCTGAAAGGAAAGAAATGGAAAAATGGTTGTCTTGCTGAATTGATCTACTTTCCATGTATCTTTTCTGGCATAAAGATTTTCTGTTAGCCAGAAAGGAATTATACATACCTGTGGCTGGATATTTGCAGCATGCAGTGCGTCCAAAAGTCTTTGGTAGTAATTGATTCCAGCCTCGTTAATGTTATTGATGGTGCCATCAGGAAGGACTCTCGGCCAGGATAAGGAGAAACGATAATAGCTAACTTTCAGCTGCTTTAATATCGCAACATCCTCTTCTATTTTATTGTAACTGTCGCAGGCTATGTCCCCATTGTCATCATTTAATATTTTGGAAGGTGTGTGAGTGAACTTGTCCCAGATGCTTAGACCTTTTCCATCAGCCCTCCATCCTCCTTCAATCTGGACACAGTAAATGCAAAATAGTAATTTAAAGAGATGAAAACAGGGGAAGCAACACAGGATTCAGATCATTCCCAAATTATTGCTTAACTGAGTAAAAGTAAAATTGCAGTAAAAGTTACTTGGTATGACGCTGAAGCAGTGCTCCACATGAAATCCTCTCGGAAGTGACCATAAAGCATCTTGTCATCATCTGGCAAGGGGAAACCATTATCCTTTATGATGTTGTAATAGTAGTGAGCTGAGTACTTTGGTGTTCTTGGCCGATCTGGGTTTGTGAAGTCCACATGGTGCAGACCAAATAGAAATTTGTACCCGTGCAGCCACTCAAAAGAATCCATAAAAGCTGTTGCTGTGTATCCTTGCAACCGCACACCATCAAGGTCATAGGCTGTAATGCAACCACAAATGCAAACACACACACATACACAAAATAAATGAACAACCATTCATAGCAGTCGTGGAAAATGTTGAATATCTTTTGAAATATTTTTATATCAGTGCACCTTTTAGAGCCTCATCGATATAGGCCTTGTAAAACATTACTCTTTCAAAGTCATCCCATTCTACTGCTGCTCCATTCTCAGTAATGTAAATCTCTGGATCACCATACTCCTCCTTGATCCAGTTGAGGAGTCTCCTCAAGCCCCAGGCCACAGCTTTTTGGTTAGGAATTGCTGTAGTTGGTGAATCAGGTTCATCTGTTTCTCTCAGGTCCCGGTCCCATTCATAGGAGTGAGGCTGAAGTTCAGCTGTTAAATAGCTCACTACCCTTGTAGTGTAATGATTTACACAGAATACATCAGCAGTTCCCTTGATGAAGTTCTTTTCTTCTTCAGTAAAGGAAGGAAGTCTTGACTGTGGAAGACCTTGGATTTCACTTTTGTTCCCAACTTGCCACTTCAGTGCATCAGGATAGTCACCATTCTTAAAAATAGGATGTGCAAACCATCCTAATTGGAACTGCATTGCCCGGTCAGCAGTCACCACTTCACGGACTACGTTGACATCTGCAGGTTCAAACCAATCAGCATTGAGGGCAATGGAGATTAGACCACCCTGCACCTGACGATACTTGTCATCATATGTATGGTAGGCCTTGGCATGAGCTTTAATGAGGTTGTGTGCAACTATGTATGGTCTATATCCTGGGTCCACAACATTTGGTGGCATATTTCCTAGTCCATATCCAGACCATGCAATTGTCTGAGGCTGGTTAATGGTTATCCAGAATTTCACTCTGTCACCAAAAGTAGCAAAGCAGAAGTCGCAATAGTCATTAAAAATGTCAATCATCGCTGCATTTTCCCAGCCACTGACCTTTTGCAAAGCTTCAGGAAGGTCCCAGTGGTACAGTGTTACCATGGGTTCGATATTGTACGCTATAAGACCATCAATGAGTCTGTTGTAGTAGTCAACACCTTTCTGGTTGAGGGACTTTCGTGTGCCATCAGGAAAGATCCTGGACCAGGACAAAGAGAATCTGTATGACTTCACCCTCAGAGCCCGCAGCATGTAGAGATCTTCATTAAGTCTGTTGTAACTGTCACAGGCTACATTGCCATTTGCGCTGTCAGGAATACTGTCAGTTGTCTGAGTGAATGTATCCCATATACTAGGACCTTTGCCATCAGCATTCCAGCCACCTTCAATTTGGTAGGCCGAAGAAGAAATTCCCCAACTGAAGCCTTCAGGAAAAGTGCCATAATGGTACATTTTTCTATCAAAGTTGGACTGTGAAGAGAATTTCTCCCAAACTACCTTTGCCTGAGATGGAACTTCTGAGGGTGGTAAGGCAGCTAAACGTCGAGTTAATGGCCTTTCTGCAGCTTTAAACTTCTTACTTTTTTGTGAACTGAAACCGTTTTGCTCAATAATCTCAGCGTACAAATATGCAGATTGCTTTGGGGTCCTTGGTCTGGATCCGACTTCAAAGTTGACATAGTGAAGACCAAATCTTTGGCTGTAGCCTTGGTTTGCCTCAAATCCATCCATGAGTGACTGGACTGTGAATCGCTGCACATTAACTCCATCTGTGAGTGTTGCTACAAAATGAACACACAAAAACAAAATTAATATTTGAATTATTTTAACTCTCTCTCTAAAAAAAAATGACTTCAAATCATGAAAATCCCCAATACTAACCTTTCAGGGCCTCATTGATGTAACTTCTCATGTAGTCCATTCTGCTGGTGTCAGTGAGACTGTCAACACTGTAATCTGTTGGCATCCCATTTCCTGTTATGTATATAGGCAATTTGTTAACATTCAGGTATTCTGTTGAAATGTAGTTTAGGAGCCTTCTAAGTCCCCAAGGAACAGGATAGATCCAGTCAGAAGCTGTGGAACTCCATGTGGGGTCCACAGTTGGATGGAAGTCACCAACACCGTCAGGACCAGAGGTGCACCCACCATTACTGTTGCTGACCAGCCGAGAAGTATAGTGATTTAAACCAAAAAAGTCAGCAGTACCAAGTATCCTCTGGCTCTCTGTGGGAGTGAAAACTGGGAGCTTTGCTGGCACAGAGTCAGGGCATGCGGTTTTCTTCTGTTCCACCTGATCTTTGAGTATTGCAGGATAATCTCCATTTACAAATATGGGATGTGCAAACCAGCCCAGCATAAACTGCAGGTAACGGTCTGCAGCTGCTACGTCTTCAGGTTTGGCAGGGTCACTGGGCTCAGCCCAGTCAGAGTTCAAGGCAATGCCCACTTTTCCTCCTTGTGTTTTCCTGTAATTGTCATTATAGACATGCCAGGCCTCAGCATGGGACTTGAGAATATTGTGAGTGACCTGATAATGCAAAATCAAATGTTAAATACATCAGTGAAACAATAATACTTATAATAAAGTGATTAATTATAGTATTCTAATAACATCACTCTCACCTGATAGGAAGATTCCACATAGTCCTTTACTCCTGGGGCATGCACACCAGTACCATACCCGGCATGGCTCACTACCCAGGGACTATTGAATGTGTTCCAGATCTTGACTCTGTCTCCAAACCTGGAGAAGCAGAAGTCTGCATAGTCTTTGAAGGCCTCTACAATGGAGGCATTGGTCCATCCACCATAATTCTGGAGTGCTTGAGGCAGATCCCAGTGGTACAGAGTGACAATGGGTTGTATGTCAGATGCAATGAGAGCATTTATCAGCTGGTCATAGTATTGAGCTCCTTTTTCTGATTGGCTCTGTCGGTACCCTGTGGGGAAAATACGGGCCCAAGAGATGGAAAACTGGTAGGTGTTGACCTGAAGACCTCGCAGAAGGTAGACATCATAATCTACCTTACGGTAACTGTCACAAGCTAGGTCAGCTGTCTGATCTGCAAAGGCCAAGCCTTCATGACCAAACCGGTCCCAAATAGTCTCTCCTTTCCCGCCTTCTGACCAGCCACCTTCAACTTTAAAGGATACGCTGGAGGTGGCCCACTGGAAGCCAGAGGGGAATGATTCCTGAAGGAAAAGATCTCGTTCTGCTGTGGTCTGGGCCTTAAATTTATCCCACACAGTCTGATAACTGTTTCTTGACCCTGTCGTCCTGGTGTGGTGTGAAATACCATGACTTTTGGAAAGAGAGAGACACGAAAAACATAAGCAAATTAAAAAATAAACAAACTTTGAAATAAAAAATAAAATAACAGAATTCGAGTACTTAGAAATCAGAAAATGAACTCTTACTTGACAAGAGCTTCTTCCATCTCCAGGTTTCCTAACAAGCCCTTCATGTCACATCCCACAATATTCAAGCCGTTGTCCATCAAGACTGTGTTGTGTTCAAGAAATATGAATTGTTTTATGACTGAAGATAAATAACTTGTCTTTAAAAATATATTACTTTTAAAATAAAATTTTGTTTAATCGGTTTATTTGTGAATTTGGAAATACTTCTGTTAGTTTATGTAAGAAATTTTATTTAACTAAATCTGGAAATAATCCTCTTTAATCTTAAATAAAAACCCACTTGCTGTTTCCTTGACACAGCGCAGCTCTATTAGCTGTTTTTGTAACTATATGTTCTCACTGTTACTGAAAAACTGTGAATACAAGTCGTAACCAAAGGCTAAGTCTACAGGTGCCTTACATAACATCACTGGCCCATAACAGATTTCACCCTTACAAGCTAACACTCCCAAGATCTAGAACTTTATCTTAATGTATTCTGTTTGATTAACAACACCAGAGGATTTGCCCAGATGTTGTGGCCTTTGGTTTTTCTTTATTCTGCCATCCCGTCATATCTTCAAATAGCTGTTTTACAAAGCCAACTTTTTTTTGACAGGATGTACACTGTATACAATATTAAGTGATGTTATATTCACAGAAACATTTAACATTAAATGTATCAAGTATACGTGTTTATTTGGTATGTTCTTGGTAACTGGTTTATTAGGCACAGTACGTATTTCATGTAGACAAAAACACAAATCTCTACTAAGACAGCTACTGGAAAGTCCTATTGTTTCTTTTACATATACAGCTGCACATTCATAAAATGAGGTATTGTTCTCATGCCTGTTATGGGAAATACATTTTAATTAATTATTATTATCTTATATTTGGAAAGTCAAGAAGCTGTAATAAAAATGTACCATTCAGGAAATCTCCAAGAAGCTGGTAATCATTGGGAGAACAATCATGAGCACTCATCTTGTAAATCAGGATAGGCAAGTTCCTGCTCAAAATCTACAACATAAAATGAAACACATGTAGCTTTGCTGTATCAGCAAAATATCAGCAAAATGTTAAATGCAACGTTTAAAAAAACATCTTATTATGTTTATTGTACCTGTAAGTTCCTCAGCTCATTTTCAAACTCTGAAGAGATGGCACAGTTGTAGTCAATGTGCACTGACAAGAAATCCATCTGTTCAAAACAGGAGATACACAACATCAGGTCGTCACACGTCATTCTGAGATGGGACATAATGACAAGAGACTTAATGTGAAATGTATTATAGTAACCCTTTCCTTTTTTTTACATGACTGTATGTAATGCTCCATTTTTGCAGGAAATTGTTGTTTTCAACATTTTTGAACCATTATATCATAATTTTTTAGATATTTTAAGGCGATTAAGGTGACTTATTCTATGTTGCCATTTCCATCCTTTAAATAAATAGAAAACCAAATCAATCATATTCGAAACAAACAAAAAAAGAGTATATAATTATATAACCAATTAAAATCCATATAGCAGCAATCAGTAGTTCCAGATTTGGTGACAATGATTCAAATTTCTTTTGGGAATGATTAACCTCAGGTATGTTAGTGCTGCTGTTCTTGTCACTAGAGTGTGTGGTGTAAAGAGCTGCTGAATGCAGCAGCTCTTTACACATAAATTGACCACATAATTATATGTTCTCAGTGTTATCAATGAGTGGTAAAGATCATGTAAGCAACCATCGGTGGGGACGTTCATTGGAATAATGATACTAAGCAGATTAACAAATTCACCAGTGAATTGCTTAAAAAGCTGAATCTGAGGTTTCTAATACTTTGGAGAGATTTAAAAACAAGCTTTAAATGCAAGAAAACCATTAAATATTTTGCAACTAATGGAAATTTGCATGGTTACTTACGTGATTAAATTTCTGCAAGAAGTAGTCCATTACTGGCAGAAATTAACTAAACTTATTTCCTTTAAATGGGACATTTGAGGCCATGGAAGGATTTTGTTTTAACATATATTTGGTGAATAAATAACTGGAGCTTATAATCAATATAAAATATTTTATTACCAATTATCTAAATAACATCAAAAAATCATGCAAGGAGGTGAAATTCTGATTATACATATATTAGTGTTATGTATAGATATGTATAGATAAAAGAAAAGAAAAAAACTTACACTTGTTGAAGCTTTAATGTGGGAGAGAGAAGCCACATCTTTAGTTTTCAGTCCCAGTGACAGACGTCTGCCTGTAAATATGCAAGCATGAAAGGAACAGCTGAACATATGCTGAATGATTTCATCAACCTCAGTTGGTTATAAAATATGATTTATTTTTACAGGTGATTTCTCAAGACACTTGCATATAAACAATATCTTAAGTAAACTCAAGCCTCAGAGAAATAAGAAAAAGTATTTAAAAGAGAATAATTCTGAAAGCATAAATGTAGTCACGTCACTTTTGTCTTTAATCTTCACTTTTTCCTGTTAATGTGACTCACCTTTGTCAGGAAAGCGCTGATGGTACATCTGGTAAATGTTCTTGTTGAGTTGAAGGATGTTCTGCAGAAAACTGGGAGCATCTGCAGGCTGCCCGTCATGCCAAACATCATCCAAGTTGCTCAGTGTCACCCAGGAGTGTGCAAGTGGTGCAAACTCTTGGAAGGCAAACTCTGCATACTGCTGAAACATCTGTGCCAGCTCCTGGCTCTCCCAGCCTCCATACCTTGATTGCAGAGACTCTGGAACTGTCCATCCATGAAGGATGACCAGAGGCTGAAGGCCCGCTTCCAGCAGCTGTTTCAGCAGGGTCTGGTAACATCTAACCACAGCCTGCTGGGGCTGGCTGGGGTGGCCTGTAGGAAGAAGTTGAGCCCATGACAGCGGTACTTTGAAGTGGGTCACCCCTCTGCTCTGCAGGTACTCAAAGTACTGCTTAGAGCCAGGAGGAACGGGATGACTGCAGTCAAAGGCATCATTTACGCTTCTGTCCGAGCTTCTGACCACCTGCTTTGTCAGAGGCCCTGCAAGAAGCATGAAGTCCTCCCTTCCATTCACCTCACTGCTCTGACAACCACTGAGACAAAAAATGTACAGACAAAAAACCCACAGCAACTTCTTCATTGTGGCTCAAAAACAGAACAACTGATATTTTTCATTTGCTGAGCTATTTAACAGCAATATTTTTCCTTTTTATTGCATTGTTACATAATTAAAATTGGCACCGCATCCAGTTATCACAAGTGTTTTATTGTAGCTTTGAGATACAGCCAGACAGACTCTGGACTCTAGAGATAGCAACTTCCCCATCCTCTGTTCTTGAGCTCTGATATACTTTTTATTGCTGTAGAATCACATCATAGTCATTAATTCTACTACTCCTATCCTAGGTGCTTAACTTTAATCTTTTAACTCTTTTATTTACTTTTGACTTCTGTTGGTTTGTTTTTATGTTTAACATAGTTAACATCTTACTGTCTAACTGTTGCAGAGGTGTTGAAAAGATTATGTTTGAATTATTACCACTTTTATTATTGTTGTTATCTGTGAAGCCTTTTTATTTGCAACAAGGTATCAAAAAGACGTATTTG